>NC_133376.1:36078028-36164718 GCF_049309525.1 Garra rufa
ATATATATATATATATATATATATATATATATACAGGAATGTTCACTAAGTCTCACATTTCTGTTAAAGTACAGCTAAACAGGTTTTTTGTGTATTTTAACACAGTTGGAACGCTGTATTGACCAATAAGCATTCACAACAGGCACCATATGTTTTAATGCTGACTCTGCAGGAAAAACACAGTTGGTCAGTAGATAACGAGCAAATAGATATCTGTCACTTTGGAACGTATTGAACTATCATGTGCCATTCACGCGCTGAATAGCAAATAACCTGGACATTTTAGTTTGAGAAGAGTGAACTATTTTAAACACAGACTTTTAGTGATAATGTGCAGCTGACTGCTGACCAGTATTGAGTGTTTGGACTGCTCAGTGCAAAATTTCTATGAAGCAAACGATTTTACCTAAACCTGTTTACATCTCTGCAAGACTGAATTCTTATGCAAGTTGTGATAATGAAAATAAATCCATAATAACAAGCACAGGCCTGTTTTCCAAGCGGAACCCAGCATGTTAGCCTGGAAAACAGTCTCGATTTGACTTAGGAGTCTGCATGTGTAGGATCAAAGGATCCATGTAAAGCTTTTGCGTACACATTCAAAGAGAGCATTTGTATTACACTTTCTCCAGCCTCAGGCACACACCTGCTGCATATGCAACCAGTCGGTGTCACATCACCCCAGGTTCAGTGTAAAAGTACAGCAGGGAAGGATTGGGACTACTAGGAGTGGGAAAAATGCCCGGGACCTTTTCCGGCCCAACACCACCCACAGGGAAAAATTTTCCACCATATGTATGCTGTGTGCACATAAGGCAAGCCATTGCTTGCTGCATTTTATATGGGCAGTATAAGAGCTCTAAATAAACTGCAGAAAAAAAATCTTAAATAATTATATATGGTGAAAAATTTGTATATAGCTGGGGGGTGAAAACTTTTTGAATTTGAAGATCAGGGTAAATTTTACTTATTTTGTCTTCTGGGAAACATGTAAGTATCTTCTGTAGCTTCTGAAGTGCAGTACTAAATGAAAAAAAAAAAAAAAAAACATATTTAGGCAAAATAAGAAAAAATGACACATTTTCATTCTTTTCAAAAGTTTTCACCCTCTGGCTCTTAATGCATTGTTTTTTCTTCTGACGCATCAGTGAGTGTTTGAACCTTCTGTAATAGTGGCATATGAGTCCCTCAGTTGTCCTTAGTGTGAAAAGATGGATCTCAAAATCATACAGTCATTGTTGGAAAGGGTTCAAATACACAAAAACGCTGAAAAACCAAAGAATTTGTGGGACCTGAAGTTTAACCGTTCAGGACAAACAAGGACCCATGAACAGCAATTATAAAAACAGCTGTGGATCATTCAGGTACCAACACAGTATTAAGAATCAAGGTTTTGTAAACTTCTGAACAGGGTCATTTTTATAAATTCAACTATTATTTTCTCCTGTGGGCTATATGCAAACATCTTTTATGTGAAACATCTTATTCAGGTCAGTACCAAATAAAAAATAACATGCATTTTATATGATCCTTCTTATTTTTATTAAAAATAATTAACATTTTGCACATTCTGCAAGGTGTATGTAAACTTCTGTATATTTCTGTATATATTTTTATGTAATTATTTAAAAAGCAGCACAATTGCACAATTAAATAAATGTTATATAAATAAACAAGTGAAGTCAGTGTTCTCTGATGACAGATTACACTCACCAAGCCTATACAAGAAACTCCTCATGTTTGTCTTTAAAACAATCTCTCATATGACGCACTTGATGTTTTTTGTTCTCAGATTGTGTTTCAAAACCTAAACACTTGGACTCAGAGCACTTATTCAGCATATAATGGATTCATTTCATATCCCACAGTCCCAAATTCTCTGCACTTCATTGCTTGTGCCAGCAGAGGGCCAAATAATCAACTTGTATGACCCCACACTGGCAAAGTCCTTAAATGCCCCAACGTGTCTCAACTGCTTTGCACACTCAATAAAGCAATCATAATTCACCTATTCTCTGCTAAATTAAATTTCTTGAACTACTATTAAAGAGGCTTTAGATAAGTCTTATTACACCATAAATTACATGATCCAGGGAGGCATGTAAAACGTTATTAAATGAGCTCAATACATTGAATTGCAGAGCTCTGTACTACAAATTCAATGCAATAATTAAACATCATATTATATAGTATTATCAGACTGTCAAGTTTCAGAGCTCAGGCATTGCACTAGCCCTAACAGTAATAACAGTTGATTTGTAATTAGTCTTTAATCCAATTTCAATGGAAAGTTAAGCTAAACATATAATGAAATCATATTTTACACATTCCAAACATGCTCATTTGACAAATTGCAAGGTGTTCAGAGAATAGGAAAATGGGAACTTTATAGACAAAACAGCTAGGATTACTGACCTTTAACCTTTAACAAATGATGCCAGAGCATTTGCTGGTAAGCTTGGAATAATACCAACTTCAAAACATTTTTCTGTTTAAGTAATTAAACATCATGACCATGGACCACAAAACCAGTCATAAGGGTACATTTTTTTTTTAAATTGAGATTTATATATCATGAACGCTGAAATAAATAAGCTTTCCATTGATGTATGGTTTGTTAAGATTTGGCAGAGATACAACTATTTGCAAATCTGCAATCTAAGGGTGCAAAAAAATCTGAATATTGAGAAAATACCCTTTAAAGTTGTCCAAATGAAGTTCTTAGCAATGCATATTACTAATCCAAAAATCAGTTTGGTAACACTTTAGAATAGGTAACACTTATTCACTATTAACTACGACTTCTTAGCATGCACATTACTAGAATATTGGCTATTTATTAGTACTAATTAAGCACATATTAATGCCTTATTCTACATAACCTTATTCTACATCCCTAATCCTACCCAATACCTAAACCTAACAACTACCTTACTAACTATTAATAAGCAGCAAATTAGGAATTTATTGAGGGAAAAGTCGTAGTTAATAGTGAATAAGTGTTACCTATTCTAAAGTGCTACCAAAAACACCCATGCTACTTAAGACTGGTTTTGTGGTCCATGGTCACATATTATATAGTATTATCAAACTGTCAAATTCCAGAGCTGTCTCTTTAATTGAATTTCAATGGAAAGTTCAACTCAATGTGTGATGAAATCATATTGTACACATTTTAAACATGCTCAAACATTAGAAGGTGTTCAGAGAATTTATTGACAACTGAATGTTTTCCACAGCATGCTTTGCTGAGTTAACATTATGTCAGCATTTTTACTTAATCAAGTTAAGCAATATGATAGGAATCCAATGCAAAGTTCTAAATCAGATTCAGATAAACAAACTGAGAAATAGGAATTAAACAGACAGAATAGATAGTGTCACTAACCTTTAACCTTAACAAATAATGCCAGAGCATTTGTATCTGTTAAGAGACATTTAACACTTTTAACACATACATCTTGGTACTTAAGCACCAACATCCATTCTCTTTAAAAGGCAAGGAATGGAAAAAACTGGTAAGAGGTAAACAAGACTGATAGAAACATTTAGTGATGAATCACTGGACACGGAACACTGCACACAAGCAGTATTTGTACCTTCAGCACGCAAAGACTTCGAGTGGAGTCTGAATTTAATAGCCTTAGGAAAGCGAGACCAAACTAGCAAGGAAAAATGGCATTTGTGTTTGATTCAGAGATATAAACAGGGGAAGTACTATGTGTTTGCTAACTCTCAGGGCTCCGCCCCTGGCAGCCCTCAAGTGCACATGTTAAAGAGCATGCTTTTATACCCTTCCTGACTAAGCTCCTCCCTGACTGCAATGTTGAGAGGGAAAGTAGGCGGGAACTTTCTGTGAACTGATCGGCGTGCTTTACCAATCAGAGAGATCCCTCCTCCCTCCTTCCCAACCCTCTCCTCCATCCCTCCACCTCCTCTCTCGCCCTCTGCACTGTATGCACGCACAGGGGCAGGGAAAAGTGCAGGGCAGGGGACAGCGAGGAAGAAAAAAACACAAAAAACAGAAGCAGCTTCTGTTTTTTCTTTCACATTTTTTCGCATTCCCACTGCATCATTACAAAAGAACAGCCACCCCGGCTCATAAAAACCTGCGTTGCGTGTGTGCACACACACACACTCTCGCAGACGCAGTCGAGGAGGATCAACTCACAGCAGCAGCTTGCTTTAGAAGGAGGAAGGTGTGCTTGAAGATCACCTGGGAGCAGGTGGAGGAGAACCTGTCAAGGCTACCGTCTGACTCCCACGTGGAGGAAGTTGACCTGATGTCAAACGAGGAGTGCCGTTCGCCTATCGGCCTGGACTGCTGCAGCTGCTGTCTGGATCTGGCCAATGGCTGCGAGCCCGAGCCGGGCCGACCGGGTCACACCAGCCTGGGTAGCCCTACATCCGTCAACCACTTCAGACAGCTCCGAGACCAGCTTCACTTCCAGAATCTAAACACAGATAAGCTCAACAACATCATGAGACAGGACTCACTGGAGTCGGTGGTCCGGGACCCCTGCTACCTGCTCAACGAGGGCATCTGCAACAGCAACATCGACCAAACCATGCTGTCCATACTGCTGTTCTTCCACAGGTATGTAATAGCAATCTTGCATTCACACACCTGCTCTGGCACAATCAGGTCATAAAAACTGTAAAAGTCTCTGCCAGAGCTGTGATTGCCGGTTAATGACCAACATGTTTGAGTTTGATGTCAACAACATGCTGTGGTTTCACTTATGCAATTCTGCCCACCTCCTGTCTTCAAGTGCTAACACTACTTCATGTATTTCATTTAAACCAAGCTCTTTTGAAGTAGCATCAATTGCAAACCACTAGTCAACACTAATAAGTGTTACACAATCACTAAACACTAGTTATTTACATGTTTTGATGATTAACGTGATTAGGGACCTCTTGCAAGTGTGTTATTTAAGAACAGGGTGGCTTGCAGTCTCAGTAGGGTTCCAGGAATGTGTAGATTGGTATGAATAACATGCCTTTGCGCAAACTTAAGCAGATCTTGAGTCAGTCCAACTCAAAGCAGTTCTCACTTCTTAAATACTCTCCCCATGCAATGGTTTTGCGCAAGTTTACGTTTTTGTTTTGTGGATTTTTCTGATTTGCAAAACACCCATTCATTTACAAACTATGGGCAATTTACATACCATTCTGGCATAGTCTATCGCCCCATAGCTGAAGTATGCAGCAAAACAAATTCCTCTCCAGGTAATATGCATGTTTATAAAATTTAATGGTCACAGGAGTTTCCAAAACAAACCCTCATGAACCTTTAACATTTACTTCAATCTATTTTTGACAGTGTGTATGCATAATATTGCATTTTGGAACAAGCAAATGTGATGTACTACAGAATATTAACGTGTCAAGCTACCCACAGCAGGTATTTGGCAAAAGCGTCTTATTAGGATCAAGTACACAGCGCATTTTTCCATGAAACCATGCTCTTTAAACTATAAATAAACATTTGTGACCTTGGACCACAAAACCAGTCATAAGGGTAATTTTTTGGAATTGAGATATCTACATCATCTGAAAGCTAAACAAAAAGGTTTCAATTGATGAATTGCTAGGATAGGATAATATTTGTCTTAGATACAGCTGACTGAAAATCTGGAATCTGAGGGTGCAAAAAAATCGAAATATTGAGAAAATCACCTTTAAATTTGTCTAAATTAAGTTCTTATCAATGCATATTGCTAATCACAATTGTTTTATATAGTTTTGATAGTTTTTAATATACTCATGGTAGGAAATTTACAAAATATCTTCATAGAACAAGGTCTTAATATCCTAATGATTTTTGGCATACTGTAAAAGAAAAATTATAATTTTGACCCATACAATGTATTTTTGGCTATTGCTAAATTTTAAATACATAATATCACAGTTGTCCAAATGAAGTTTTTAGCAATGCATATTGCTAATCAAAAATTAAGTTTTGGTATATTTATGGTAGAAAATTTACAAAATATCTTCATAGAACAAGGTCTTAATATCCGAATTATTTTTGTCACAAAAGAACAATTTATAATTTTGACCCTTGTTACTTAAGACTTTAAGGTTTTGTGTTCCAGGGTCACATATATGGATATCAGGATAGTTTGCTAAAATCCGATAGTACTTGAAATGCTTAGTCTGTGGAAGAATTAGAGATGGGGCCTAGTGGAAAAATAATCTAAAATAATCTAAAGCTTTTTTGTAAAGGTATTAAAAAAAAAAAGATTGAACTATTGTTAATTAACATTTGCAGCCAGATGATGAGAATGCATTCCATGTGTTGTTATTGTAACACGGATTTCACTTTGGAAATATTCACTGTCAGCACCACAGAGATATGGGTTAAATGTGTATAGTTAGCCTGTCATACTGTCTGATAGCAAGACACTGCTCATCTGCCTTAAATTGCTATCTTAAGTTTTGACAGCAGTAGTAAAATTGGCCAATAACCACCAGATATGAACAGTCAGTAAATCATTTTTACTAGGCAATGCAAAATTCTTATTTGAAAAAGCTATTGTAAATGAAAAGAATGCAATCTGAATGACTAATGAAAGGAGCATGGCATGACATAGTAATGAGACATATTGCAAATCAAAAAGAGAGTTGCCATAGCAACACTTGTAGCAAAACCAAGATATTGCATTTAAGAGAACTAACATGCATATGAAAAGTAGGACTGTCAAATTTAATGACATAACAGTAATTAAAAAAAGTGTCACTGTGGATGTAATAAACATTAATATGTTATGCAATATAAATGCATTCTGTGGTAGAATCTTATTTATGGTTGTTCTGATTCTTAAAATGCAATAAAGCTGCTCAGCATCTAATCTCATGTGTTTTACAACAGGACAATATACATCTTAGCCTTACTGGGACGCCTCTGAAACAAGATTCCTAGTGTGCCAGATAATGTTTAATCTCTTTTATCGGGGTGTCCTCAGTTTTATACGTGGCAGTGAAAGGTTACAGTCTACATAATTAGCTTTTCTTTATGAGCCTGGTGTCGGGATGTAAACAGGAACAGTCTGCATGGGACCTCTGGCCCAAAGACACTTCACAGTCTCAGTTACTAAATACACAGAGTTCAACAGCCCTCTGTTCTAATATGATCAAATAGCCATTGTTAGTTTGCACACCAACCCATTCTTGTACTCTATGACAGGAAAAGCAGTTCTTTTTCATGTTGGACTATTCTATGCCATAACTCTCAGCATATTTAAAAACAATATAACACTCTGGTGTCTTATTGATGATTTCTTTCTCTTCTCCTTATTCTGTATAATATTTCATATTTCACACCTCCTGCACACTAAATATGGACTTGTAATATAAGGTCCTTGATGTCTTAAGAAAGGAACATTGTGTTATTGATGTTACACTGATAAGAAAGGTGTGGCTGTTAAATAGTATGTAGGACACAATGTAACAGAGGCCCTGCCAACAATTCCAAGTCCTGTCCATGTCCACTAAACACTCAGAAATATTGCTAAAATGCCTTACTTATTATGCAGAAGTGTAATCCACATCTCCAGGCATGCAGAGACATGGATCCAGACATGCCAATCTGAACAGCTCATGATCTACACTATAGTGTCTGGAAGCCAGTGTTTTGAGGAGTTATCCATGGGGATTTAAATAAAAGGTGTTTTGTCTGCTGACTGATCTATCTATCTATCAATATCTACTCAATTGTATTATTAATAATTAATAGCACTTTTAAGAAATGTGATTACAACGTCATTTAGTTTAATGTATTTTAAATTAAAATTAAACGAGAAGTCCAGTGTGATATTGACCTAAAGTGTGTTGAATCATGATACCGAGTGTAAACTTACCTTTCATAGCTCATCTCGGCTTGTTCCCTGCACTCCGAAATCTGGTGTTAGTTAGCCGATGCTAACAACAGGTTGTCGATGAGGGCGAATCGGGCATATCGGACTAGCCATGTAAATAAATCACTGTTTTACACCATTTACGAGGCACAAAGTAGCTCCACACTTCATTGGTAGACTTCCACCCTGCTGAAAAAACCAGCATATGCTGGTTAGGTAGGTTTTGGTGCTGGGATGCTGGTTTTAGCTGGTTTTTGCTGGTCCTTTGCTGGTTTCTGCTGGTCCTTGACCAGCAACATGACCAGCAGAAACCAGCAAAGGACCAGCATTAACCAGCTAAGGACCAGCATAATGTCTGTATAAATCTTCTTGTAAATAAACTACCAGTGCTTTTGTTCACAATGTCTCGTTTTAAATGTCAGGGCCCTTGGAAGTCTACCAATGAAGTGTGGAGCTACTTTGTGCCTCGTAAATGGTGTAAAACAGTGATTTATTTACATGGCTAGTCCGATATGCCCGATTCACCCTCATCGACAACCTGTTGTTAGCATCGGCTAACTAACGCCAGATTTCGGAGTGCAGGGAACAAGCCGAGATGAGCTATGAAAGGTAAGTTCACACTCGGTATCATGATTCAACACACTTTGGGTCAATATCACACTGGACTTCTCCTTTAACAATTAGATTTTTTTTAAATCAACTGATTTTAACTGAATGCTATACCAAATTGAAAAATAACATAAATACATTAAAATTAATTAATCTGACAACTCTAATCAACATTTAACAAACAGTTAAACTAATATTTAATATTTAATTATCCCTAGTAAGCTCTAAATACAGTGCAATAAATATTAATATTTATAGCATATATTTACTCTTCACTGTAATCTTTTTATGACTCATTATTCTTAAAATGTGATAAAATCAGTTTTTATTTAACTTTTTATTTCATTATTTTACTGCATTTAAAAAAAATTATTAATCTAGCAGCCATAAGAAATATTTAAAATATAAACAAAATAATATTTAGATATCCTTGATAAGCTCTAAATATAGTGCAATAAACATTCATACTTATACAATGTATCATTATTTATTAGTGTAATTTTTTTATGACTCATCTGAATGTTAATATGTGATAAAGTTGTTGCTTAGAATCTGATATTACGATCACTAACTGGTTTTATGACAGTTTTATGACAGTTTCGGACAATATTTCTTAGACGACCGAGAACTGACATAGTCCACAGTCATTACATCAAAAAATATCTGTCCAGCAAGACATAAACATCAAATCATATAGAAAAAATTAGTTTGTGTGTGACCCTGGACCACAAAATCAGCCATAAGGGTCAATTTTTTGAAATTATCTTAAAAAATATATATGAAAGATGGATAAATTAGCTTTCCATTGATGTATGGTTTGTTAGGACAGGACAATATCTGGCCGAGATACAACTATTGAAAAATCTGAAACTTGAGGGTGCAAAAAACTAAATATTGAGAAAATCACCTTTAAAGTTGTCCAAATGAAGTTCTTAGTAATGCATATTACTAATTAAAAAATAAGTTTTGATATATTTACAGAAGGAAATTTACAAAATATCTTCATGAACATCATCTTTATTTGAGACAGAAAAGGAAAATTGATCACTTTGACCCACACAATGTATTGTTGGCTATTGCTACAAACACAGGTAGCTACTTACGGCTGGTTTTGTGGACCAGGTCACATATGAGAAAGAAAAACAAGGTCATTCACCTGCACGAAAAAAGCATGACTCATAAACACAGAGACTCTAGGGAGCAACATTCTACTTAAATCACACCTCAAATGCATGTCCAAATGCAGAGTATGCAAAACCTTGCCAAAGGCCGTCTACGCCCTCCTGAACATCATGAAAAGACAACACTGTGCCACCCTTCATGGTCGATGCTAATGTGAGATAACGTCTGAACTCAGCCTTGCCCTGACTGACCCCAATATCTCTGACCAAACAGTGAGATTAACAAACAAAATTCAGAACTGCTCGCTCTCAAGCCTCCATCCCAAGTGAGAATTGTTGGCTGGTTCTTTAAAATTCCTTTAACAAGAATGCTGAATATTTGCTTGCTAGATAGATAAATAGGTAGATAGGTAGACAGACAGACAGACAGACAGACAGACAGATCACGTGTTTGTCTGTACACTTTGTCTCGAGCCAGCATGTAAAAGGGAGCCACTACTAATAAAAGGCATCCAGCACATCACATGAGGAAAGAGAGCTAAGGTTCACCACACGAGAGCTCTAGCTTTTTCTTATTTCTGAGGACTTGTTGAAGCAGAGACTTGAGCAATCCCTATCAATATACGTAAGTAGTACTGATATGCCAAAAAGACTAACAATGAACCTCTGTATACTGCCAAGTCTACAGCAGAGGACAAAAACGTATCAAAGATGCAACTATTTTGCGATCCTCCTAAAGCCTGCAGGACATTTTCCGGAAGGGAATGCGTAGAAGACTGTTACATAAAAGTCCCGGGGTCATAGGGGTTTCGGTGGTTTTGGCTGAGTGGTCTTTCTTCCAAAGTTGTTTTGAGAATGTTAGCCTGATTCTGCACTATGAGCGTGAAGAAATCAAGGCTTTGAGAAACCCCAGGCCTGGAACCTCAGAGCATTATTCCCATAAATCCCTGGCTCTTCGTGGCCTCACAGACCTATTTATTTGACATGGTCATCACTATAAAGAAGATCAGCTTTACATACATTACACCACAATCTGAAGACATGCTTACCACTCCCAGCTGTGTCAACAGAAGGAGGAACACTTCAATAAGACTTCAGTTTCAAAAGAACAGCAAACATTAAATGCTGATTGGATCAGATTTGGAACAATCAGCCACAATGTGGAAACTTAACCACAGACTGCAATGCTGTGACATAACTTTTGGTTAGTGCGTGCTGATATACAGTCCAACATCATGGTTTATCACTCCACTTGTGTTTTGGCTACATTCACAATAACATACTCTTACTATTTCTGCCATCACTTTTTGCTAATTTTTATGCTTTATAGAATACTTTTCTGAATTATATCACAGAAATAGTAAGATTAGTAATACACTCTTAAAAATAAAGGTGCTTCACAATGCTATAGAAGAACCTTTTTTGTCTAAATGGTTCCATAAAGAACCTTTAACATCTTAAGAACCTTCATGTTGCACAATAGGTTCTTTATGGCGAAAGAGGGTTCTTCAGATTATAAAAAAGTAAGAAAGAGATGGTTCTTTAAAGAACCTTTGACTGAATGGTTCTTTGCGGAACCAAAAACGGTTCTTCTATGGCATTGCTGTGAAGAACCTTTTAAAGCACCTTTATTTTTAAGAGTGTATAGCAAGTACACTGTTTCAAATTCATCTGCTTTCTGCATTGAGAATTGGCAATGTGAAAGCTGTAATGCAGACCAGTGTGCGGGCTGTGGTAACAAACCTGAAATGACCTGAGAAGTGATGATGACTTCACCTTGGATAAGAGCATATAATACAAGAGCAGTGTAATAAAAGCTGCAAATGAACCGCACAAGCTGCCTCATCAAAAAAAGATGCTTGCAAGCTGCAAGAAGTCACCTTCTCTCTGTTTGTGATGACGTTAGAATAATGAAAATGCACAACAATTTAATAGGATTAAGTGTCTTTAAAAGACACTTTTTACCAGACCAACACTGTGGGGTTTCACACTCTGAAAATCACACAGCCCAAATTGGGCTCAGGTGCAGAACAAAAAAGAGAAATAAATAAAAACTACGCCTGGTAAAGACCTGAATGGCTGAAAAACGTTGCACTGTTTTATCAAAGGAGAAGTTCACTTCCAGAACAAAAATATACAGATAATTTACTCAACCCCTTGTCTTCCAAGATGTTCATGTCTTTCTTTCTTCAGTCGTAAGGAAGTTTTGAGATGCTTTTTAAGAAAAAACGTTCCAGGATTTTTCTCCATATATTGGACTTGTATGTACTCGCGAGTTTGAACTTCCAAAATGCAGTTAAAATGCAGCTTCAAAGGGCTCTAAACGATCCTAGCCAAGGAAGAAGGGTCTTACCTAATGAAATGATCGGTTATTTTTAGAACAATTTATATACTTTTTAACCTCAAATGCTCGTCTTCTCTCTGCGTGTACTCTGGGTCAATACAGTTAGGGTGTGTCAAAAAATTCCCATCTCATTTTCTCCTCCAACTTTAAAATCGTCCAACATCACTGTTTTACCTTTTTTTGGTAAAAGGTGTTTGATCTTCTTTGCACTTTCACTTTGTAAACACTTGGTCGGTACTTCTGCATCGATGTAGGACGATTTTGAAGTTGGAGGAGAAAATGAGATGGGAGTTTTTTGACCTACCCTAACTGTCTTGAACAGCAGAGCTGGACAAGACAAGCATTTGAGATTAAAAAGTATATGAATCATCCTACTTTTTTTTTTTTTTTTTTTTTTTTTAGTAAACAACCAATTGTTTTGCGAAATAAGACCCTTCTTCTTTGGCTGGGATCATTTAGAGCCCTCTGAAGCTGCTTTTAAACTGCATTTTGGAAGTTCAAACTGACGGGCACCTTAGAAGTCAACTATATGGAGAGAAATCCTGAAATGTTTTCCTCAAAAAACATAATTTCTTTACGACTGATCTTGAATGACAAGCGGGTGAGTAAATTATCTATAAATTTTTGTTCTGGAAGTGGACTTTTCCTTTAAAGGGGACATTGGATGCCCATTTCCACAAGTTAGTAAGATTCTTTAGAGTCTTTATGAAACATCTCCAACATACTTTGGTTAAAATTCCTCAATCACTGTGTAAAACAACACTTTTTCAAACACTTTTTTGCATTTAACCCACACACACGGTAGTGAACGCACACAAACCATGAACACACATCCAATGATCATTCACTCCACCCCTAAAAAACAAAACTAATGTTTTCACTAACTTACATTTACTTTTACATCCAAATACAAAACACCTCCATTGATTATGAGATTGGCAGTTGGCAGTATGTCACTCTGCTCAGAAAATCCAAACTTGATAACTGAGACTGTTGTAGGTTGTGTCCACACACTGCTTAAACACATTTATATGCAAGCACCATGTAAAAGTGAATTTTGCATCTGATGTCCCCTTTAAAAAACTTTCTGGAGCTTTCACCGTGGAGTCACATCATTTTTTTTTCAATAAATGACGTTTATGGCTCTTGCTATATTTCAAAAGATTTAAATTTAGACCAGCTTACTAAAAAGAACACTGAATAGCAATCCGCGCATTCCACCCGCCTTAGATCATATGCCATCAATTTCCTCTATCATACACATAAAACCTAATGAATCGATAATGTCTCCGCTAATTATTTGAGTAAGATGCAGCCTTTTGATGTAACACATGCGACACATTCAGCCGTGCAGCTGGTCTGAAAATTAAACCTCCATTGAGCTCGTGCTGTGAGAACAAGTCATTTGCATTGATGATTCTGATTATGAGTTCACACGCGCTTCTCAATGTAGCGAGCGCTCCGCTCGACGCAAGCTGTTTGTAATAAATGACTTGCAGACAGTACATGGGGTGTTGTAATAAATTGCAACAGGTGGATCAAGTTTCACAGTGTCTTAACAGGTCAATTGTCTTTGTGGCAGAGGCTTGTTCAGTAATTTACTTGTCATAGTCAGGCAAACACGCACAGAGGTGTATAATATCCATTTAATTGGCTGACTGAATAGCAGCATTGTTGTGACTGGGCCGGTGGAGAGTTGACAGTGAGCCAGAGGCTGGGGGCCAGCCTGGGCTTTGTTGTCTGGTATAAGGTGCTCCTGTTCCCAGAAGCAGGGTTCAGGGTAGTGACAGGCACTGTCTGCAAGCCCACCCAACACTGGCATTCACTGATCCACAGCGGCCATGCCATAGCCAAAACACAAACATACTTATTGAGGGCACTGAAGTGCCTCAAAGTCCATGACCTGGGACAATGGACTAATGGTTAAGACAGGCTAATAAAGACTCATTGTGCTGTTATATAATCTAACAGGGACCAAATAATGTCACTGACAATCATGTGATGTCATTTTCAAATGCAAACAAAGGTGGGGTTCATTCAGCTATGAAAAATGAGTCTTATAAATAATGTCTAAAAGGGCTTACTGTATTAGTGATTGGTGCCATTTGCAAATGACAGGTGAAAATAAGCAATGCATATTTTATATGCACTACCAAAAGGACTTTATTTCTTCTGTCAAACACAAAAGGAGACATGAAGAATGTATTTGTCGTTTTTTTTTTAATGCGGTAACAATAAAGGTTTTCAAGTACTAAAAAAGTATCATAAAAATGGCCTATTTTACCCATATGCTGTATTCCAAGTCTACTGTAGCTATACAAGAAAACTTGTGATTGTATTATTATTTTGTCTTCCTCTACAGTAAGCTGTTAATTGGGAACTCACTCTAAAGAATGATTCATGCATGAATCAGACATCTTTATTTCTCTCACAAGCACCAAGGAGAGCTAAGATGGATTTTTTAAGTGAACAATGACTTTAATTTGAGTCTGTTCCTCACATGAAACTATTGCGTAACTTCAGAAGACTGGAAATACATTATAGTTTAAAAGATTGGGATCAGGATTTTGATTCAGCAAGGACACATTTATCATTTCAATTTATCATAAGTGACAGCTGAAACTTTAGATTGTTCTTAATCAATCAATCAATCAATCATGTTTTTTTAAACTTTCAATTCACCAAAACCATATGAAAACTGATAATTAAACTTTCCATTGATGTATGGTTTGTTAGAATATGACAATATTTGGCTGAGATGCAACTATTTGAAAATCTGAAATCTGAGGGTGCAAAAAATCCAAATATTAAGAAAACGTCTTTAAAGTTTTGATATACAGTAGTCAACATTTTAAGTGGATCCAAAAAGTTCATCAAAGTTGTCCTAAGACAAGAATGGGTATTGGTTTTAGGACAGCTTTGATTAAAGGTTTTGATCCACTTCAAATGTTGACTACTGTATTTACAGTAGGAAATGTACAAAATATTTTCATGGAACATGATCTTTACTTAATACCCTAATGATTTTTGGCATTTAAGAAAAATCTATAAGTTTGACCCATAAAATGGATGCATACATGCTACTTACGACTGGTTTTGTGGTCCAGGGTCATATATTTTTCACGTATTCATTTCTGAAGGAAATTAGTCCAGTATTGTGACACTTAAGACTGAAGTAATGATGCTGAAAAATCAGCAAGAATTATTTACATTTTAAATACTGTATTTTTGAACAATTAAAGTTGTAGAGAACTCAAACTTTTTTTATTTGTGTACCAGGTTTGTGATGGCCAAAGAGTAAGTAAATGATGACATAACTGTCATGTTTGGGTGAACTGTCCCTTTAAAGTCAGCGTTCAAGGTGTCTGTTGGGGGCTAACATCATGCTGTTTATTGTGGCAGGCCTTCAACAAAAATGTACATCCACAGTGTTAGCAGAGAGGTCAGATTATTTGCTTGTGAAATAAAACTGCCCCGGTAGCTTGTGAAAGAGCCTCATGGGTTCATGGTTTGTTGACTTGATAAAACTCTCTTCTGGATGGCTTCAGCTGTGTTTACCTCAGGGCAAAAGAGAGGTCTGATCATGTTGAAGTGGCTGCCAAGGCAGACATAATAGCATTTTGATCGGGACTGTATCCTTAATTTCCCCCAAGGCCGATTTAATTGAATACACTGTACACAACACCTCCGCTGCAGTCAAAAGTGAAAGGACAGTTATTCTATTGTACAACTTAGTGTTGAATGAGAAAAAAATGACATTCATTGGCTGAAAATCAATAATCGCACAAACTCTGAAAAGATCTGTGGCCAACGTTCGATTTCATCCAAGGCATTTGTTTTCATGACCTCAAAAGTCTGTGCTGGTAACTGTCTTGGAGCGAATAACTTTCACCACTTCCAGTGCTTTCAACCCTTGCATAATGTCCTGGAAAGAACAAACAAGGCCTAGTTCTTTTGCCTTTATTTTAAAGATACACTCAGTGTTTTCCACTCTACAAATAAATCAGTGAGTAGCACTTTTAAAAAGTATGCTTAAAGTCATGTACATAAATCAACAGTCATATTAGTAGTCCAATAAAACAGGCTTGTGCACAATTCAGAATTTCAGAATTGGCCACATTGACTCCGCCCCACAGGAAGTTGAATTTGAATTGGAGTTGGAATGACAGGAAGTGGAATTAAATTCATGGCAATTCAAAGACATTCCACACAGTCATACAACAGAAAGAATGTGTTGAATCTCACATACAATTACATTAATTTTGTAATTTAATAGCATCATTTCATTACACATAACTAGTCACTCCTCAACCCTGCATACATTTTGTTCCAACATATAGATAATGATCAAATTCTTGAAATAAATTACTCCCTCAATGTTTGATTAGTTTTGTTCAAAATGTTATTTTCATTTCAAAGTAATCAAATAAAACAAGTCGTTGTAAATGCAGTTGTCATTTATTCCAATGCAAAACTCATTGAGCAACACTGTTGCATCTAATTCTCAATTGTGTAGAAAAGAAGCTTTCAAACAAATGTCCACCTCAAATTGTTTGGCAACCATTAAATACTTGGTTAAAGCAAAGCTTCTGGGATATGGAGTCACGTTCCATTGTGTTCCACAAAATTACAATTCCAATAAATCAAACTTAATTATGTGTTCTGTGACTAGAGCTTTTAACATTCATTGCTGGGGGGAAACATTTCCTGTTAATGTAATCTGTACAAGTAGTTCAAACTAATATCATTTATAGAATATGTAATGAAATCTGACATATATTGTAAAGCTTCATTGTTAAACACTTCACTTATGTATATGAATTTCTTTGAATTTGTATTGAATTGCAATTCTGCTTCCTTCAATTCAAATTCGAATTGTAATTCTAGATCCTGTTTTTGACATCAATTCAAATTCAATTCAAATTCAAGAATTGAATCGGAATTTAGGAGTCATTCTCAATTCAATTCTGAATTGTGCACAAGCCTGCAATAACAGCTATTTTAATTGTACATGGAGCAGATCACATGAATAATTATATTACAATTGAACTCAAAAGTTTACATACACCTTGCAGAATCTGCAAAATGTTCATTATTTGAACCAAAATAAGAGGCATCATTCAAAATGCATGTTATTTTTTTAATTTAGTAGTGACCTGAAAAAGATATTTCACATAAAAGACGTTTACATACAGTCCAGAAGATAAAATAATAACAATTTATAAAAATGACCCCATTCAAAAGTTTACATACACTTGATTCTTAATACTGTGTTGTTTCCTAAATGTTTCACAGCTGTTTTTTTTTTTTTGTTTTTTTGTCAGTGATTTAAACTGTTCTTCAGAAAAAATATTCAGGTCCCACAAATTCTTCGGTTTTTCAGCATTTTTGTGTATTTGACCCCTTTCCAGCAATGACTGTATGATTTTGAGATCAATCTTTTCACAATAAGGACAACTGAAGCACTCCTATGCAACTATTACAGAAGGCTCAAATGCTTCAGAAGGAAAAAAAAAAAAAACGCATTAAGCCAGGGGGTGAAAACTTTTTGAATTTGAAGATCAGGGTAAGTTTAAATTATTTAGTCTTCTAGGAAACATGTAAGTATCTTATGTAGCTTCGGAAGGCCAGTACTAAATAAAAAATATGATATTTAGGCAAAATAAGAAAAATGTACACAACTTCATTCTGTTCAAAAGTTTTCACCCCTTAATGCATTGTGTTTCCTTCTGGAGCATCAGTGAGCGTCTGAACCTTCTGTAATAGTTGCACATGAGTCCATCAGTTGTCCTCAGTGTAAAAAAAAATGGATCTCAAAATCATACAGTCATTGTTGGAAAGGGATCAAACACACAAAAATGCTGAAAAACCAAATAATCTGTAGGACCTGAAGGATTATTCTGAAGAACAGTGGGCATTTTAAATGTTCAGGACAAAGAAGGGACTCATGAACAACTATCACTAAGCAAACAAACAAACAAACAAAAAAACAGCTGTGGATCATTCAGGTAACAACAGTATTAAGAATTATGTAAACTTATGAACAAGGTCATGCTGTGTACTATATGTAAACATATTTTATGTGAAATATCTTATTCAGGTCATTACTAAATAAAAAAATAACATGCATCTTATTTTGGTAACATTTTGCAGTTTCTGCAAGGTGTATGTAAACTTTTGACTTCAACTGTATATTATATCATATATTAATTGGTAATTGCCAGTGGTTTTGTTTTGCCTTGTTTGTTTATGAGAACCAAATTAAGTGGAAAGCATTAGGAGAGGTTGTTTATATGATGATGCAGAGGTGAGTCCTGCAAAAATTGCTTGGCCTTTATTGTCTTATCTGCTCACACCCTGCCAGTGACGTCCATTCAGATATAATGACAGAACCTGTCAACAGTAGTCTGCCCTCTGCAGCGTTTGCCCTTGTTATATCAGCGCCTAAGAGCCCACGTGGGCTAAACCGAATCTGTGCATGACTTAGGCCTTTCTCACACCGCACACAAAGCAGCGTGTAATTATTTAAGCACCCACATTAACAGATTATAGCATTCACACTGCCCGCCCTAACAAAGCAGCGCTGCATACTGTATCAGGTAGGTGTACATAGCAAAATGTGCAAGTTGAGTTTCGGTGCTGAGTCTATTTTTCCACATGCGAGCTGAACTCAGCAGAAAACTTGTTGTAATACACTATAAAGCTATTCATCATCATTATCTTTTGCAGTATGGCTGTTTATGAAGGAACATAAAATAATAGGGTGAATTACTCACCCATTGTTAGATCAAAAGGCTATAGTTGCTTGAGTGTGTGGTTTGAAGAGGCTTTAGCTATTCACCTAGTCAGATATGATGAGATAAAGCAATTATGTATCTTGTCAGTCGATTGATTTCCTTATCTATTGCATCACACTGGATGGATGATCAAACAAAAGTGTTCATCTCATAAACATATTTTATTTTTCATGTTCAGACAAACAGCCTTTCAAGACATTCTGCCACATGCTGAGAGCAGGCCTCTATGGAAACTGTTTTTCCATTATGCTAGTCCTTAAGATTAAGCGTGACACATCATGGATCATCACGGTTTTGTCTTGACTGGCCTGGAACATGGTGTCCTCCAAAACACCTATAGACTGAATGAATCAGCCTGCTATTACAGCTCATCCTGTATAAAGCTTCTTCACAGGGAGCATCCCAGCAGGATGTCATAGCTCTGCTTATGGACTTTGTCCACTATGCACCAGTCACGTTACAAACCGGCGACAAGTCGCCTCTGCACTAGCTTGTAGAGCATGTGCACAGCAGGTTGCAGTAAAATATGTGGCTACGCAGTGAACAATTTCCAGTCCAAAACAACCCTTTCACAGTAAACAACTCTCCGTTTTGGTTTCTTGGATTTGGACGGCTAATTAAAGGATCTTGGTTTTTCAAAACACTGGTCTCATGCAACATAACTAAGACTATATTTTAAGCAGTAAAAGCTGAGATTGTTTCGTGGTGCATAAACGTGCCAAACGTTAATAAAGTTGCCAAAGGATAAGAGAGCTTTGAGTCAACATACAAAGCTTGTCAAATGCTTAGTGTTTAGAAAATGAATAGAATTGATGCACTCAGCCTTGTGGATATGATATGGATGGTTTAAACAAGCCCAAAGCATTTCTTTCCATAAGGATGTAATTCACTATTAACGTCACGCTTCATGAAGGCAAGCCACTGTCTTCCCATAAACGCAGAGTGCTTATGTGAAGGGATGTTGACTAACTCTTAGACACTGCTAAAGCTAAACAGATATTACTTATGAGCTTTATTTACGTAGGTTTAAGCTTTGTTGGCGTCACTTAAACAAAACTGATTCATCCGGCTTGCTTTTTCAGTTGAATCAACTTGTTTGTGTTAATAACACTAAGTAGTTCTTAAAGGGTTAGTTCACCTAAAAACAACAATGACTCACGTTTTACTCATCCTCAAGCCATCCTATGTGTAACGACTTTCTTCTTTCAGACGAATACAATCAGAGTTGTATTAAAAATGTCCTGGATCTTACAATTTTCATAGTGGCAGTGAAAGTTCATAAAAAAACTGCATCCATAAATCATAAACAGCTGAGGGGTTAATAAAGACCTTCGAATCAATGTGTTTGTGTGGAAGCACAGAAGAGCGTGCAAACGTAGGTCACATGTCAAAAGTACAAAATGAGGATTTGTAAAGAAAAATGTTGGAGGATTTAGATAAAAGCCAAGAGGAGACCAACCAAGCTGTTTTCTTTTGCTGTTTTATCATATTCTTACTGGAGCTTACGCTATGCCTACGTCATCTGCTTGAACGTCACTTGAACGAAAGCTAGAGATTACAGTTCATAAAGTTTTAAATATGGATACTTTTCTTACACAAATGCATCGATTCACTTTAGAAGGCCTTTATTAACCCCCCGGAGCCATGTGGAGCACTTTTTATAATGTATGGATGCACTTTATTGGACTTCAAAATCTCAACACCCATTCACTGCCATTATAAAGCTTGGAAGAGCCAGGACATTTAAAAAAAATATATATATCTCCAATTGTATTCTTCTGAAAAAATAAAGTAAAACACACCTAGGATAGCTTGAGGGCGAGTAAATCATGGGACATTTTTCATTTTTGGGTGAACTTTCCCTTTAAGAAACCTTCCTTCCCCTTTATCGGAAACATTTGGGCGTCCTGGAAAGACTTTGTAAAGCTTTTTTGCCAAGTATCCTTCCGTAACATGCCCATGCCAGTACACCACTCTGTCTTTGATTCTTATTGACTTCAACAGTGACTGTGATAAATGAAAACCAAGTTCAGTCTTGGGTTTCTTGTAAACCCGGATGAGGTTGAGCAATCAGGCAAAAGTAAGAACAGGTGATTTTAATTACTCTTCACCTTTTTTTTTTGTGCAGTCTGATCGGAAGGTTGCGTAAAAGAGTAGTAAATTTGCTTAATATATGAGTCATATGCTATATTTTGACAGTTTTGTGTGAGAAATAGACTGAAGTGTAAGACTTAATTCATTGAAAACACCCATAGCTCTTATCTAATTAAGATTTCTTCAATTAATTAGTCATTTCACAAAAATTCATCAACTGTACATTTATAGTGCTTTGTCATTTTGAAACTTGGCACCACAATTCCTAATTTTCCTTCATTAAATGTACCAAAGTTGCAAAGATATTCTTTAAAGAATAATCATAGATTATTTGACTTTTGGGTGACCTCCCTCTTAGTTAGAGAAGTTAAAATATGGCAGTGAATCAAACATCCAGAGTCAAACCTGTTAACAAGACGCACTTTGTTAGCCATTGTTTACAGTATCTGCCATGTTAAACATGCATGGATAGTGTTAGCGTGCAGTTTTTTTGTTTTGCTTTGCACATCTGCATCTTGTGTTGTGTTAATTACGAGTGTCATTTACCACGTTTGCGGTAGCATTCTTTCCACTGATATGTCATGGAATGGATCATCATGATGGGTTGGTCCTGCAAGCAAATGCAAATAGAAAAACGAGTAAACAGAACAGTGAACTCTGGGACAGGCTAATGTAACTTGCGAAGCTCTGCCAAGAAATCAAAGACACTGAGATCTGGAATGTGAAACATGCTGCTCTTAGCCTTGTCCAAAGGGGTAGCTGGGTTCTTGTTGGACTTAAACTACAGATCTATGGTCCAAATTTGCAATCTCCCAAGGCCTGCAATTCATGATATGTCATTTGTTAGAGAACTGAGCAGCTGTGATGTCCAATAACAGCAAAGAACGTTCTAGCCTTTCTCAGACTAGAACATACTTACCAGAGACAGCACAAGAGGAGGAGACAGGCCTCTCATAGGAAAATGAATGGGGAAATCATAAAACCTCAATATGGCAACAGCATGAAAGTTCCACCTATAACTCAAGAGCCAATCAGCTTTTCAGTAGCCTTTGCCCTCTCTTTTTTTTTTTCTCCAGAACATGCAGCTTGCATTTTTGGAGGGGGATTTATGATAGCATTGGTTTTAGAGTTTATTGATTTGACCTATGCTTTTAAAATGCTATAATGACAAACAATTCTGAGATGAACTGGCTACATAGAAAAAGATTTCTAGTGAAAGGTGCAAAGTGAACTTTTGTGCCTTTGACTTATGCAGCATCAACCCACACACTCTGGTTTTCTAGGTTAAAAATATGACTATCAAATATGGTGATGTAAGCTCCACACTGAGGAAACGTATGTTCCTCCATATACAGGTGCAGTCAAAAGTTTACATACACCTTGCAGAATCTGCAAAATGTAAAATTGTTTGACCAAAATAAGATTTTTTTATGTAGTACTGACCTGAATAAGATATTTCACTAAAAAGATGTTTACATATAGTCCACAAGAGAAAATAATAGTTGAATTTATAAAAATGACTCCGTTCAAGAGTTTACATACACTTTGTTTCTTAATACTGCACTGTAAAAAGTTTTCACCAGATTCAACTTAAAAACCTAAGTTCAGAGGCTATGTTTTTAAGTTAAATCAGCTTAAAACTAATCATTTTAACATATTACAATAAAAATGAGTTGATATAACTTGTGAGTTTAAATGACTTAAGTTGATTTAACTTAAAAAAATGTATTAAGTTTTTAAGTTGAAACTGGTGAAAACTTTTTACAGTGTGTGTTGTTACCTGAATGATCCACAGCTGTGTTTTTGGTTTAGTGATAGTTGTTCATAAGTCCCTTGTTTGTCCTGAACAGGTAAACTGTCCGCTGTTCTTCAGCGAAATCCTTCAGGTCCCATAAGTTCTGGTTTTTCAGCATTTTTGTGTTTTTGAACCCTTTCCAACAATGACTGTATGACTTTGAGATCCATCTGTTCACACTGAGGACAACTGATGGACTCATATGCAACTATTATAGAAGGTTTAAATGCTCACTGATGCTCCAGAAGGAAACACGATGCATTAAGAGCTGGGGGTGAAAACTTTTTGACTTTGAAGATCAGGGTAAATTGAACTTATGTCTTCTGGGAAGCATGTAAGCATCTTCTGTAGCTTTTGAAATGCAGTACAAAATGAAAAACAAAAACTAATTTAGTCAAACACACATCTTCATTCTGTTCAAAAGTTTTCACTCCCCAGCTCTAAATGTACCATGTTTCCTTCTGAAGCATCAGTGAGCGTTTGAACCTTCTGTAATAGTTGCATATGAGTCCCTCAGTGTGAAAATATGGATCTCAAAATCATATACAGTTATTGCTGGAAAGGGTTCAAATACATCAAAATCTATGGGATCTGAAGAACTTAAAAATTAAAAATAACATGCATTTTGTATGATCCCTCTTATTTTGGTAAAATAATTAACATTTTGCAAATTCTGCAAGGTGTATGTAAACCTTTGACTTCAACTGTAGCTGTACAGTGTAAAGGTATGGTTTGAGAGGTTCCTGTTTTTGATTCAAATGATAAAATGTAATGTATATGTGTATTTATTTTATTTTTATTTTTAACAACGCTTCTCCTTACCATATCTAATTTCTAACAGTCACATCAACATGTGAGATGCTCACCTAATTGTACAGTTGTGGCCAAAAGTTTTGAGAACTACATAAATATTGGAAATTGGAAAAGTTGCTGCTTAAGTTTTTATAATAGCAATTTGCATATACTCCAGAATGTTATGAAGAGTGATCAGATGAATTGCATAGTCCTTCTTTGCCATGAAAATTAACTTAATCTCGAAAAAAAAAAAAAAAAAAACTTTCCACTGCATTTCATTGCTGTCATTAAAGGGCCTGCTGACATCATTTCAGTAATCGTCTTGTTAACTCAGGTGAGAATGTTGACGAGCACAAGGCTGGAGATCATTATGTCAGGCTGATTGGGTTAGAATGGCAGACTTGACATGTTAAAAGGAGGGTGATGCTTTAAATTAATTGTTCTGCAAAGAAACGCGTGCAGCCATCATTGCGTTGCATAAAAATGGCTTCACAGACAAGGATATTGTGGCTACTATGATTGCACCTAAATCAACAATTTATAGGATCATCAAGAACTTCAAGGAAAGAGGTTCAATTCTTGTTAAGAAGGCTTCAGGGCGTCCAAGAAAGTCCAGCAAGTCCGCCAGGATCGTCTCCTAAAGAGGATTCAGCTGCGGGATCGGAGTGCCACCAGTGCAGAGCTTGCTCAGGAATGGCAGCAGGCAGGTGTGAGCGCGTCTGCAGGCACAGTGAGGCCAAGACTTTTGGAAGATGGCCTGGTGTCAAGAAGGGCAGCAAAGAAGCCACTTCTCTCCAAAAAAACAAAAAAACATCAGGGACAGATTGATCTTCTGCAAAAAGTATGGCGAATGGACTGCTGAGGACTGGGGCAAAGTCATATTCTCCGATGAAGCCTCTTTCCGATTGTTTGGGGCATCTGGAAAAAGGCTTGTCCGGAGAAGAAAAGGTGAGCGCTACCATCAGTCCTGTGTCATGCCAACAGTAAAGCATCCTGAGACCATTCATGTGTGGGGTTGCTTCTCATCCAAGGGAGTGGGCTCACTCACAATTTTGCCCAAAAACACAGCCATGAATAAAGAATGGTACCAAAACACCCTCCAACAGCAACTTCTTCCAACAATCCAACAACAGTTTAGTGAAGAACAATGCATTTTCCAGCACGATGGAGCACCGTGCCATAAGGCAAAAGTGATAACTAAGTGGCTCGAGGACCAAAACGTTGACATTTTGGGTCCATGGCCTGGAAACTCCCCAGATCTTAATCCCATTGAGAACTTGTGGTCAATCCTCAAGAGGCGGGTGGACAAACAAAAACCCACTAATTCTGACAAACTCCAAGAAGTGATTATGAAAGAATGGTTTGCTATCAGTCAGGATTTGGCCCAGAAGTCGATTGAGAGCATGCCCAGTCGAATTGCAGAGGTCCTGAAAAAGAAGGGCCAACACTGCAAATACTGACTCTTTGCATAAATGTCACGTAATTGTCGATAAAAGCCTTTGAAACGTATGAAGTGCTTGTAATTATATTTCAGTACACCACAGAAACAACTGAAACAAACATCTAAAAGCAGTTTAGCAGCAAACTTTGTGAAAACTAATATTTGTGTCATTCTCAAAACTTTTGGCCACGACTGTACACTACTGTTACTGTCATTTTTATCAGTTTTTGTCTTTTGGAAAACTTATCCTGTTGAAATAATGCTTAAGCTGCTCTAATCATGCCAAATACATAATATAGTTACGTTTCACAATTTACCAAGTCATTTTCAGTAACTGAGCAAAACAGGTGACTTCCTCTAAAACAAATATTTATTTTAAAACGATACTATGCCAGTGCACTACAGCCCAAACACATGGAAATTATTGTAATGCTTGCACAACAAAATAAAGAGATGGGTTTTCAAGAAAAGGCAAGAAATACTTATAGCTTTCTTGAAAAACAAAAGTTATTTCATTACATAAGCCTGACGGTGCATAGGCATCCATGGAAACTTGTACTGTGGAAGAGACACGCCTTTCAATTACGTGTTAACTAGTACCACTTGCATTCCTAGAGCAGTCTGACAGACCATACCTGACAATAAAACACTAGACCTGTATGACAAAAATGTTATGCATGTTAAATGGAGTGTAACCACAAAAGTGTTTTGCACATCTGTTCTGAAATAGAATCCATTATGGCTTTATTTTAATCATTTTATTCAATGTTACACACGTCTTTATAGTTACTAGGCAAAGTCCATCTATAAGAGACATTGGAAGCACATTGAAATTCAAGAAGACGTTATCTTTCAGGTTTTAAGTGTTGCCATGGTCACCTGGAGAATCATGGGTGAGGGCCTGTCGCTTGCTTTTGTTCCCCTCAATTAGTATTCTAGAATAAGTTCCTTCCCTTCAACATCCTGGGCCAAGTGCAACTCGCAGAGGGTCACTTGTGTAGAACAGATTAAAGAATTAAAGCGTGCGCCATAAGCTGATCTAGATATAAGAAGCTCATGTCAGCACTGTCAGCGTTTTCACTCGTGTGATGAGAGACAGCTTTATAAGAGGATGAAGGAATTAATTCTTGTAGATCTAAAGTATATCCACAATAATATGCAACACGCTTCATCTTCTTAAATATTTGAAACATAAAAGAACTCAATTATGCATGACGATTTCAGAGAGAAAAAAACAATAAAACACATTGGTGGAAATCCAGAGTGAATGTTGCTTTGCATACTTCCACCTTGTCTTTTCACGAAAAGGCGTTGAAGGTAATTGTGTTTTGAATCTTTTACCTAAAGAACTGGGAGTACAGCCAAGTCCACTATCAGAGGAAGCACAGCAGAACAACAGCTGTGAAAGCCCTCCCACCCCACCTCTTTCTCTTCCTCATTTTTTTTTTAGTGCGCTCTCTGTCTCCCTCGCTCTCTGCTTCTGTTTTTATGCAAGAGACACAGGACATCCCCCGGAAAGATTTCACGTTAGATTACATCACATGTCCGTTTAGATTTTGACAAATGATATAATAGCACGAATCAGAAGAGAACTATATATGGGCCACTTACACTTTAAAACAAGTGAAAACTCTTTAGGATTTATCACGATGTCAGCTCTAATAGAATAGTGGTAACAACAACAAAGGCAAAAAAAAGAACACTTTGACCATTTTTAACTCATTTTACTTTCGTAATGTGACATTTTCGAGTGAAACAGGAAATTCAATGAAGAAAAACTGCAGAATAAGAACTTTTATTTGATAAGATCTTTAAAAGCGAGTATTACATTTCAGAATCGTGCCATCCCTGATACCAAAAAATTGCTTCGTCAGTTAAGTTGTTTTATAACTTTTTTGTAATATTACGATTAAATATGGAAATGAGGTATTGTCTAATTAAACATCTAATTAAATGCATGTGTTCCCAGAACAGAAATATAAATTAAAATTATGGTTTGATTTTGTTGACTTACTATGAGCTATAGGTTTTTACAGAAAGGATAATAAAAGTTAATACCAATAATAAAAAATAATAAAACATAAAATAAAATAAAATAAAATAAAATAAAGTAAAAGGCCCTTTGTACTCATGTAGAAATTTCTGCTGCTTAATATTTTTTTGGAACCTGTCATATATATATATATTTTTTTCAGAATTCTTTGATCAATAACAGGTTGAAAAGAACAGCATTCATTTATTTTCTAATGATATACACTAATTTTCAAAAGTTTGGGGTCAGTACATTTTTATTCTTTCTTTTTTTTAAAGAAATTAATACTTTTATTCACCAAGGTTGTGTTAAATTAATAAAAAGGTTATAGCATTGATTTACATTGTTAGAAAAGGTTATATTTTGAATAAATGCTGTTCTTTTTAACTGGTTAGTGATCAAATATTTTTTAAAAAGTGCAGTTTCCCAAAAATATATATATAATATAAACTATTTCCAACATTGATAATTCTTAAAATAAATTGCCATATTAGAATGATTTCTAAAGGACCATGTGACACTTAGGACTGGAGTAACAGCTGATGAAAATTCAGCTTTGCATCACGGGAATAAATTATAATTTAAAGTATAATAAAATAAAACCCATTATTTTATATTGTTAAAACATTTTGCAAGATTACTGTTTTTTTTTTCTGTATTTTTAATCAAACAAATGCAGCCTTGATGGCACTTCTTTAAAAAAACAAATCCCAAACTGATCCCAAACTTTTGAGTGGCAGTGTACTGTATGTAACAAAACATCGTCAGGTCAAAATGTCAAATCAAATTTTTGGTCCCAGATTTTACTGGTATTCCACCTTGGGTATAATATGTCATAGTATACTTTATTTTGCTATCCTCACTTACATAAATAAACTATAGTGTCCTGCACCCACTAGTAAAAAATAAATAAATAAAATTATTTAGAAATGATTGTTTTTTCATGCAACTGGTTTTGCCTCTGGTCTCTCACCTCTCAAGATGATGCACCAATGAATCTTGCATAACAGGAGTAGGATTACAAAAAGTCTATTACAAAAAGTAAACAGGATCAGTTTCAATTAGTGGCTTTGAATGTGACAACCAGCAGAATAACAAATTTGTTTAATTTTGTCATAGAAGCAAAGGAGTAGTCAGGGTCTTGCACGGCAAAAACCACAAGTTCCATGCCAGTGTCTATCACGGAGCGTCTAATAATAGGGCCCATGTCAACCAGCTTCCTTGTTGTCCTCATTTGAGGGTCATGTAGAGTCTCTTCCTGTGGTCTGTT
The DNA here is from genome assembly GCF_049309525.1 of Garra rufa. Taxonomy (NCBI): domain Eukaryota; kingdom Metazoa; phylum Chordata; class Actinopteri; order Cypriniformes; family Cyprinidae; genus Garra; species Garra rufa. The sequence goes on from NC_133376.1 coordinate 36,106,189, forward strand.
TACTTGGGCAGAGTTTCTGAGAACCTCCTGGTTACCATGTTTATGTCACAGGGCCGTTTGAAGTGAGTCTCCTCCACAGAAGAAGCCAGATTTATGTTTTCCAGGGTGTTGTGAAGACAGTAAAGAGAGTTCTGTTGAGCAACTGAGAACAGCACACCGGTCAAAGCGGTTAATGATAAACAACAGGGTGAAGGTATCGAGGTAGAAGTGACTCACCTTGTTATAAACCCTGCAGGTACTGTCAGTGTCACACCAAACATAACACCTTCGCTCATGCCAGAAATAGCGCCCGAGCCAGACAACAGGCAAACACTTGCAGACATGCAAAGCACGGAGCAGGGAGGGGCATAAGCAAAAGTGCAGACGGGATGAGCTTAGCATGTAGACAATTGCTGAAGAGCTTGACCTTCACAATCTGATAGATTGCGTAACTGCAAACTTAAGGAATGCTTTTATAGGGCAACTGAAGGTGTTGGAGCACATTTCTGAAATGGCAGTTACATTGCAGTTTGCTGTTTAAGTTGAGGCTCTGCCTTTGTCATTTAACAGCTTTAATTCCAGTCCTCGAGCTTTCCAGATGTGTTTTGTCCCGTGCTTTGGGCTGTCATTGTGTGCATTGCGAGACAATGACCAAATCATTTCATGAAAATGTTAAAGGGATAGTTCACCCAAAAATGAAACTCTTTCGATATTTACTTACTCTCATGTCGTTCTAAACACACAAGACCTTCATTTATCTTCGGAACACAAACTAAGACAAATTAAGTCATTTTTACTGAAATCTGAGATATTTCTGTCCCTACACTGATGCAACTACCACTTTGATACTTTAAAAAGTTTATAAAGAGAAAACTAATCCATATGAATTGAGCCGTTGAGACCAAATTTTCTGGAGAGACTCAATCGCTATATATACAGTATATGCGCAGATTGAATTTAGGCTTTTATTCACATGCATTATTGCTATAAGAAGCTCAAGTATGCTTGCTTGACAAGTGAGAACAAGAGTTGCAAAAGCACTGCAAAAATGCTTTTCCATTGTCTTTTCCAGCCAAAATATCTAAACTCCTAAATCAAGAAAGATTTTCTAGACGAGTAAAATTTATTTTCTTGTTTTCAGAAAAAAATAAGTCAAAATTAAGTGAGTTTTTGCTTAGAACAAGCAAAATAATCTGCCAACGGAGTAAGAAAATAATTTTTTTTTCAGACAGAAAACAAGATTATTTTTCTTACCCTATTGGCAGATTATTTTGCCTGTTTCAAGCAAAAACTCACTTAATTTTTTTCTAAAAACAAGCCTATATTTACTCATCAAGAAAATCCTTCTTGATTTAAGAATTTTTAGATATTTTGGCTGGAAACAAGACAACAAATCTAAGTAAGAAAAGCATTTTTTGCAGTGAGCACGTTTGAGCTTCACTACTGTTCTTATGCGTCATCCAAGTATGGTTGAGCTTCAATGTAAATATGTGAATAAAAGCCTAAATTAACTCTGTTCATCATTTAAAGTAATTGAGTCACTTCAGAATTTGGACTAAACCACTCAATTCATACAGATTTGTTTTTTTTCCAAGTGAAACGGTATATTCAATGAGGGAAAAATGGGTGGAGCTTGATTTTTATTTATTTATTTCTTCCTTTTCCTTTGGGAATGCCTAAATTATCCATCAGGTCACATGGAATAAGTATGGAGCCCTTAAAATGCACGTTGATAGGGAAAAAATGTGGTGGAAGAATTGCACTGCCGATAAAAAGGTTTGGGATCGGTAAGACTTGTTTTTTTAAAGATGTTTTTAATGCTCATCAAGGCTGCATTTATTTGATCAAAAATACAGAAAAAGACAGTAATATTGCGAAATGTTATTACAATACAAAATAATGGTTTTTAATTGAATATTCTTCAAAATTGTATTTATTTCTGTGATGCAAAGCTGTACAGTTGAGCTTCTGTTAATGTTTGCTGATCAATGTAAATATGTGAATAAAAGCCTAAATTAACTCCGTTCATCATTTAAAGTAATTGAGTCATTTCAGAATTTGGACAAAACCACTCAATTCATACAGATTTGTTTTTTTCCAAGTAAAACGGGATATTCGATGAGGGAAAAATGGGTGGAGCTTGATTTTTATTTATTTATTTTTTCCTTTTCCTTTGGGAATGCCTAAAATATCCATCAGGTCACATGGAATAAGTATAGAGCCCTAAAAAGGACACGTTGATGGGGAAACAATGTGGTGGAAGTATTACACTGCCGCTCAAAAGTTTGGGATCGGTAAGACTTGTTTTTTTAAAGACGTTTTTAATGTTCATCAAGGTTGCATGTATTTGATCAAAAATACAAAAAAAGACAGTAATATTGCAAAATGTTATTAAAATATAAAATAATGGTTTTTATTTTTTAATATACTTCAAAATATAATTTAATCCAGTGATGATTAATATTTTTTGGAACCTGTGATATTTTTTCAGGATTTTTGGATCAATAAAAGGTTAAAAATAACAGCATTTATTTAAAACAGAAAGGTTGTCTAACAATATACCCTACTGTTCAAGAGTTTGGAATCAGTCCATTTTTATTCTTTATTTTTTTTTAGAAAGAAATGAATACCTTTATTCACCAAGGATGTGTACAATTTATTAAAAAATGATAGTATATATTTACATTGTTAGGTTTTGAATAAATGCTTTTCTTTTTAACTTGTTATTTATCAAAGAATTCTGAGGAAAAACAATCACAGGTTCCAAAGTATATTTGGCAGCACAACTGTTTCCAACATTGATCATTCTAATAATAAATCAGCATATTAGAATGATTTCTGAAGGATCATGTGACACTTAAGACCGAAGTAACAACTGATGAAAATTCAGCTTTGCATTGCAGGAATAAATTATATTTTAAAATATATTAAAACATTATTTTTTTCAGCATTTTTGATCAAATAAACACAGTCTTGATAAGCATAAGAGACTTCTTTAAAAATTTTACTGATCCTAAACTTTTGAACGGTAGTGTATATTTCAATGCTTATGAAATTCACGTGCAAAACGTTTGCATTCCCTCAAAAACATTCACTCCCTCAAGAAAATGATGTGATAATATAATAAACAACTTCCTTGGGGGAACATAATACTTAAATAGAGAACCCAAAGGTTTTTTTTTTTTTCCAAATGAATGGAAAGATCCTCGTGGAACCAAGTTTAGTGACATTTAATTATCATTTTTCCTCCATCGTTTATTTTTTCCATCAATGTGTCTCTTTGGATGCTCTGTATTGTCATAAGAAAAGTCAAGTTGTCTTTGAGAAGGAGCATGTTATTTCCTTTTGATTAATGATTACAAAGACTCTTTTTATGAAGAATTCCTCACATGGATGAATCGTTCACAATAACACTAGGAACATGTATCAAGGAAGGGTCAAGTCTTATTTTATGCAAGCACGCACTGAGAAATAAAACAAGGTAATGGTAAAACACATTGTGTTAATTCCTTTAAACAGAACTCGAAGCAGAACAAATAGATGCAGCTGGTGTTTCAAAACGGCCTTGTGCACTTCTGCATTACTCTGGGTGTGGCAGTTGACTAGGTTCACTGTTATGTAAAACCGTGTCTGTGTGCCTGCATATCTGAAAATAAAAAGAAACTGCGATTTTAAAAATGAATAAGGGCCATACACAGATATCACTTTCTGTAAACATGGAAAGCTTTGAAGACGTTCTTCACTGCTTCTGATCTTTAGCATTCTGCCATGTATTAGAGCTAATCCTGTCAAGTTGTTTATTTTTTTAAACAATATCTAATACTATATTTTACTTTTAATTCAAAAAATGAAATAATCATAGACAGTGACTTGGAGAGAGAGAAAGCTAAACTCCTTGTGTGCAAATACACTGAACTTGCTTGTGCCCTTATGTATTTGCATTAGACTGAAACAGCCTTTCTATTAACTGCCTTGTTTTTACAGTGACTAAGAACAGCAAACACTGTCTCCAAAGAATTTCTTGACAGCATTGATCTGTTTCAATCTCGGTATTTGGAGTTTGCAGAGTAGAGTGAAACTGTTGCATGCAGATAGTCTTTCATCACCCACTGTTGGCACATTATGAAGCTTAGGAACAGTTGCGCCACGTTTGCACACTGTAAAAATCAACCCAGGCTCATTGGAAATACGTGCCTCTGTATACATTTCTGCAGTACTGTAATTCCGTATCATACTGCATGTTTCGTGACAGTTTCAAAGTGAAATGTCCAGAGAGTGGCGCTAAAACATGCGTTTAATATGTGATGTGACTGCAACATTTTTATTAAGTTGGTACAGGGACACATTGCTGCGTTCTTATTACGCTGCTTGAGGTAATTAAGAATTAAAATGTCCAGGGAGGCTATTAAAGTACCCTGTTCGATTTCTTTATTTTAAAAAAGCACAAAGTTCAGTTGTTATTGTGAGTGTACACAAAAAAGTATACACTTAACAGTTTTGAATAATGTATAACTCTTATTCACTGTAAAAAGTTTTCGCCAGTTTCAACTTAAAAACTTAAGTTTAGCAGCTGCCTTAAGATTTTAAGTTAAATCAACTTCATCATTTAAACTCACAAGTTATATCAACTCATTTTTATTGTAATAAGTTAAAATAACTTGTAGTTTTAAGCTGATTTGACTTAAAAAACTTAAGGCAGCTGCTTAACTTAAGTTTTTAAGTTGAAACTGGTGAAAACTTTTTACAGTGTTTGTGTGACTAAAATAGGGTATTTTTAGTATCTTTCTCAGTGATATCAAAAAAAGTGAGCTGGTATCGTCGGTGTGACCGTCAACCCTGGGGAGTTGAAAATAAACAAGCAAAGCCTGCCCAGATTTAAAAAGTAACTCAAAAATAACATAAAACATTACATTCCATAAAAAGTAACTAAGTAACGTCATTAGTTTTTAGGGAGTAACACAATATTGTAATGCATTATTTTTTAAAAGTAACTTTACCTAACACTGGTGTTGAAATGCAAAAGTGAAATAAAAATGCATTTGTTGAAGCAGCCGTGCTATTTTAACTTCCTTATGCAGATTTGAGCTGTTTTGTCAAACTGTACTTTTACAGGATGGTACTCAAGCTCTTCATCACTCACACTAAGTGCAACACCATATTGCGTGAGCTACCAGGCAAACCGACTGAATTAGATAACTCATGCATATGAAACTGTATGTGTGACAACAACATACAGTCTGCAAGTAAATTAGGCTTTATTAATCTAAACTCTGTGTGAAAGGGAACAAAAGTTTGAGTTTTATTGGCTCTAGTGTTCATTTCAACTGGAAACTGCAGTGATTCGTACATATAGGTATGCTATATAGAGGCACGTATTTCCAATAAGCCTGTGTTGGTAAAAATATGTGTGTTATCCAATAACTGCAATCCAATTTAGTCAAGCACACTATCTGAATTTTAAAAAGTCAATTCAGTTGCCTCCATCTCAACATATTGCGTTACGTGCAAGATCGGAAATTCCGCCATGCAAAATGCATTGAGCACTAATTGGTAGGTGTGTGTGCGACATTACCCGATTTGCATAATTCCTTCCTAAAGATGTATTTTAGATAACCTAAGATCATCTGAGGCCAATAGGTGACCTCATTGGAGTTCAAAAAAGCCTTGTAACATGCTGCGTAGAGTCTCTACCTCCCCTGACTGCTCTGAGCATTGCGTGTTTCTGCAGAAGTGGCCGCATGCCAGCACATCACAATTTTTGGACAACTTTCTCAAGTCTGACTAGGTCTCTAGATTGTTTTGGAGATACGCTGACAGCTAATTGGCTCAAACGCTGCCTACGTGTAAAAAAGCCTGCACATCAGATAAAAACATCTCTGCACCGTTTAAGTTGACCTACGTGTTTCTGTCCGGATGGTTGACTTTGATCAGAGCTTTTACGTCATCGCCTCTGGTACCTGCACATGTATCATCTTTCAGTTCATACCTTAAACCATTTAATCCTTTTGTGAGGAGGAGATTAAGAATGTACAAAGCCTCAAGATAACACATTTTCATTCTGCAGAGGTAATTGCTTGAATGCACATACATAAGCGTAAACAAGCGCACAAACGCCTGTATACTCAGGCGCAGGCGGATCTATGGCTCAGGGTGAACAAGGTTACCTTATTTCTGGGAAATTTCTTTCTTAGCTAGGATCCATTCATGATGAAGACAGAGGAATGAGTTTGAGGCGGCCCAGGTGCTGTAAATCTTCCCTGCTTGGCTGCCAACTTTATGCAGCCAACACATGCATCTCATCCGGCCTGATATAGACTGAAAGAAAGAGGATTTTATGTCTGTTTGTGCATATCTTCAAATGTCCTGTGATGTCAACACGCATGCGAGATAACGCTAGTTTTTGCCCTTTGCTCCTGTTCTTTAGTCATTCAGACATTGTGTTTGTCCTATAAGGTTTATGGTTCAATTGTGTCAAAGGCATTTTGTCTGTGTTGTCTTTGGAAGCCATCCGACGACAACATCACATGATTTAGAGGGCAAATTATTTCAGTGCAGATTATACAATGCAAGAAAGCAAATAAAGAATGATTGTTCTTAGTATTCATCTAATGAACTCAGACGCTTTGAATGATTTATGGTGGCCTTTTATTGCACAGATTAACGCAATTATGTTTTAAATTGATTTACTTTTGATTGCTTTTGTTTTCAAGCCTCATTGGTCGCAGAGAATACAAACAAGCGCTTCCCTAGCCAACAGACATCGAAGTGTACCTGATAAAATAAATTAGTATGGCTCCACACAGACACGTTGTGTTTTCAGTTGAGATGAGATGCACTAATGAATGGATTTAGCAGGAGGCCCGCTGCCAGGCTCTGCACATTGTGCCGATGCCAGCTGATCTACGTTAAAGAGGATGTGATGACCACACTCTGACATCAGAAGCCTTATGCTCCACCCTCCTCCTGGCATGTCCACTTATCTTGTGAGGCCAGAACACTGGAGATTGGCTTGTACTGTTGCCATTTTGCAGGCAGGGAAGTCACTGTCTTTGGCTCACAGCAGACCACCTCCAGACTAAAAGTGACCATAAATGTCACTTTATACAGCTCTCAGTTCCTCGGCTTTAGGAGCTTCACAAACAAATGTGACCCTGGACCACAAAACCAGTCATAAGGGTCAATTTTGTTTTGAAATTGAGATTTAAACATCATCTGAAAGCTGAATAAATAAGCTTTCCATTGGTATATGGCTTGTTAGGCCAATATTTGGAATCTGAGTGACATCGCTTTAGAGTTGTCCAAATGAAGTTCTTAGTAATGCATATTACTAATCAAAAATTACGTGTTGATATATTTCTGGTAGGAAATGTACAAAATATCTTCATGGAACATGATTTTTACCTAATATCCTAATGATATTTGGCATAAAAGATGATAATTTTGACCCATGCAATGTTTTTTTGACTATTGCTACAAATATACCTGTGCTACTTAAGACTGGTTTTGTAGTCCAGGGTCACACATAATGCTTAGTTTAGAGTATTGATATGAAATCATAGATTATGATTAAGATAATTAAGATGACCATTCAAAAGTTTGGGGTCTCTAAGTCTCTTATACTCGTCAAGGCTGTATTTATTTGAGAAAAAATCTAGCAGAAACAGTATAATTGTGAAATATTATTAAAATTTAAATAAACCATTATCTATTGTAATATATCTTAAAATGTAATTAATTCATGTGATACAAAGCTGAATTTTCAGCATCATTACTTAAGTCTTCAGTGTCACATGAACCTTCAGAAATCATTCTAATACGCTGATTTGCTGAAGAAATATTTCTATTATAAATGTTGAAAATAGTCATGCTGCTTAATGTTTTTAGAGAAACGGTGATACATTTTCAAGGACTGATGAATAGAAAGTTCAATAGAACAAAAAAAGAAATCTTTTATAACATTATAAATCTTTACTGTCACTTGTTTTAATTTATTGCATTCTTGTTGAAAAGTAAAATATTTTTTTATTTAATTATATATTTAAACATTTACAGTCAGACACCAGATATAATTTTTGATATTTTTTAATAGTGGGTGCAGGATACTATAAATAATTTAAGTAAGTGACGAAAGCAAAAAAAAAAAAAAAAATTGTTACCCAAAAATCCTTCATACAGTGGGCTACCAGTAAAATTACTAAACATTCAGGACCACAAACTTTGACCTGACCATGTTTTGCTTAAGTGTTTTTTAATAATTGCTAATGCAACCTTTTTACACCACAGACTGAACAAAATTAAGCAAATAAACTGTGATAATGTAAGAAATGTTAAAGGTGTCTAAAGGTGTCTTTGGTTTGACTGTGTATGGAACGTTTTTTGTGAGTCTAAACTTAAAATATCACATGAAATTATACACCAAGAAAATCTTAAACAAGATTTTCTAGTAGATTAATAACTGACGTCAATGCTGACTTCAATATTAGTAATTATTCCGAATACTTGGAAAACCATTTATAGGAAAAGTTCCCCGTCCATTTAGAATGATGACGTCAATGCTGACTTTGATTTTAGTAATTATTCTGAATACGTGGAAAACCACTGATAGGAAAAATGTTGACAGAAAATATATATATATTTTTTTAAGATTTGCTGTGGAGGAACCACTGCATTGGCAATGACTTTATGACCTGGTTGCAGATCGGTTGCATAAGCCTTCTGGGGCGCACAAGGCCCACTTTTTGAGGGAAAAGACTCTTCCTTATTGCAGAGCCTGTGGGAGGTCATGGCCCAGCCAGAGGCATCGATTAGTATGACCTGTGAGCAGCCGTGCAAGAGTAAAACTCTCTGACGGCGTTCTGCAGAAAACAATGCAACATTAATTAAGAGTGTGTGCAGCAGTACAGCCACATGTGGAGCGATCTCTTCTCATGTCTGCACGTGGAGCATTGGTACATACCGTACAGAGCTAAAGACTGATCCATTCAGTGTTTCACCATATCATATTTGCATGAGAAATTAGGATAATCGCTCAGAGACTGTTCACATTTGCAAATCTCAATGTAACAATTTGTAAATGGAGGTTTTATTCAACATAACCTTGGGACTAATGTTCTGAGGTTTTGACGGTTATATTAATGATGATAATAATAATGACACTTACGTCATCAGAGCGCTCTCTCCTTTTGTTGCTTGAATATCTATGACAGACTAATTAGAGCAATTTGATATAACTGCACAAACTGTGCAGAACAGCCATTTTTGTTGGCCCAAAAGACTACATTACTTTGATTTGAGATCACATCGTGCACATTTTGTAAAAAGGAAACAATCTGAACATTCTGTCAGTCAGAGATAAATACTCTATGAATATTATTGTCCTAGCAATAAAAAGGTAGATTTTTTTTGGAAAAAGCCAGTATGTTTCTACAGACTGACACAGAATCATTGGCTCATCCAGTGGCATGACTTTAGGGTGGGACTATCTGTTTGACTGATCAGTGAAAGATGGGGGAGTGTTCAGGATTTACTGACTTTACCTTTAACACCAGTTTTCTGTCCTCACATTCTAACTGTCACAACTGAACCATACTTACCATGTGTTATTCTTGCATTTCATACTTTAACATGTACTTTACATGCATTAGTTGGACTGATGCAATTGGTTATGTAATTTGAAAATAAAATGGAAAAATTCCATAACATTTTTCATGCACAGTAATATGACTGCAATGCATAAGTCAAATTATATTATGTTACATAATATTTAACTGCTCCTAGCAACAAACAAATATGAAATTATGTAGCTAAAACACTAATGAATTCTGAAAAATATGTTATATTAGAATGATTTCTGAAGTCTTATGTGGCACTAAAAACTGGTGTAATGATGCTTAAAACTTAGCTTTGTCATCATAAGTAATCTGGGATGTGTCCAGCATTGTTGCTCCTAGTGAATCTGAAAATAAATAAATAAAAGCAAGCCCATAAAACACGAGAGGGCAGTAGATTCTCTTTAGTGGGTAAAGGCAGATGACTGCATTTGCTGTGCTGACACAGAACTGAAACGGGTGTAAATATCCAGCAGGAATGGGGCATTGAATGTCCGCAACAGCCTCAAGTGGCTGACTCGATGTATTACAGACTTGGTCTTCTGTTATGAAAAAATTAGATCTTTAATGGAGACTGTGCAGAATTTCCATGAGGCTCATTGGAAAGTGAGTAACCACAGATATTTCGCATATAACCCATAGGCACTGTAGTCCACACTCAGTCTTGTCTAGACAGATAACAAAGCAACAATGAGGGTCGGATGTGTGACACACCTGGGCTGTAAAGGTACAAACACCTGCTGATACTTGCTGTTTGATTGCAGGTGGTTTTATAACTGCTCAAATGTAGTTTTACATAAGCAGCTCCTCCATGCATTGCCAATGACAATCAGTCAGCCGATGTACAAAAGTGAGAGCATGAGTGATAAAATGACGTGTTTTACACCTCATTTCACCCAATATCAATTGGAACGTGCATTTGTGAGCATTGCAAAGGACTGCAATTAAACCTACGCTATGCCAATCAAAATTTTGAGGTCAAGATCATTGCGATTATATGATTTAGAAACCGATACTTTTACTCAGCATTGATGCATTCAATTAATTGAAAGTGAGAGTAAAGACATTTATAATGCTACAATAGAATTCTATTTCAAACAAATGCTCCTCTTTTTTAACTTTTATTTATTTGTGACCCTAGACCACAAAACCAGTCTTAAGTAGCACAGGTATATTTGTAGCAATAGCCAAATATACATTGCATGGGTCACAATTATCGATGTATGCCAAAAATCATTAGGATATTAAATAAAGATCATGTTCCATGAAGATATTTTGTAAAATTTCTACCATAAATATATGAAAACGTAATTTTTGATTAGTAATATGCATTGCTAAGAACTTCATTTGGACAACTCTAAAGGCGATTTTCTCAATATTTTGATTTTTTTGCACCCTCAGATTACAGATTTTCACTTTTTCACTTAGTTTGTTTTTTACAAAAGCAGTAAAAGAATATTAAACTATTAACTGTTACTTTCATTTACATTTGTAATTTCACAATTTAACTTTTTTTTTTTTTTTTTTTTTTTTTACTGTATTTTTGATCAATTAAATGCAGCCTTGGTGAGCAAAAAGGCTTGTTTAACATTTCTTTCAAAAAAAATCTTACTGACCTGAAACATATTCAACAGTCACTGATCACTCATTCAACGCTGCTTGCAAAAGTCCTACAAATGTTCCATATGTTTCTGGCCTAAATTCCTGTCTTATTGGCTGTTCAGGGCAGGACCTGGCACTCGCAGTATTAACACTCAAGTAGGTCAAGTCAAAAGTTCCTGAGAAAGTACAATACACGGGAGGCCTCCTGATGACAGAAAAACAAGCATAAAAAAAGCATATTTGCACATCAAGTTTAAAAGCAAGGTTATACTTCTGGAACATGAAAACAATTTAGTTTACAGATGGCAACAAACAAACGCCTTATTTGCCCACAGACTGACCTGAATTATGTCTAAGAATTACTCATGCGTTCCTGACTCACGCAATTAAACAATTTCAAGTATCCAACGAATTAAACTAATGGATGTCTAATCTCGTTTTACATAACGCACTGCATGCACATCTCCTGTTTCAACATGTTGCACGTAGGCGAACAAACACCCAGCCATACGTTGCACATACTGTACTGCTTTTTTGCAGTCACGCATGAATCCTTTCAGACTGTCAAACATGAAAAACAAAGAAATGAGCATGCTATATACACATAAAAAAAAAAAAAAAGTTGAAACAACTATTTTCTCTTTTAATGAAAGAGAACTTAAATTGTAAAAACACACCATAAAAGGATATGGAAAATTCTAAATGGAAATCTGAGATGATTACTCAAATTCCAAATTGCAACAGTAGACTTCATTTGTATAGCACTGTCATTTTGTTGACTTATTCAGAGTAATTTATCATGCTCTAAATATATTCTGCTCTCAATCATGTCGCACTGAAAGTCACTAATCAAACTTGCCATGTGCAAAACAGAAATTCCAAGTATTTGTCTTCAGAGAATAGTCAGAGAACAGAGGGTGAGAAAAAAAAGACACAATATCGTTGTCCACCTCCCTCCCATCCAGCTAAGAGAATAGGACAATTACACTCCATTCACACAGTGGCAAAGTTGCATCTTGGGCTGCGCCTGCTGTTAAGTGACTTTCTCACAGAGCAACGGCCATGAGTTTGCCACCTTTCTACTCACCTAGCCTATTCAAGAAGAGGGACAGGCGGTAAGTGTAAGTATGATGGAGTTGTGTGAGTGTATCATTACTATTGACAGCTGACGGATTAATTGTGAAGGAGTGAACGTGAGTGAGGAAAGTTAGTCTCGTCTGACCACTCGAACAGGCGAATACTGCACGTCTCGCTCTACAAGGTGTGAAAATCGTTACGCTCCAGTCAGCGGAGTGCGTGACAGGATTCATCATCTGCTTAGGATCATGTTAGAAAGTAATTACAGATGGGTTATGCACATCTTGCATAACTTGTTTTTTTCTTTGCGTTGGATACAAAGCCAAGTTTACACAGTAGATGATATTTAAATATTTGATTCTTCAGTATGGTGTAGGTTTCTCTAGAGGTGTCCTCCTAAGTAAACCAGATTTAATTTTTTTGACATAAGCAGAAGCTATTTACAGAATGCAAACTTGACGGACTGAAAAAGCATCATTCCAAACATTCCTTCGTAGTAATCATTAGTGTGTCCTTACGTATGCAAATGCTAACCAAGCTTACCAAGTATGGTAAATGTGTGAGTGTAAGTGTAGGCCTACTGAACATTATATATGTATACACACTAAAACCAGTCTTAAGTTTCCAACTTTGTTTTAAACTGTGTAATAGCAGTGTAAAGGATTTGTTTATTGGAGCAAGTCTGGGACATCTCCACCCTAGCCATGGTGACAGACGGAGACATACTGTACCATGGCACATCTGTGTTTACTGCGATATGAATGAAGCATCTGTTTGCGGCATCACAACAATGCCTTATTCCATTATTAATGCATTATTTATCCAATCCCAAACAAGTTTCAAGTACATTACATCCTGGAATCTAATGTAAGAAGTTTTCTCTTTGTTAGAAAGGCCGGTTGTCCTAGTTTTGTCACGTCATGCCGCTAAAATGAATACTATTACCTTTCACTAAATCTGCAGAGCAGGAAGGTTCTGTTGACACTTAATTACCTGCAGACCCTCAGCAAGATACATAGCTTTTTAAATTAAGAGGGCACTGCATGGTCTTTCCCCTTTCATCTGAGGTATGATTATCATTTCATACAGTACAAACTGCACAAGCGCTTGCCAATTATCCTGACTAGAGCTCGCCAGGAGTTCAGAATCTGTCAAACGAGAAGACGTTAACTTCCTCCCGGAGCGTCCCTATGAAATCTAATCTGGCAGCGTTACTAACTCCGCATGAAATGAAAAGTGACAGCACTGCGGTCACTAATTTGTGCTTTTCTGTGAAATCTCATTAGGGGGATCAACTTTGAGCCGTCACCTTTCAGAGGGCTTCACTGGGGTCTAGAGAAATTCTTGGTCCACTCAGAAAAGATAGACAATAGGTTGTAGTGAAAGAGTTGATCATGTGCTTAAAAGATGTAATTTTGTGACATAATAAATGCACAGAGAACAAATTTGAGATTAATGTACAGTGTGGCCAAAAGTATTAGAACACTAGTATTTTCACCAGCTAAAATGGTCTTAAGTCAGTTATTTCTATCTTTTGCTGTAGTGTGTCAGTAGGAAATATCAGTTTACATTTCCAAACATTAATTTAGCCATTAATTGTAATAATCCAGTGAGATTACTGTTTGCACAAGGAGACTTAGCTAGTGCTCCACAAAGAGATCTAATCTCATTATCATCCAGTTTGTTTGGAATGACATGAAGAAACAGAACAAACTGAGACAGACTAAATCCAGGAGAACTGTGGCAATTGTCTCCAAGATGCTTCAAGAAGCTACAGTACTGTTAAACGCTTTAGTGCATAGTTTTTCAGGTAGCTTTGCAGGGGGGTTTCTTGAAACTTCTCAGAGACGTTGCCACAGTTCTTCTGGATTTAGTCTGTTTCAGTTTGTTCTGTTTCTTCACGTCATTCCAGACAGACTGATGAGATCAGATCTCTGTGTGGAGCACTGGGTTATGTCAGACTCCTTGTGCAAACAAAAATCTCACTGGAATATTCCAATTAATGGCAAAATGAATGTTTGGAAATGTAAACTGATATTTCCTACTGACACACTACAGCAAAAGATAGAGATAACTGACTTAAAACCATTTTAAGCTGGTGAAAATAGTTTTCTAGTGTAAAATGTACTTGCTGAGGACTGTTGTCATGTTTTTGGTATGACCTTATGAGCTTCAATGTTCAAAATCAGACTAACGGACAGTTTAACACTTGGTTTGTTTACATTCTGAGTGTGCAAAATGTGCAAACAATACTGTAGCTTATTGACTAATATCCCAAGTGTTGAAGTGTCAAAGACTTTGATCCCAGCTGAGCACGTGTTTATGTCTGCTGTTCACAGTTTGCTCACTAGAGGCACTAAAGGCTGAAGTTAGACATTGTGAAAACAGTATGTGAGAAACTTTTGTTTAAACTAATTTCCATCACAAAATGTCTTGTGTCTGAGCTGTCAGTTGCAAAAACTGTAAAATTATGAAGACCTGGAGACATAAATGTACTCTAGCAAATTGTTTAATTACTGTTTTTCGCCCTGTAACAAATAAATGAGGTTTATATGAACATCATGTTCCTCAGTGACAAATACATTCTCGTGGGCTATTTATTTCACGAGGCTTGTCATAACGATCAGTTACCAAAACATAATGATGCAACAAGTAATGGCCACTTGTTAATGGCGTGTCTTGTTTGTGTTGATGTGTTTTGAGGGATTGTCTTGCGGCCGCTGCTACATGCTGTGTGTTCTCTGAGCGAGTTCAGTGAGAGGGCAGAAAGAAAATCTATGCCACAAGCCTCATTTGCATAAAATATGCATGCGTCATACGACGTCACGCACCGAGTATAAAAGCCCCGCTGCGGCAGAAATAGCATCACTAGCCGACAGTGTTTCTCTGAAACCGCTCCTAGTTCACTCGTAGCGCGCCCGGTTTCTCTGTGCGCACCGAAACAGCAACGAAGCAAACCAACCAGGATCTTAAACTCGTGTTCCAACAAGTCGCAAACGTGGCGAGAAGTATTATACAGACGGGTCTTGTCCTTAATATGAGCACGGAGATGTTCAAAACGCCAATGGAGCTCGCAGTCTATCAACTACACAATTTCTCCATCTCCTTCTTCTCGTCCTTCCTAGGAGGGGATGTAGTATCGGTGAAACTAGACAACAGGTAGGCAGACTTTATGGGATTTTAGGATGTTTTTTTTTTTTTTCTTGCATTCGATAGTAATTCTCGGATGTAAGTCTTCGCCGTTTTGCGCCGTCGACTGCGCTTCAGCTCAGATGTCGCGCACTGAGAGTTTGTTTACTACTGCAGTGCCTGAACTGTGCTCTAACATCTTGTTTCTTTGTCTTTTGCAGTGCCTCTGGCGCAAGCGTTGTGGCAATTGACAACAAGATCGAACAAGCAATGGTAAGTTATTTTACCACCACGATCAAATCCCCTTTACTAGAATAAGCTGCACTGGAAAGTATCTAGTTTCTGTGTAGGTTGTAACCAGAGCTGTGGCACGCTCTAGAGCTGCTGCATCTACCTTCATTGCATGTGCTTTGTTGGCCCACCTGCAGTAAAAGTCAAAGGTCGCCATACAACAATACATGCACCCTTTTGTATAAAGCAGGTCTTTGTTTTACCCTATGTATTCCCCCAGTAACAACTGTAAAAAAACATTTTTACCAAAGGTCTTAATGTATCACTAAAATGCATATCAAATATTGCTATATAGAGATCCATAACTACTGTACGAAAAGTCTTTAAACAGTCATTTATATAATCTTTATATATTAAGATTGCACTGCCTTACTATGTGCAGTGTGTCATTGTCACAATAGATGTAAACATTGTTTCAACAAATGGACTATAGATTAGGATGTTGAAAACCGTAACGAAAATAAAGACAAACATGCATTTAGTTTTAGATTATGATTCTTATTTTAGGAAAAGTCTTTGTTTTAAACCATGTAATCCTCCTGGTAACATCTGTAACCCTTAAATACTTGTTATTTAAATAATTATTAATAATTAATACTACAAATAATATATAAATGCATTAAGATTGCTCTCGTACACTATATAAATCAGGGTTGCAATAGATGTAAATATTTGTTAATCCAAAACCAATTTGAATGCACATTAAAAAAAAGCAAACTTTGATTAATAAAAAAAAATTGGAAACATGCATTGATTCCCCTTAAAAAAAGTAAAATGAATAAGTAGAGCATGATGTACAGTTAGCTGGTCAGTATTGCAAAACAGAGCTTGATCGTTGATGCTTGACTAGCTGGGAAAAATTTGGATTTATGTTAGCCTCATTCTACTGAATTCATGCATTACGGTGCAAAATGATCAGGTGCATTGTACTTAATTGTCAGATGTGTTGGTGTGATTTTGGAAACTTAATTCTTTTTCTTTTCTCTCATAGGATCTTGTGAAGAATCACTTAATGTATGCAGTCAGGGAGGAAGTTGAGATCTTGAAAGAGCAGATCAAGGAACTGGCAGAGAAAAACAACCAGTTGGAGCGTGAGAACAGCCTGCTGAAGAACCTGGCGAGCCCAGAGCAGCTGGAGAAGTTTCAGTCACGTCTGCCCTCGGATTCCGGCCTCCCTCTGGAGCCTCAGGAGCTGGGGTCCTGCGACGATGGCGAGCACCAGTACAACTGCACGGGATCTGCTGTATAAGTGGCTCTGCCATGGGGCGGGCAGAGCCACAGCTCTCACCTGAAATGGACCTCCAGATATGCAACTTCAAGATGAAGCTGGCTGTACAGATGAAAACCTGACCTGAAATGAAAGCATTACGACGTACAAGTGGCCTAGTTCAGTAATATCCGACAATCTCTTCGGACTAACGCGGAAAAGAGAGAGTGATGTAGACGTCTGAGGTTACTGTACAACGGGACTGACGTGCCCCTTGCTAGGAAGGGGGCCCAGCCTTGCTTTCCCTTGGTCCCTCTCACGTAGAGACGGAGAGGGGTTTGCCTGATGGAGCTGGCCGAGAGCGCATCTTCGGCCTATCCAAGTCAAGCCAAGGAAATGTACGTCCCTAAGAGATGCCCCCACAGCCCCGCCTGACGCAAGGGACTCTCGTTTATGCCCTCCATGTCATTGATCCCTAGTACTGTGGACTTTTCTTAGCTCCTGTAGTTCAGGACGTTTGAGACGGATCTGTACAGAGCGATGACGTCCACAGCGATGACTCCTGCCATATGATTTGTATAGCATCGCTTGTAACTCTGCAGATGGGGCCTGCTGCTTATGGGGATTATTGCTTGTTTGTGTTTTGAAACGGAACAAAATCAACTTGTTTATATGGGCTATGTGTAAAAAATGATTTTTTTCTTACTGTGGGAATGAAAATCTGTATACATTTGCATAGTTCTGTAAATTAGCAACTGATGTAAAGAGATATGTTCTGAAACAGACAGAGGTGAGGGGTGGATAACATTGCTGCGAATGTTCTGCTGACATTGTGTTCTGTTGACCTTCTATGCCAACCAACTGACAGGCATGACAGTGTCTGAAGAGGGCCACGTTTTTCAATGAACTGTGTGTTTTCTAACTACCAAAGACTTGCCTAATACTCACAAGCCAACAGGACCATGTGGAACTTTTCACAGGGAGAAGTTTTTTGACAGCAGTCTTTTTGAAACATGGGTATTGTTGCTTTATTGTGTCCATGGTATTTTTTTAACAATTTTTGGATGCAAAATGCACATTGCAATAAACCTTATGTTTACACTAAATACTATGCTCAGGTCTTTTCTTTTTCTTCATGGTAGGACATAAAGAATCTGATGGTAACCAAGTTTATCTAGAAAAATTCCAACTTTCTACATATCAATCTTACTCAGGCTTAATAAAGGATTAAGATAGTGTTAGATACTAGATGTAAAGTTCATGAGTTTTATATACAGTTGAGGTCAAAAGTTTACATCCCTCTTTCAGTATCTGCAAAAAGTTAATTATTTTACCAAAACAAGAGGGATCCTACAAAATGCATGTTATTGTATATTTACTGACCTGAATAAGATAGTTCACATAAAAGATGTTTAAATACAGTCCACAAGAAAACATAATAGTTAAATTTATAAAAACGACCCTGTTCATCCATCTTTTCACACTGAGGACAACTGAGGGACTCACATGCAACTATTACAGGAGGTTCAAATGCTCACTCATGCTCCAGAAGGAAAAACAATGCATTAAGAGCTGGGTGTGAAAACTTTTGAACAGAATGGAAATGTGTACATTTTTCTTATTTTGCCTAAATATCATTTAGTACTGTCCTTCAGAGGATAGAGAAGATACTTACATGTTTCCCAAAAGATGAAACAAGTTACATTTACCCTGATCTTCAAATTCAAAAAGTTTTCACCCCCTGGCTCAGAATGCATCTTGTTTTCTTCAGAAGCATCAGTGAGCGACTGAACCTTCTGTAATAGTTGCACATCAGTCCCTTAGTTGTCCTCAGTGTGAAAAGATAGATCTCAAATTCATACAGTAATTTTTCTGAAGAACAGCAGGCAGTTTAGCTGTTAAGGACAAACAAGGGATTCATGAACAACTATCACTAAACAAAAAAAAAAAAATATCATTCAGGTAGCAACACAGTAATAAGAATCAAGGGGATGTAAACTTTTGAACATTTTTATAAATTCAACTTGTGGACTATATGTAAACATCTTTTATGTGAAAAATCTTACTCAGGTCAGTACTGAGTAAACAATAACATGCATTGTGTATGATCCCTCTTATTTTGATAAAATAATTAACATTTTGCAAGTTCTGAAAGGGGGGTGTAAACTTTTGACCTCAACTGTAATAAATAGAAAAACTAACATTTAGTCAGTCATTCTGGCAAAATAGACATTGACGGCAAGATCAAGGCTAATAAATAGCATTTAGTTTACTTCCCTAGGCTTTCCAAAGAGTAAAATACCAACTGATTTGAGTTTGCTTACAGACTCATTCTAGTGAATTCATGCTTTAGTGCAAACAGTTGAGTTTGCACTTGTAGTTCTCATGAATGTCTATGACCTCTGTAACATTTTAGATAAGTTGCCATCAGATTAATAATATCCATAAAAATTCCAACCTTAAACGTGTCGATGCAAAATTGGCACAGTCTTCACTGGCCTTAATATAGGATTGAGATAAAGTGATACCAGGAGTAAAGTCCATGAAGATAAGGCCCTCCCAACGCAATTATTTACACCAGTACAGTCCCCTTAGCATGCAGGGTGGTTTATGACTGATATTTGCTATGCAGTGGCATCTCTCACTGATCACATTTTATTACATACAATGAAATCCTTTTATAGGAATAATCAAATTCAAAGATAACTGTCATTGACCTTGCTCTGCATCATGTGCATATTTAAAAACTATAGATAGTTTGAACTTTCCACTGTACTGTTAAAATGCCTATTAAAAGCTATACAAGGAAAAAAGAGAGGATTTTATAGATCTAGAGATAGTTCATAATGTCTACTGTGCTATAGTAATCCAGACGCTTTGAGGCAAAGCATAGTGAGAAAACAGAGCTGGCGTGTGAAACCATCATCTTTCCCTCCTTAGGAAAGCCACGCTCAGTGTAACTCAAACCTCTGAGAGGTCCCTAGGGTAAGACTTCTACGCAAGACCCAGATTTCAGTATTTCTGCAGAATTTCCGATAAGGTAAACCGTAATAAAGTTGATTCAAAAGGTTGTGCAGATCTAGTAAGTTATGTCCACTGGGTCCTATTGCAAATGGGTGGAGGCTTGAAAGGAAATGACTTCTGGAAATATCAGTATCCAAATGCACTCAGATCCGAGGTTTCATTAACGTTTTATTGCTGCTATTAACAGCAAGCTTCATATGCCAGATTAAAATCCCCTGAATTGTACTGAACATCTATATGGCAAAAAGGCAGACAATTTGATTTTAAACAGAATAGACAAACCACACATTAAAAATTAATAACACATACCATACCAGTCAAAAGTTTTTGAACAGTAAGATTTTTTAATGTTTTTAAAAGAAGTCTCTTCTGCTCACCAAGCCTGCATTTATTAGATCTAAATTACTGCAAAAGCAGTAATATTGTGAAATATTTTTACTATTTAAAATATTTGCTTTTTATTTGAATATATTTTAAAATGTAACTTATTCCTATGATTAAAGCAAAATTTTTATTACTCACATGATCCTTCAGAAATCATTCTAATATGCTGATTTGCTGTTCAAAAAACATTTATTATTATTATTATTATTATTATTATTATTATTATTATTATTATTATTATTATTATCATCAATATTTAAAAAAGCTTGGAGTCAGTATAATCTTGATTTTTTTGGGAAAAGAAATTATAGAAATTAATACATTTATTTAGCAAGGAGGCTTTAAATTAATCTGAGAAACCTGAAAAATTCTACTCTGCTGTTTTCAACATAATAATAATAAAAATAATAATAAATGTTTTTTGAGCAGCAAATCAGAATAATAAGATGATTTCCATTATGTTTGGGTTTTGAGATCACAGGAATAAATTACATTTTAAAATATATTCAAACAGAAAACAGTTATTTTAAATAGCAAAGATATTTTTACATTTGACTGTTTTTGCAGTACTTTGGATCAAATAAATGCAGGCTTGGTGAGCAGAAGAGACTTCTTTAAAAAGCATTAAAAATCATACTGTTCAAAAACGTATGACTAGTTGTGAAAATAACTATTTGCGAAGTTTGTGAATATGAAGATTCATACTTTAAGAATGTTATTTCATTAAGTAATAATCCTACATCTGTCTTTTAGCAAATAACCAAGCAACCAATGAACTATAATAATAACAATAATAATAATACATTTACAGCAAAATGTTTTTCCATGGTACAGTATATCTGACTGGGCTAAACAAGCATAGACACTGTTCAGTGGTAAATGGTTTAGATGCTTATTTGGCATAAATAAAAGAATACATATTAGTGACGTTTATGCGAATGTGAAGACTCATTATTTGATGTGATTTCATTCTGTAATAGACAAGATAAATGTATTTTGGTATAATAATAACTAATAAAGTTTAAAGCAAAGCAAAGTATTTTTTTCACCGTATTTTCAAGTGTAAACACTGTTCAATGGTACAATGTTCAGACCAAATTAGCTGGTGATTTGGCATTTAGGCTGCTTCCCAAAACAGCTGCAAGACCTCTGCTGTTACGCAACTCTCAAACATCTGTTTCAGTTTGCAACAGTGGGCGGCTTTCTATGTCAAGGACTGGTGAAGTGAGGCCGGCTTTGCATGCGAACGAGTTACAGTGCACAGAGAATTGTACTTGTTTGTCCTCTCATGTAAATATAGGCTCACAGTAGGCTGTTTTTCAGTGGCATGACATTATTTCCTCAACCTCAGATCTAATACCCTGTGTGGAAAGTTATTGAGTGTGATCCGCCATGTAAAAGTTGTTACCTCATTCTCACGTTATACAAACAGCCTCCCTCTCGCTCCCAGGTGCTTCCTGTAGAGAAAGAATCAAACGAGACAGATGTTTACTTCGGGAATGTATTTTTTTGATCCTTTAGAAGAAAGCTGACAGTATAAATATACCAAGTCATAACGGGCTGAAAGTGTTTACTACTTTTACGGAATGCACCGACCCATGTTCAGCTCTCTAATAAAGCAATTAAAAATTGCTGCAAATTTTCCTTTAAATTACATCACAGCAACCAAAGTCCAAACCAGAGTTACTTAACTTGTATAAATACACATGTCTTTATAAGATTATATAAATTATATAACCTACTATTTTAAAAATGCATTTGAAAATCATTTATATTCTCGCTTGTAAAGGTTTCTAGTGCAGTACTAGGTATACTCTTAAAAATAAAGGTGTTTTAAAAGGTTCTTCACAGCGATGCCAAAGAAGAACCATTTTTGGTTCCACCAAGAACCATTCAGTCAAAGGTTCTTTAAAGAACCACCTTTTATAATTTTATAATCTTTCACCACAGAGATCCTTTTGTGAAACAGGAAGTTTCTTCAGATGTTAAAGGTTCTTTATGGAACCATTTAGACAAAAATTCTTCTATGGCATTGTGAAGCAACTTTATTTTTAAGAGTGTATGGTCAAGCTACTTCTGACATTAAAACAAAGCAAATACATGACCCATTGTTCAACTAGGGTTGCATGTAAGTCATAACCACAGACCTGTAAAAAAATTCCAGCGTACAAACCACATTTTCAGATTCAGATGTGACAGCAAGATTTGTGTTTGTGTATGGACTGACTCTTGAACTTTTGTATGCCTATAATATCTCATTTATTAAATTGTGTTCCTAAAGTCACACTTCAAATACAATCTTTTGAAAGGTCTCACTGTTTTGCAAAAGCAGCAAACAATGAACAGTTGGAGACTAATGAATTTAATTTGTCTCCAAGAATAATCAACAACAGTTTATCCCCATAAACATACACAGCTATCTCTTCTGACAGAGCATTTTTGTGTTCACAAGACCACTAGTCTGTTTATTTGAGGTAAGCCACTACGTTCTTGTTTTTACACGGGTGTGGGAATGTGATAAGTTTACCGCGCTCCACCTATAGAAAGAGGATTTGGAAAGCAACATTAGCTACTTTCACACGACCATAAAAGGATGTTGCCTCACAAACACATCTGGGTGGTAGTTCCACCCTGAACTCTTTACTAATCAAAGGGCTGGTGCAAGAGGTCAAATATACCAAGCAGAAGTTGCCCAATGACTCTTATCCTACATGGGGGATTTGCTTGAACATACACAACTTTTGTTACAGTTAGTTCCTCAGTGTAAAAAAAGTTAGTTTATGCATTCATGACGCCTAGACTGGACTATTGTAATGCACTACCAGGTGGTTGTCCAGCTTCTTCAATAAATAAGCTACAGGTAGTCCAAAATGCAGCCGCTAGACTCCTTACCAGATCAAGAAAATATGATCATAGTACCCCAATTTTACGGTCTCTACACTGGCTACCTATTAGGTTCCGTATCACTTACAAAATATTACTTCTTACCTATAAGGCCCTTAATGGTTTAGCTCCTGCATACATAACTAGTCTCCTACCACGCTACAATCCTTCACGCTCCCTAAGGTCGCAAAACTCTCGACTTTTAGTAGTACCTAGGATAGCAAAGTCCACTAAAGGAGGGAGAGCCTTTTCACATTTGGCTCCCAAACTCTGGAATAGCCTCCCTGATAACGTTCGGGGTTCAGACACACTCTGTATGTTTAAATCTAGATTAAAAACTCATCTCTTTAGCCAAGCATTCACATAATTTATCTCATACCGTACTTCAGTTACATCTCAAATGCAGTTGATCAAATGCACATCAACATTCTTCAGCTTGGGCAAAACACATAATTTTTGCTTGGTTGGAACAGCAGCTACGCAAATTATTTCTCTATTTGTTTTCCTGTTTCTGCCATGGGATTTCCATCCCGTGGTAACTAGGAATTACACAAGATTCAGCCTGGATTCAGAAGAAGAGATGATGCCAACCCCCCAGAGGACCGCCGATGATGCCAGCCTTGAAACAACATACAGCACTACACCATTTTTCTACAAGTTTGATTGCAACACATAATCATTACTATTAGTGTTCATCATCTGTTTTTGATTACACCATTACTGTTTTTAATATTTATACCATATGTGTCCCTGGACCACAAAACCAGTCATAAGGTTAAATTTTACAAAACTGAGATGTATACATCATATGAAAGCTCAATAAATAAGCTTTCTATTGATGTATGGTTTGTTAGGATAGGACAATATTTGGCCGAGATACATCTATTTGAAAATCTGAAAGCTAAGGGTGCAAACAATCTAAATACTGAGAAAATCACCTTTAAATTTGTCCAAATTAAGTTCTTAACAATGCATATTACTAATCAAAAATTACATTTTGATAGGTTTGCAGTAGGAATTTTACAAAAAATCTTAATGGAACATGATATTTACTTAATTTCCTAATGATTTTTGACATAAAAGAAAAATCAATAATTTTGACCCATACAATGTATTTTTGGCTATTGCTACAAATATAACCCAGCGACTTAAGACTGGTTTTGTGGTCCAGGGTCACATATGTACATCGACTTAACATACAGTAGTCACCACTAATAAGCTACTAAATATATTGTAGTAGCCTACTTTTTTTTTTTTTTTTTGTACAGCTGCTTTGAAACGATTTGTACTGTGAAACGCGCTATACAAATAAACTTTAATTGAATTGAATTGAATTGAATTAAAAATAGCCAGAAAGTTCCTGCAACTTTACCGGAGTCGCTTTTTTTAAGCTCTTCTCAAAAAGAAACCCTTTGTTTGAGGCCAAAGAGATAGTGCTCTTATTTAACAGTGCTAGAATTCCTTCTAGAAGCCTGAGATCTGAGAAGCGAAGTGTCCGTCTTTCCTCAGGGGTTTAGAAAACACTGAATCGCTGTCTGTGTGAGAGGTTTGCTCCTCTGGGGTACCAGCTTTGCAAAGAATGTGCCTGGAACATCTTATTCTAACCAAGTGGGGCAGAACAAAGGCCACCAGCATGAGACTAAGGATTTCACAGGAAAGCCTCAAATTCAGAGGCAACCACGGGACAAGCACTGCTTGTTTTCTAGCATGGACATATGTCGTAGGGGAAAGTGAGGTGCCCTTATTACATAACCGAAATTGTTCGTGATCAGCCCATGTGTACTTCAAAACTGTTGGACTTGTTTTGAATGCATTTTGCCAAGTATTACGCCATGACAACTTTCAATTAACTCCTCTGTTAAACTGTGTTTTAACTCTGTTAAAAGGAGTGGGCGATATGAGACATTAAATAGTAATTAAGCTTGTCATAGCACCAAAGTGTTATAAATTGAACAAGTTCTCACTTGGTTTAGAATTTTTTAAAGAGACAGTACACCCAAAAATCAAAATTACCCCATCATAGCCCCTCAAGCCATAAAGATGTATATGACTTTCTTCTTTCAGACAAATGCAATCAGAGTTATGTAAAAAAAAAAAAAAAAAAATCTGTCTCTTCTAAGTTTTGGAAGAGGCAGTGAATGGCTGTTGAGATTTTAAAGTCCAATAAAGTGCATCCATCCATCATAAAAAGTGCTCCACATGGCTCCAGGGGGCTAATAAAGGCATTCTGAAGGGAATCGATGTTTGTGTAAGAAAAATATCCATATTTAAAATTTATAAATCTACATTAAACCCCTGGAGCCATGTAGAGTACTTTATATGGAGGATGGATGCATCTTATTTTGCTTCAAAATCTCAGCCATTCACTGCCATTATAAAGCTGGGAAGAGCCAAGGCAGTTTTTTTTTTTTTTTTTAATATAAGTCTGACTGTGTTCATCTGAAAGAAGAAAGTCATATACTGTACACCTTGGATGACCTGAAGGTGAATAATCATGGGGTAATTTTCATTTTTGGGTAAACTATCCCTTTATTGTTATCACTGAAGTAATTGAAAGTAATTAAATTAATAATTACTAATGAATTATGCAACTACTAAAGTATTTTAAATACACTCTTACTATGTGCACTATGTAGCAAATATTAACTGCTTGACTTGTAAAAGTCACAAAATGTAAACTGTATTATTGCACAGCTCTCTATATAAATTGGATAAATATTATATATAACTTTATCAACATATATACACTTATATATTCATGAAAAGTCAATAATTATATTAAAATGCCAGCTTTAATCTGCTGAATAAATATTAGTATACTATAAACATTAGCATAAGACCTTTATGTAAAACTGCTTTGGAATGATTTGTAATGTGATATATGTGTGCCAGACAGATCAACTTGTTTTTCTCCTTCTAACGACTTGCCGGAAAGGATATAGTATTCTGAGTGGCATGGTTTTGTGATTCAGATTGTAATCTGAACGGTTGAATTGCTGGTGTATTGTTGTCGTTGTATAACTTTATATGTTGTGAATGCATGCGAGTACAGGGATAGGTCGACTCTGGGTCAGATGTACCTGGGATGCGTTACAAAACCAGCTGAACTGAAACTTTTAACCTCTTTAGGTCCCCTAGGGTAAATTCAAACTGTTTTAATTTCACAATAGCGGAACAGTTTACGCAGACATGTAAAGACAATTGCTAAAAAAGACTCAATAATTATGGTTGGTTATGAAACTGTTCTTGTTATGAATGTCTCTCATTTAAGAGACTCATATGGCAAAGGGCTCGAGACCATCAATGAAAAGCTTATTTTTTAGTCTAGTAAATTGTATGCCTAGAATTTTGTTTCATAACTGAAAAAAATAATAATAATTAAATAGTTGCAAAACTCTGCAGAACAATTATGAAGTGATAACTCATGCAAATATCATAGGTGTGTCAGTTCTTGGAATTGCACGCATCTGTCTTTAGGACACCTCATGCTTGACAGTAAGGCATTTAACCTTCTAACCTAGTCTAGGTCCATGGCAAAAACAAAAACAAAAGGACTGGCAATAAGAAACAAAGACACACATTATACTGCTTGCTGAATGTCAGCATTTCAGTTATGGAATTTGAAACTCATACTTGATTTGCATGTAGAAAACTGTAAGGTGCTTTATACACTCACATGCAGCAGCATGACTGAATACCAAAGTGTCTGTATGAGCCGAGTGTGACTCTTAGCCAATCAGCACTCGGATCCCTTGGGAGTGATATCAGCATGTCTCTTCCCATAAATACTCTCTCCGCTCCCACACACAAATCTCACCAGCCATCTCAAAGAGATCAGAAGGTGTGAACTCAGAATCCATCTATCCACCCATCTATCCATCTTTTATTTCATCGATATATATCTGTTGGTTCATCCATTCATCCGTCCATCTGTCTATCTGTCAGTTTTTCCAGTAACCCATTGAATATTCATCTATTGGTCTGTTAGTTTTTCTGTCAATCCAATTGTTCATCCGTCCATCTTTCCATCCAACCATTTACCCATGTGTCTGTTTGTTTGTTTGTTTGTTTGTTTGTCTGTTAATCCATCCATTGAATATCTATCTATCCATTTGATTGTTCATTCATCTGTTTGTTCATCTATTAGTCTATTCATCTATCCATCCATTCGGGCATCCATCCATCCATCTGTTTGTTCATCCATCTGTTTATTAATCCACCCATCAATCCAGTCATCTATCCATTCATCCGTTTTCCATCCATTGAATATCTACCTATTTGTCTGTTCATTCATCTATCCACTTGTCTGTTCATCCATCTATCCATCCATCCATGCATTTGTTCATCTATCTGTCTGTTTGCTCATCTATTTACCCGTCTGTTCATTCATCCATTGATCCATCCACCCATCTATCTGTCTGCTCATTCATCTATATATCTGTCTATTCATCCATCCTCTATCTACCCATCTGTTTTTCATCTATCGATTGGTCTGTTCATTTATCCATCTGTCGTTCATCTACCTATTTATCTGTTCGTCCATCCATCCATCCAATATCCATATCCATTCATCTACCCATTTCTTTGTTCATCTATCTACCCATCTGTTCTTTTTTCCATCCATCTGTTTGTTTATTCATGTATCCATCCATCAAATATCTATCTACCTGTCTGTTTGTTCATCTATCCACTCGTCTGTTCATCCATCCATCCATCCATCCATCCATCCGTTTGTTTATCCATGTCTGTTTGTTCATCTATTCACCTGTCTGTTATCTTCCATTCGTTTGTTCATCTGTCTATTCATCTGTTCATCCATCCATCCACAAAATATCTATCTGTTTGTTCATATATCCACTCATCTGTTCATCCATCCATCCATCCATCCATCAATCCATCCAATATCTATCCATCTGTTTGTTCATCTATATTTACCTCTGTTCTTTCTTCCTTCCATCCATCCATCCATCCATCCATCTGCTTATCCATGTCTGTTTGTTCATCTATTTACCTATCTGTTCTTTCTTCCATCCATTCGTTTGTTCATCTATCAGTCTATTCATCTGTCCATCCATCCAACCATCCATCCATCCATCCATCCATCCATCCATCCATCCATCCATCCATCCATCCATCCATCCATCCATCCATCATCCATCCATCCATCCATCCATCCATCATCCACCCACTAAATATCTACCTACCTGTCTGTTTATCTATCCTACTCATCTGTTCATCCATCCATCCAATATATTTCCATCTGTTTGTTCATCTATCTGTCTGTTTGTTCATCTATATTTACCCATCTGTTCTTTCTTCCATCCATTCATCCATCAATACATCCATATATTTATCTATCCATTTGCTTAGCTGTCTGTTTGTTCATCTATTCACCCATCTGTTCTTTCTTCCATCCATTAATTTGTTCATCTATCAGTCTATTATTCATCCATCCATCCATCCATCCATCCATCCATCAAATATCTACCTGTCTGTTTGTTCTTTTATCATCTATCTATCTATCTATCTATCTATCTATCTATCTATCTATCTATCTATCTATCTATCTATCTATCTATCTATCTATCTATCTATCTATCTATCTATCTATCTATCTATCCATCCATCCATCCATCCATCCATCCATCCAATTTGGATTTCAAGCTATTGTTTAGTTTGTGTTGATGCAATGCCCAAAAAAGATCATATAAGTTGTTTTTAAGATGATGAGAGGCCACAGAAGATCTCACTCCTTAAGATTCAACGGTAACACTTTATAATAACTATCCGTTATAACTAGTTAATAGACCATTAATAAACTGTTAGTAAATGAGTAATAAATGACTTGTTAAATAACAGTTAATAGTTTGTTAATTATTTATAACTGTGCCTTATAGATAGCCAATAGATAGCTTACAAGCTGTTAGTTAACAAGTTATAAATGACTTGTTAACTGTATTTTAATGGTTTATAACTATACCTAATACATTAGTAATAGATCATGAACAAGCTGTTAGTAAATTACTTACTAAAGATTTGTTAAGTATCAGTTAATAGTTTATATATGTTATTGGGACGTTATTCTAAAGTTGCAACTATTCTTCATTTATTAACTGTTAGTAAATGAGGAATAGTTGCAACTTTAGAATAACGTCCCACTAACATACATAAGCTAATAACTAACACTTAACTAAAATATTAACTCACACTTTACAGATCAGTTGTTCATAGTTTGTTAACGATCTACTAATACCAGTGAAACTTTGTAGAACAGCAAATGGATGGAACAAGTTCAAGCTGCAGAAATTTGATGTGATATTTAAAATATTAATTTTTTGTACCTCAACCTTGTTCCACCCATAGGCTTTTCTGTGTACTTTATTTTACCAAAGAAACTCCACAGATGAAATGTTGAACATTGTGTTTAATTTATAGAAACACACATACTGAGCCATAACACACGGCAGAAAAGCAGTACACAACAGAATACAAACCCATGAGGTTTGGGCACTTTATCCTGATCAAACATCTTTAATGAAAAGATAGCAAACAGTCCTGCTTATCGTTACCATTGTTGTCCATGTGCACAGCATGGTCCACAGGTGTAGCTTTCTTTTTACTGGAAGTACCTGCTGTTGACTTCTTTCACCTGACAGTACCTGGATTTATCTCAGTATTTTGCACACCGCTGCTGGTTCACTCAGTATAGAGGGTCCAAGGTGTGATAAAACATGTGCATATCAATAATGCCAGTGGCTAGATTTTTATTTATTTTGTTTTCATGTTTAGCACAAAAAAGTGCCCAAACCTCATGGGTTTGTATTCTGTTGTATACTG
The DNA here is from genome assembly GCF_049309525.1 of Garra rufa. Classification (NCBI taxonomy): domain Eukaryota; kingdom Metazoa; phylum Chordata; class Actinopteri; order Cypriniformes; family Cyprinidae; genus Garra; species Garra rufa. The sequence goes on from NC_133376.1 coordinate 36,136,210, forward strand.
CTGTTCTGCCATGTGATGGCTCAGTATGTGTGTTTCTATACATTAAACACAATGTTCAACATTTCATCTGTGGAGTTTCTTTGGTAAAATAAAGTACACAGAAAAGCCTATGGGTGGAACAAGGTTGAGGTACAAAAATTTAATATTTTAAATATCACATCAAATTTCTGTAGCTTGAACTTGTTCCATCCATTTGCTGTTCTACAAAGTTTCACTGGTATTAGTAGATCGTTAAACTATGGACAACTGATCTGTAAAGTGTGAGTTTATATATAAGTTAAGTGTTAGTTATTAGCTTATGTATGTTATTGGTACGTTATTCTAAAGTTGCAACTATTCCTCATTTACTAACAGTTAATAAATGAAGAATAGTTGCAACTTTAGAATAACGTCCCAATAACATATATAAACTATTAACTGATACTTAACAAGTCTTTAGTAAGTAATTTACTAACAGCTTGTTCATGATCTATTAATATTTTATTAGGTATAGTTATAAATCATTAAAATACAGTTAACAAGTCATTTATAACCCATTAACTAACAGTTTATTAATGATCTATTAACTAGTTATAACGGATAGTTATTATAAAGTGTTACCGATTCAACATTTCATAATCTGTCTGGTGTTAGTCTGGTGTTCTTTTTCAGGGAATCATCATCCAAAATCTAATTTAGCAGATCTGGGATGTTCACAGAGAGAGAACTAAGAAAAAAATCAATCACCACCAGAGTTCCTTGAGGCTCATTTTTCTTGGAATGCATACAGGTTTGCAAGATTAGTTTCTGAAACACACAGCTCCTTGATTACATTCCAAAACAACAGAGTAGAGGCTTAGAAGATGATGGAAAAATTCTGAAAACTGGGCTTACCTCACTTATTTAAATTGCATTAATGATGCGTGTAGCATAATTGTAAAATTGTGTATTTTTCTTCATCATGTTCAGAGCCTGTCACAACTATGGGTTAATTAAAAATTGTGGATCTGTTTGTTTTGGCAGTGCTGAGTCCTACAGGAAACTAAATGCAGTAAACAACACTTCATATTACCTCAAGGGTGGGTATTGTTAAAAGTGAGTGTTTTCAAAACACAACCCGGATGTTCATCTCTTCCTCATGACGTTGGTTCAATGCAACAACAGAGGCCTTGGAGTGTAGTTAGCCTGATCTCTGCACAGGTGAACCATTCTTGCCATTGTCTGTATAAACTGCCTCTAAAATATAAAAGGAGAACAGATGGGCCTGTTGTTGCTGCATTAACAACACTTGCATTAACATGACTTCACCTGGTCAATGCTCGCATGTTAGAATTTGTGTCCTGAATGAGATCCATATTAAATATTTTGATCTTGTTGCTAGGTGTGGAGGCAAATGAGTGCTGTACGTACAAATCTCTCAAGATATTCCACTACAAGTCTTAATTTAGTAGGCATCTACTAAGCTCTGCTAAAGTACAAGTTATTTTTGACCACATAAACCATTAGTTTTTTCCTGCCGCAGGAAACTCAGGATTCATAAGTTTCCAGGCTAGATACTATTTAAGGAAATTTTGCCCCTGTGACGTGGGGAGAAGTAGACAAAAATGCTTCTAAACAATGGTGTGACATAAGGTACAAATAAGGCCTAAACCACCAATGCAATGGCAAGGTCATTGTTATCTCTGATACTGTATCTAAGCAAAGACATGTATGATTTATTTACCAGAAATGGGCAAACGCAAGACATCCTTCCTAATAAATGAATCTGCAGTAAAGAGTAGTAGCACAATACTAACTTGTTTCACCCAGAGCACATCTTTTCTCAAGGACTATATTTACAGATGTCATAAGCCATTGAATGTAAATGGGCTGCTCTATGTACAGTAATTATAATGATTATGGACTGAAGCTTTGCAAGTTTCAAAAAGGAAGTAAAAGTGTCATAAAAGTAGTCCATATGACTCACACAGTTGTATGTATTCCAAGTCTTTCGAGTCATATAGTTTTGTGTGAGAAATAGGCCAAAACGTAAGCTGTAATTTAGTGATAATCTTCCCCTTCAGCAAGCTACTGGGACCAGCTCATTAAGTCAATGAGATGAACTTGAGAACTGGAGCAGTCAGATTCACAAATGAATCAATCAAATGAACTGGACCAAGTGATTCACTGAAAAAGTCAGAACTAGGGCAGATAATATAAAAATAATGTCAGCCAAGTCTAATTGTTAATACGTGGGTATTAGCACACAGCATTTACAGATTTGATTGACGCTGCAACATATTATTGTCACAGGGAGTCAGACTGAGACGTGCGGATCCAATTGCAGCATTAATTAGAATCGTCAACAGGCCAGAATAATCACCAGAAAACAGGAACAACGTAGGAAATCCAGGAAACAGTTCGATAGACAGGGAATGGTCGCAATGGCAGGAAGCAGGAATCGTCAACGGGGTACACAGTCCAGAGTCATACACAGATAATCCAACACAGAGATAACGCTTAGAATTACGACCATAGGAACAATAAGACTTCGCAGAGTGGCTGTGTGTGTGTGAAGCTTAAATGCAGTCAGTGTGATGAGGTGCAGCTGTGAGCAGTAATCAGTAAAGTGGGAAACGAGGAGCAGCTGTGTGCAGTGATTGGTGCAGTGGCTTATGGGGATTGCAGTCCAGAAAGTGTGTGCAAGAGTTCATGATGAGATAGACCAGATACGTGACAGAGCCCCTCCCCAAGGAGCGGCTTCCAGACGCTCTAACCACCTTATACAACCTGGAGGGTGGTGGAGCGGAGGCGGAACAGGGGGAGGGATGGAGGGCCAGGTCCATGTAGGGGTACTGGAACCAGGAACTGAGGCTGAGCCGACGGAGGGAGAAGCCATGATGGAGGAAGGGTTGGCTCCTGCATGGGGCCGACCGACAGAGGTGGAGCCGGTGGAGCCCGAGGCGGAACCGGAGAGTCGATGGTCCTGGGCGACACAGAGGATCCGGAGGGCCAAGGCGGAACCCAAGGCTCTGGCGACCCCGGCGGAGATGGAGGTCCGGAGGTACGCAGCGGAGCCGGAGTGACAGAGGATCGAGGCTGTGCCCACGGGAGGGAGGAGGTCCACAGAGCCGGCAGGACGGAGTGACGAGGTGCAGCCGGAGGAGTAGAGTCCAGAGGCGAAGGTGGGGCGACGACTGACCGGGGCGGAGCCGGAGAGACGATGGAGCCCGGAGGAGCTGGTGGGCCGACGGCCGACAACGGAGACGAGGGAGCACAGAGCCAGGGTGGAGCCGCAGGGTCGGAGGACCGAGGTGGAGTCCAGGACTCTGAGACTGGAGGTGATGGTGAGGGGTCCTTCAGTCTGGACACCGATGGAGACTGGCAGTCCCACGGCAAGTCCTCTGCACCGAAGGTGGGATGTGGGTGAGCAGAGGGACTGTCAGGAGACAGAGGTGGCGGGACTGGAGCAGCAGGGAGGGTGGGTGGGAACAGTCCATGCATGAGCTCCGTGACCAGAACCGGGCAGACAGGAATCTCAGGATGACTGGATGGAACCAGCGGAGTCTCTGGAAGGCTGGGCGGAACCAGCGGAGTCTCTGGAAGGCTGGGCGGATCCAGCGGAGTCTCTGGAAGGCTGGGCGGAACCAGCGGAGTCTCTGGAAGGCTGGGCGGAACCAGCGGAGTCTCTGGAAGGCTGGGCGGAACCAGCGGAGTCTCTGGAAGGCTGGGCGGAACCAGCGGAGGCTCTGGAAGGCTGGGCGGAACCAGCGGAGTCTCTGGAAGGCTGGGCGGAACCAGCGGAGTCTCTGGAAGGCTGGGCGGAACCAGCGGAGTCTCTGGAAGGCTGGGCGGAACCAGCGGAGGCTCTGGAAGGCTGGGCGGAACCAGCGGAGTCTCTGGAAGGCTGGGCGGAACCAGCGGAGTCTCTGGAAGGCTGGGCGGAACCAGCGGAGTCTCTGGAAGGCTGGGCGGAACCAGCGGAGGCTCTGGAAGGCTGGGCGGAACCAGCGGAGTCTCTGGAAGGCTGGGCTGAGGAGCGGGCTCTGGACGACGCTCTTGTGAAGCGGGCTCTGGACGACGCTCTTCAGGAGCGGGCTCTGGAGAACTGGACGACCCCAGCGGAGACTCTGGAAGAGCAGGCTCTGAGCGAGCGGTCACTGGAGGGCGCTCTGGCGGCGCAGTCACTGGAGGGCGCTCTGGCGGCGCAGTCTCTGATTTGATGGTAGCCATCTTGTGCCATGGCTGTGGAAGGGGGCCCATCTTGAGAGCAGACTCTGGAAGGGCAGCCATTTTGCGAACAGAGTCTAGAAGGGAGGTCATCTTGTCAAGAGACTCTAGAAGGGAGGCCATCTTGCTTACAGACTCATTCGGGTCCATATTGTGATGCTGGAACCGGATACCTCCACAATAGCTGCTGGATCCTTGTAGCGGCGAAGTCTTCTGTCACAAGGAGAGTCAGACTGAGACGTGCGGATCCAATTGCAGCATTAATTAGAATCGTCAACAGGCCAGAATAATCACCAGAAAACAGGAACAACGTAGGAAATCCAGGAAACAGTTCGATAGACAGGGAATGGTCGCAATGGCAGGAAGCAGGAATCGTCAACGGGGTACACAGTCCAGAGTCATACACAGATAATCCAACACAGAGATAACGCTTAGAATTACGACCATAGGAACAATAAGACTTCGCAGAGTGGCTGTGTGTGTGTGAAGCTTAAATGCAGTCAGTGTGATGAGGTGCAGCTGTGAGCAGTAATCAGTAAAGTGGGAAACGAGGAGCAGCTGTGTGCAGTGATTGGTGCAGTGGCTTATGGGGATTGCAGTCCAGAAAGTGTGTGCAAGAGTTCATGATGAGATAGACCAGATACGTGACAATTATGTGGACACTTGGGAACTTCCAAAATGTAAGCATTATTATGTATGCGCTTTCAATTTTTTAATCAATAAATCATTAAGGTTTTTAGATCACTGAACCTTTTCCCCAAACCCAAACATTTATAAAATATATAAAAATGATATATAAATGCAACAGACAGAAATGTCTATCCAACTAGATAAAAAAGTTCATCAAGACAAACTTTAAGTTAGCTTGAGAAAGCCTGATCAGAAAGTTTAAAAAGAAAAACGGTTTTAAAAAGTTTTTAGAAGTTTTAAAAGTTGAAAAAGATTGAAGTTCAAAGTAGTTTTAAAGCTTGAATGCTTTGAAGGCAATACAGTCAGTAAGATAGAGGGATGGGTGGACAAATGGATAGATATCATGTTTTAACATGTTACTAGCATGTTACTAGTATGTAGCTAGCACAATTAACATGTTGCTAGCATGAGTAACATGTTGTTAACATGTTTCTAACATAACTACCATGCTAATAGCGTGTTGCTAGCATGTTGTTATCATCATTAACATGTTGCTAACATGTTTCTAGCATGATTAGCAAGGCACTGTCATGTTTTTAGCATGATTAGCATGTTATTAATGAGTAGCTAGCATGATTAGAATGTTGCTAGCATGATGTTAGCATTACTAACATGATTAACAAGTTACTAGCATGTTTTTAACATGATTAGCATGTTGTTAACACGTTTCTAGCCTGATTAGCATGTTGTTAGCCTGATTCTAGCACAATTAGCATGTTACCTGCATGTTTTTACCATGATTAGCATGTTACTAACGTAACAGTTTTAAAAGTTGAAGTTTTTCAGTCTAAAAAAGATTGAAAGTAGTTTTAAAGCTTGAATGCTTTGAAGTCAATACAGTTTGTCAGATAGAGCAAGGGTGGATAAATGGATAGATAGCACATTTTAGCATGTTAATAGCATGTTTCTAACTTGATTAGCATGTTACTAGCATGTAGCTAACATGATTAACAAGTCACAACATTTTGCTAACCTGATTAACAAGTTGCTAGAATGATTAACATGTTGTTAGCATGTTTCTAACATGATTAGCATGCTAATAGCGTGTTGCTAGCATGTTGTTATCATCATTAACATGTTTGCTAACATGTTTCTAGCATGATTAGCAAGGCGCTCTCATGTTTTTAACATGATTAGCATGTTACTAACGAGTAGCTAGCATGATTAGAATGTTGTTAGCATGATGTAATACATGATGTTAGTATTACTAACATGATTAACAAGTTACTAGCATGTTTTTAGCATGATTAACATGTTGTTAACACGTTTCTAGACTGATTAGCATGTTGTTAGCCTGATTCTAGCACAATTAGCATGTTACCTGCATGTTTCTAGCATGATTAGCAAGGCACTCTCATGTTTTTAGCATGATTAGCATGTTATTAACGAGTAGCTAGCATGATTAGAATGTTGCTAGCATGATGTTAGCATTACTAACATGATTAACAAGTTACTAGCATGTTTTTAGCATGATTACCATGTTGTTAACACGTTTCTAGCCTGATTAGCATGTTGTTAGCCTGATTCTAGCACAATTAGCATGTTACCTGCATGTTTTTACCATGATTAGCATGTTACTAGCGTAACAGTTTTAAAAGTTGAAGTTTTTCAGTCTGAAAAAGATTGAAAGTAGTTTTAAAGCTTGAATGCTTTGAAGGCAATACAGTTTGTCAGATAGAGCAAGGATGGATAAATGGATAGATAGCACATTTTAGCATGTTACTAGCATGTTTCTAACTTGATTAGCATGTTACTAGCATGTAGCTAACATGATTAACAAGTCACAACATTTTGCTAACCTGATTAACAAGTTGCTAGAATGATTAACATGTTGCTAACATGTTTCTAGTATGATTAGCATGTTACTCGCGTGTAGCTAGCATGATTAGAATGTTGCTAGCATTGTTAGCATTACTAACATGATTAACAAATTACTGCATGCTACTAGCATGTTTCTAGCCTGATTAACATGTTGTTAGCCTGTTTCTAGCACAATTAGCATGTTGTCTGCATGTCTGTATGTTGCTAGCATGATATTAGCATTACTAGCATAATTAACAAGTTACTAGCATATTGTTAACATGTTTCTAGCCTAATTAGCATGTTACTAGCGTAACAGTTTTAAAAAGTTTAGAAGTTTTAAAAGTTGAAGTTTTACAGTGTGAAGGCTGAAGTCGTCCACATGTTTCTAGCATGATTAGCATGTTACTAGCACATAGCTAGCATGATTAGAATGTTGCTAACATGATGTTAGCATTACTAGCATAATTAACAAGTTACTAGCATGTTACTCGCATGTTTCTAACAGGATTAACATGTTAACATGTTTATATCCTGATTAGCATGTTGTTAGCCTGTTTTTAGCATGATTAGCATGTTGTCATCATGTTTTTAACATGATTAGCATGTTACTAACGTGTTGTTAGCATTATTAGCATTTTGATAGCATGTTTCTAACATGATTAGCAAGTTATTAACATGTTTCTAGTATGATTAACAAGTTATTAGCATGTTACTAGCATGATTAAAATTTCGTTAACGTGTCTAGCATGTTTATAACATGATTAGCATGTTACTAATGTTATGTTGCTAGCATGACTGAAATGTCACTAGCATGATGTTAGCATTATTAGCATGTTTCTAGCATCATTAGCATGTTAACATGATTCTAGTTGCTAGGCTTGGATAGATAGATAGATAGATAGATAGATAGATAGATAGATAGATAGATAGATAGATAGATAGATAGATAGATAGATAGATAGATAGATAAGAAATATTGGGTTTAAATGAGTTTAAATGGTTTAGAAATAGTCTCAAAGGATTGTGGGAGTTTTGACAGTTGGAGTTTGAATAGTCTTGGCTCATTTGAACATTCTGTCAATGTAAGTCTATGGGATTTTTTCCAGTTTTAATCGACATTTTTAGGAAAACCGTAAGTCCGAGCAGTTCGAAAAGAGTTAGAAAATATAGCAACTGGAGTCAGATCAGTCTGAAGATCTGGGCTGAGTTTGGAGTTTGTAAAGTTAAAGCTCTAGGAGGAGTAACAGTCAGAAATGTACAGAATAAAGTTTAAATACCATAATCATAAGGATTCATTATTTTCTGTAAAGTTACTCATATATACAATTTACATTTTAGATGCCATTAGTACATCAATATTGTACATTTCAGTGTCAAAGTAAATCTATATGTAGTAGAACCACATTTAATAAGCCACACTAACCTCTTATATGACACTTTTATGGTGCTTTTTATCATTTTGGAACTTCAAGGCTCCAGTCCTCATTACTTTTTAATTATTTTAAAAACAAAAACCCAAAACAATTCTTTAGAAAATCTCCTTTTGTGTTCCAAACAAGAAAGTCATATGAGGGTAAGTCCTTTAATGTGTTACTCTTGAGGGCAAGTCCTGTGCTCATTTCTAAAGGGCTGCATAAATCTTCTTAGATTTGTTTGTCTTAGTGTGGAAAGTGGAAAAAAAAATCACACATAATAAGAGAGGATTAAAAACTAGTTCTATCCTATTCAATACGCAAAAAAGGTGCAACCTTGTTTATACGCCTAAAACATTTGGAATATAAACACGAGGACATGCTAACCAGACGTTGATGTGTTTAAGACAGTTATATAACCCATCCCATGTCTACACCAATAAAGAAGGCATTAGTGTAATGGACACAATTAAGTCTACCTTGGCAAGGTTCACGCTTCAACTCAGCTTGAGCTTAACCTCCTGTCTGTGCGCTCATGTCTCCTAGTTTTCGAAACACAGTGCAGCACTTTCCAAGTTATGAAATCTCAAAATATTTACGAAAGCGCTCCACAACATAGCCAAAGAACTGTACAGATGTCTTCTGAAGATGTGTTGGCAATACTTTAAAAATGATACCTCACTAACAAATATCAAATAATGCTTACAGATAAGAATTTCTCTATCAGTACTGATTTTAATCTAGGTAAAACTCTATTTTAATCTAAGGCCTAGTCCACAATTACATGGATAGTTTTTCCTCCTTTGTTTAAAGGATTACTCCACTTCCATAATAAAAATTTCCTGATAATTTACTCACCCCCATGTCATCCAAAATATTCATGTTCTTCTTTCTGCAGTCGCTAAGAAATTAAGTTTTTTGAGGAAAACATTCCAGGATTTTTCTCCATATAGTGGAATTCAATGGTACACAACGGATTGAAGGTTAAAAATAAGTTTCCGATGCAGCTTCAAAGGGCTCTAAACGATCCCAGCCAAGGAATAATTGGTCATTTTCTTAAATAATTTAGCTTTTATACACTTTTAACCACTATGTCACACCCCCGGACTTTCTTGTTTGGTTTTTCCCATTTTCCCCGCTGTTCTGAGTGTTTTGGTTTCTCCGTCATTGTCTGCACCTGTCTGTGTAATTAGTCTGTGTGTTTATAAGGTGTGTGTTTCCCCTGTATTCTTGTCAGTCTTTGATGTTATATGGATGTCTTACCCTGCTGTTCCTGTGTCTGCTTGTATTCCGTTGGATTTATTAAATATTCGTCTTTTACTACTTCACGAGTTCGCCCTTACATCTAATCTGCTTGAGCGAGTATTAAGCATATTTTGGCGTGCTGTCCTGGGGAAGGGTTCCGGGCCGGAATACAGGCCGGAACCAGAGAACTCCCCCTGCTAGTGTAGGATCGAAACAGATTAGAAGTGGGGAGTAGGGGTGGAGGAGGGATGCCAAGAAACTATCGCTGGATGGAGGTAAGACGGCTGGTAATATATAGAGGATGCGCTGATTGAATGATTGGTTAAACAGGTTGCACCTGTGCCGAATGGGTTGATTATCTGATCGTGCTCCTCCTGAACCTTGTTTAATCAAACATCATGTCGTTGTTCGTGTGTTCCTGCCTACATCGTGACAGAAAGACCGACCTAAAACAGTTATTTTGCGTGTTCACCTCCGTTTTGTTTCCTGCTTGTTTTTTCCAGTCCTTTTTGTTTCCGTTGTGTTTCCCCATGGATTCCTTTTCACGTCCAGAGTTCATCCTGCTACGGCTGAAGCAGGGGGAATTACCACTCGAGGGATACACGTTAATGTTCCAGCTCGTAGCTCAAACCACCAGTTACTCGGACGACGCGCTCTGTGCATTCTATGACGCAAGTCTCAATGCGTCATGCAGAGCGCCGTCGTCCGAGAACGGCCCTCGAGCGGACTTCGCCGCGTTTATGGAGTGGACACTGGCGAGAAACAAACCCTCGTTTCCCACCCGTTCCCAGGAGAATCTCGCCAGTGCCACTCCAGACCCAGAGCCCAGCCAGCCACCCCGACCCGCGGATTGTGAGCCCATCAGAGACGGGAAGCCCGAGCCCGGAGCGACAGCAGTATGGAGTGCCGACGGGGCCAAAACTGCTGATCAGGTGCGTGAGCCGACTATTACATCTGTGTGCTTCGTGGAGCAAGAGAGGGCGGTAGAGAGCCCCGCCCACTGCACTATCACTGAGGGTGAGCTGAAACAAGATTATGGGGATGTTATGGACTGTGTCATGGAAATACCTATCTGCCTGGATTTCCCACCCACCCTCCCTCATCTGCCTAGTCCTGAATCTCCGCTGGTTCCGCCCAGCCTTCATGAATCCCCGCTGTCTTCTGTCAGTCCCCTTGCTCACCCTCAGCCCACCATCTGTGCGGTGGGTTCGCCGCGGGTCTGCCAGTCTCCATCGGTGTCATGGCTGGAGGATCCCTCACCATCGCCTCCAGCCTCAGAGTCCTGGACTCCGCCTCGGCCCTCCGACCCTGCGGCTCCACCCCGGCTCTCTGCTCCCTCGTCTCCGCCGTCGCCCGTCGATCCACCAGCTCCACCGGGCACCATCGTCCCTCCGGCTCTGCCCTGGTCAGTCGTCGCCCCACCTTCGCCTCTGGACTCTACTCCTCCGGCTGTGCCTCGTCGCGCCGTCCCACCGGCTCTGTGGACCTCCTTCCTCCCACGGGCACAGCCTCGGTCCTCTGTCGCTCCGGCTCCGCCGCGGATCTCCGGATCTCTATCTCCGCCTTGGTCGCCAGAGCCTTGGGTTCCGCCTTGGTTCTCCGGATCCGCGGTGTCACCCAAGATCATCGGCTTTCCGTCTCCGCCTCGGGCTCTCCCACCACCTGCTCCGCCTCCGTCGGTCGGCCCCTTGGAGTCATCAGCCCTTCCTCCACCATGGCTCCTCCCTCCATCGGCTCCACCGTGGGATTACATCTTGGCTGCGTTCTGGGTCCCACCTGGCTCCTCCTGCTCCAGCCCATTCCTGTCACATCCTTGGCTCCTCCCTCCGTCACCACCCTGGACTCCATCTTGTGCCCTCCTCCCGGGAGTCCGTCCTCCACCTAAGCCCCCTCCAAAGACTTTTGTTCTGTTTCCTTTGTCTGTTTGTCGGCACGAGGACGTGCCTTCCGGGAGGGGGAGGTAATGTCACACCCCCGGACTTTCTTGTTTGGTTTTTCCCATTTTCCCCGCTGTTCTGAGTGTTTTGGTTTCTCCGTCATTGTCTGCACCTGTCTGTGTAATTAGTCTGTGTGTTTATAAGGTGTGTGTTTCCCCTGTATTCTTGTCGGTCTTTGATGTTATATGGATGTCTTACCCTGCTGTTCCTGTGTCTGCTTGTATTCCGTTGGATTTATTAAATATTCGTCTTTTACTACGTCGTTGTTCGTGTGTTCCTGCCTACATCGTGACACACTAATGCTCATCTTGTATAGCTCTGCAATGCGTACTACGTGCACTCCGGTTCAAGACAGTTAGGGTATGTTGAAAAACTCCAATATAATTTTCTCCTCCAACTTAAAAATCATCCTACTTCGCTTTATTACCTTTTTTTGTAAATGGTGTTTGATCATCTTTGCACATTCACTTTGTAAACACTGGGTTGGTACTTCTGCAGCGTTGTAGGGCGTTTTTGAAGTTGGAGGAGAAAATGAGATAGGAGTTTTTCAACATACCCTAACTGTCTAGAACCGGACTGCACAGAGTATGCATGTGCATCACAGAGCTAGACAAGACGAGCATTTGAGGTTAATAAATATATACAGTCCACTATATGGAGAAAAATCCTGGAATGTTTCCTATGAACACTATGAAGCGCTGTCGAGAGCATGCCAAACCAACAAGTAACCAAAAACACATTTTGGCCAATCAGAAGCCTGAAAAATGTGCACACTCTGACATTACAAGCCAAAATCTGGTTTCACCAGCTACACGACAACACTGCATCTATAGTTTCTGAAAATCTTTGTCCAGGCAGCAGTTTTCAAAATCATACTACAACACTGCAGAAGTACCGACCCAGTGTTTACAAAGTGAACATACAAAGAAGATCAGACGACCTTTACAAAAAAGGTAAAACAGCGTTGTAGGGCAATTTGAAGTTGATGACGAAAACAAGATGAGAGGTTTTTTTGACATAACCGATCATTTCGCTAGATAAGACCCTTCTTCCTCAGCTGGGATCGTTTAGAGCCCTACGAAGCTGCGTTTAAACTGCATTTTTCAACCTTGGGGGCACCATACATATCCATTATATGGAGAGAAATATTGAAATGTTTTTCTCAAAAGACAATATCTTTAGGACTGAAGAAAGAGAGACATGAACATCTTGGATGACAAGGGGGTGAGTACATTATCTGTACATTTTTGTTCTGGAAGTGAACTAATACTTTAAGAAGTGTATAATTTTTTTTTTTTTAGAAAATAACCAATTGTTTCGCTAGAAAAGACACTTATTTCTTTGGCTAGGACTGTGTAGAGCCCTTTGAAACTGCATTTTTAACCTTCAATCCGTTGAGCACCACTGAAGTCCACTATATGAGGAAAAATCCTGGAAAGTTTCCTTAAAAAACTTAATTTCTTTGCGACTGAAGAAAAAAAGACATGAACATCTTGGATGACATGGGGGTGAGTAAATCATCTGGAAATTTTTATTTTGGAAATTGAGTAATCCTTAAAAAAACAAAAAAACAATCTTGTCCACATGAAAGCACAAAAACACTAAGCACTTTCGAGAGCATGCCAAACCAACAGGTAACCATAAGCACATGTTTGCCAATCAGAAGCCTGAAAAAAAATGCAAATTCTGACATTACAAGCCAAAATCTCCCGTTTCACCGGCTGCACGACAACACTGCAACCATAGTTTCTGAAAATCTTCGTCCAGGCAGGAGTTTTCAAAAAGGTAAGGTTCTGTGACCTGATACTGCATTTGCGTGTGGACGAATGGCAAAACTGCATAGAAAAAGCTACGGTTTTGAAAATACCCATGTTCGTTCGGACAGGGCATAAAGTCTTTGGAACAACCCAGATTACATGTACTGACAGGTTGCCAGGTCTGTGAAACAAATCCAGTCCAGTTGCTAATCAAACCTAACCAAATCACTTTTTCCCCTTTTGGTGGGGATCCCCCTCCATCGAAATAGCGAGGGGAGAGATTGCTTTAACCTAACCAACGACTAAAAAAAAAATCCGCGGCAACAGCGTAAAATAAGCCCAATTCCGCAGGAAAATTGCAGCCTTGGCAAAACTGCACACTGACCTGGAAAAAAGTCCACCTGAGTTAACATTGTTTGCCACTGTTGGTTTTTGGCAGACATACATGTGCAAATCTGATTCATATCAGATTTCTGCTACATACGAATGAGGCCTGAAACCAATCTGAGAATATTGGAATCCATGCACTTTTTTTGTCGGTCATATCCAATCTGTGCCACATGGGAGGAAAAATTAGGAATTGGGTCACTTGAACGATGTAATGTTAATGCAGCCTTTGCAAGTAAACTTATTCTACTAACCTTAACTCTAACCAGTGTACTAATACTCTAATTGAGAATAAGTTGACGTGTAGTTGCAAAGCTACTTACAGACAAGAGAATGTCTAAAGGGGATCATCAAAAGCTTGTTAACTTTATTAATGAATGTCTTAAGATAATGTTAAGATGTGCTTGAGTGGTGAGATTATTATCTAGTCTAAACTCTGCCAAATACTAGCCTATCAGTTTCTCTTCCTGTTTACACCTTCAGGGGAAGAAATGCCTCTAACAGACCAGCGGTAGGAAATTTACAGCATTCCTTACATCAAGTAAAGCGGCTGCAACTTCTGCAATTCTAATCATTAAAGTCTCCATGGTGGGGCAATGTCTGTTGAACGTGACACAATGAAGATGAATTACCATGAAAAGAAGGTTAAGCTTAAAATCCTTGAAATAAGCTGATTTTTAAGTGCTTCAGTGCAAATCCTCATCCAACTTGTTTTTGCTTTTGTTTTGATGCCTCAAGCAGTGTTAAAGATGAAATATGAGAAGTCATAAAAATGAAGTCATGGTGTAATAATAAGTATGAAGAGTGAGACTAATTGCATGGTGCGTACACGGCAATGCAGGATGAAGTCGAGCCGGCAAGTCTCCCCGTGCATTTCTCTGTTTGTTTCTTTATGTAATTTGACACAGTAATTATTACCCACCTGTCCCATATGCTCAACATACAGCATTTTTCAACCGACTGAAGAGGAACACAGTGTTCTCTAGAGAGTTTTACAACTCTCATGTGGTTTGGGAAAAGCAGCACTTCACACAAGCATGCTAGAGATTATTAGCGTGCTGCAACCCTCAGTCCTACACCAACACATGCACACTTCATATTCGGGATGCAAGACTCTTGGGCCTGGGCTTTGCACAGAAAATGACATGCACATTGGTTTATTTACCTTTTTATATAATGCATTCATTCCTTTGTTTATTGACTGCAGATGGGGAGATGTCCTAGTTTACAAACGGTTCAACACACCCCTTTCCTGTATGCATGATAAATATATTCATATCTCATCAACACAGATGAAAACAGTTAACTGCAAACTGAACAAGACTCAAACTGCAAGCAAGACTTTAAAAACAATCCAGGCATGAGAGACATTTTTATGTGAAATGCCATAGGGGAAATATGTGGTATTGAAGAAAGCACTATGCAATGGCCAAATCTACTTTGCTTCAGGATAGCAAGTGAATGAAGCTTTCAGGTTCACTGAACAATCTGGATAAAGCTGGATGAAACTCAATTGAAATATTTAAATGGCAACACATAAATCACAATTACATTAAAATGTATTCAGTGGTGTAAGGAAATGAACCTATGTCGGTTTGACAGGTAGAAATGTCCAGACATTTTAGTCACACTTTAGCTCACTGTTTAATGTTTGATGGATTTAGCAGGCTACTTTAATTTTACTAAAACATCAACTTCAACTGAATTCAGGAAGCCGCTGGCAGAACACCTGGACATAATAAAATTACAGCCTCACTCTTTCCCAGACTTTCCACACTTGAGCAACAACCCGAGTAACGACATATAAGCCAAAAATAAACAAACAAAGAAATATTACCATGCCTGATATAAATGAGATTTCGCAAAGGGATTTTTTGGTCTTTATTTACAGCTATAAATGTAAAAACTATTTTTATAAATAAATAAATGTAATTGTATTATATTTAAAAAATACAGAATTAAAAGTCAATGAAAAGCAGTGAGACAGTGTAAAGGTATGGATAAGTAAATTTTTTGACAGAAAAAATTTGCAGTAAATGTAAAGTAACATGTTTGTAGGCTCTTAATACAGAAAGACGCAGAAACACCAGTGCATAACTAGTTTTTGTATTTATGTACAGTATCTCACAAAAGTGAGTACACCTCTCACATTTCAGCAACCATTTTAGTATATCTTCTCTAGGGACAATACTATAGAAATGAACTTTTGATATAGACTAGACAATGTGCAGCTTGTGTAGCAGTATAGATTTGCTGTCCTCTGAAAATAACTCAACATACAGCAATTATTGTCAAAATAACTGGAAACAAAAATGAGTAAACCCTAAGTGATAAGTGTGCAAAGCCACATGTCCTATTCATCATGTTTATGTTTTTGTCTGCTTGACAGGATTATACAAAGCTGTGTATCTTGTATTAGAGCAGTTAAAATTAGGTGCTTTAAGTACAATTATTTCATACTGACCACTGGATGTTCAACATGGCATCTTATGGCAAAGAACTCTCTGAGGATTTGAGAATTAAAATCGTTTCTTTCCACAAAGAGGGCCAAGGCTATTATAGGTTAAGTAACAACCTAAAACCGAGTTACACTACAGTGGTCAGGGTCATACAGAGGTTTTCCAAGATAGGTTCCATTCGGAACAGGCCTTGAAGGGGTCGATCAACAAAGTTGAGCACTCGTTCTGTGCATCAGGTGCAGAACCTGGCTTCAAAAAACAGATGCATGAGTGCTGCCAGCATTGCTTTAAAGGTTGCAGAAGTAGAAGGTCAGCTTGTCAGTGCTCAGACCATACGCCGCACACTGCAACAAGTCGGTTTGCATAGACGTCGTCCCAGAAGGAAGCCTCATCTGAAGTTGGCTCACAAGAAAGCCTGCAAACGGTTTGCTGAAGACAACTTGTTCTAGAGCATGAATTACTGGAACCATGTCCTGTGGTCAGATGAGACTATAAGATAAACTTGTTTGGCTCAGATGGTGTCCAGCATGTGTGGCAATGCCCAGGAGTACCAAGAAAATTGTGTCTTGCCTACAGCCAAGCATGGTGGTGGTAGCATCATGGTCTGGGGCTGCATGAGTGCTGAGACCAGCTCCAGTGGAAAAGGATCCCAGCAACAACCTGTGCAGCTCTGGTCAATTCCATGCTCAGGATGATTAAGGCAGTGCCAGATAACAATGGTGCTAACACAATATATTGACACTTCGACAAGTTCACTTAGAGTGTACTCACTTTTGTTGCCAGATATTTTTACAATAATGTCTATATGTTGAGTAATTTTCAGGGGACAATACATGTACTGTATACTGCTATACAAATTGCACATTGACTACTCTAAAATATATCCAAGTTTCATTTCTATAGTATTGCCCCTTGAGAAGATATACTAAAATGGTTGCTGAAATGTGAGGGGTGTACTCACTTTTGTGACATACTGTAGCTAATTGTTTGATAATCATTTTTCTCACACATAAACACAAACTAGTAAATTCCTCTAATTTAGTTCTGGTTTGCCAAAAAGTAAAAAACTTGACACGCTACCAAAAAAATCTCAAGAGATGAAAGCAATATGTGCAATTTAGTGAAGAAAAAACAAAACAAAAAACAAGGCCAACATATTAGTCATCATTTTCGGAAATTTCTTTGGTCTACGAACCTTTTTAAAATGTTTTGAAGGCACGGTGAGTTTATGGCTGTTTCTCATCTGGTTTGGCCATGGGACCCACATTTTTCCATGGTCATCAAGCCGCGACCCACTTTTTTAGGATTACATATATAAACAGCCAAAAAGGTAAGGCTATCAAATAGCAGTTCCAAACTAGTTTTTGTTAATACAGTTAAGTTTGCATGAGCCACCACAGTAATTTAAACATATCTGAGTCGTACTGGCAAAATGAGTCTGAATGTGCACAGTCTAATTTTGAGCTACAGGCAAAAGTTTTGATCGTATGTGAGGTTTTCAGAAAAAACAGTTAATTAAGTCATCTTTTAGTGATCCCAATGCTCAAAAATAATGTAATTGAACACCTAAAACAATCTTTATTTGTACGTTTACTGAGAGGAGTATCTTTTTCTCTGCACAGTTCTAGACACAAGTTGTAGGTCTATTGTTGCAAAGCGTAGCATTCAAGTTTTGTGAATATTCATATCGAATTCTCTATGACATGAGTCCAAACCAGTGAAATGAATGATTTTCAAACCCATGCCGATGAAAACTAAACGATTGCGGTGACTGATATTTGCAAAGCCTGTCCGAGAGCGTGCAATCTCCCTATAAAGTACATTATTGCGAAATATGTCTTAGTGAAATTCACACAAACATCATCTGTTGTGTTTTACATGAACACTTAGTTAATGGTTGGGGAAAAATCTGCCGTGTAACATTAAATTAGATCTATGCATTGCAGTAGGTCTTCATATAGGTCTGTCTCAATGTTAATCAAATGTTAAAAGATGGAAACATGCTTCTCTTGATTAAACTACTGTTTATTTGCATCTTTGTTCTTATTTTTAATACCAAAGCTAAAACAAAAATATAGCAATTATTATTAAAACTATAGCTGCAAGCAGCAATTATCGGGGTTCAAGCACTTTCAGGCCTTTACTGCACCTAAGGCTGCACCCACTCTTATGGGAAAAGACAGGACAGGATAGTTTTTCTGAGGTGAGAGACCTTTTACTTTGTAACAAGTTATAACGATAGAATAATGACACTGACATTAAGCTTGACAACATCTCATCTGAGGCAGGTACTAAATCAGGAGAGCGCATTTTCAACTCTTCCATCAGAAAAACATTTAGAATTATGTTTTTGTTGTTGAAGTTGTTTCTTTGACTGTACACTTCAGTGACCCACTTTTAGGTCGCGACTCACCAGTTGAGAAACACAGCTCTAATTCACTTAACTTCAACAGAGCTGCTGGTAATGCTATTTCAGTTAAACCAACACTATGAAAAAAAGATTACTTTGAACATGCAGATTTAAAAGTGTAATTAAGCCTTTAAAAGTAAAAATACACACTTTGGCACCTCCATCACAGCTTGGAAAGGATGTTTAAATACAAGAGATTTTAATATTTACTTTATGGTTGTGGTTTACTGCAGAAAGTTACTAGCGGTGATTTTGCAGTACCACATGTATTTTGTTGGGTTTTTAATAGTTTATTTGATCAAGTGAAAACATGTTACTCTGCAAATTTCTGCAAAGTTTATAGCTAAGGACTATAAAGTACAGTGAGCTTGCTGAGGTGTTGGGGGAGAAATAACATTTTCAGCTGTTAGTAAACTAAAATGACGACACACAAGGGATCTGACCTTGCGAATTAGTACACAGGCTTCTGATCCGAGTCCAAATCTCCACCCCACACGCATTAAGATTTTGTTATGCCATGCTATCCATAGCCTACATCATTAAATAGGAACTTCTGACCCTAAACAACTCTAATGTGCTTCCAAGTGGTTGCACTGTTTGGCACCCTTGCCTTGCAAGACATTCTGATCCCTTGGATTTAATGGGGTAGTTTTATTTATACGATCAAAGATTTATCTCTCCGTCCTCAAATAAAAAATAAAATAAAAAAAAAAGACCTGATGCAGCAGTAATGCCTAATTATTAACCACATTTGTTTTTTTGCTCATCATCCACTTTTACACTAGTTGGAGGGGCTCCAGTGTTGGCGCATTGAATATGCTGCACACTTCTAATTTAAACCAGCATTTTGGCAGCCAATGCTGAAGTAATGCATTCAGATAAAATTAGAAAACAAACAAGGCTTGGGCCTACTGAGGATTCACACTCTCCTTCAGGAAGAAGATAAATTTCAGTTTTCACTAAGCTAGACAAGCAGAGAAAGCTTTTACACTGGGGAGCACATTCTTATTAAAAGGTTTGAAAAGCGTGCAAATGTGAGCACAAAGTTTCAGCATAAATCACCAGCTACACTGAAGGAAAGAGGTGGAATGGTGATAATGCTGGACAAACTGTGAATAGACGGTCTAGAATAGGGTGACCATATTTTAGTTTTCAAAAAAGAGGACGTAGGATGGGGGTGGTGTTGGGGTCCTAGTTTTGATATCAAAATATGTCATTTCCATACCAAAACTACATATTTTACAGTCACTGTTATGCAAATTGATCAAACACAGCTAAATAGCTTCCTACCGCAGTAGCCACCCTTCACAAAACAAATATCTACCAGAGTTTTATCACAGGTAGAATGCAAAATGTTTCAATACAAGCATTTCAGTCAAATGGAATTTATGCAATATTTCAAACTTTTAACCCACTGGAGAAAACCAACCCGTCGCAACAGTTTAAAATCAGCCCAATTCCGTGGAAAAAAAGCGGATTTGGCAACCCTACATCCAACACGAGCTGTATCCAAAGCGATTTAAATCTGCATAGTAATAGCGACTGCGTGATGCACAAAAATTATATTCAATATTAGAATGTTTGCGGGAGCGGGATTAAGAAAACAGTCCTGCGCAAGGCTTTAATACAAAAACGCACACAATGAATAGTGACTGTAGAAAGCAAAAGCCAAATCCTGGTAATTTTGGGCAATTTAGGAATCCTGGCAGGACGCTTTTTTTTTAAGTCCAAAAAGAGGACATGTCCGGGGAAAAGAGGATGCATGGTCACCCTAGTCTAGAATCAATCACAATAGCTACATTTCCATTACCCTTCAAATCAAAAAGGCCAATGGAAAGTTTTTACGGTGGTTTTTCAGGCAATTGAAAAAGGAACATTTAGTAAAATGCAATGGAAACAGTTTTTTTCACATTTACAGGTCACCTGGTGTGCATAAAAATCACATGACCATTCTTTAATGTACTATAACCTCCAAGAGACACCTCATATATGCCACTCTAGTCAATGCTTGTGTTTATACCTACTTTTGGAAGCACCTCAGAAGCAGCTCTCTGCACTGCTTTGCTGAAGATATATGTCTATGTCTCTTTCAATTAAAAATAATAGTTAGTGCAGTGACTGCGATATACAACCTTCCAACATAGGCCATCATGACGTATCGCGAGAGTTAAAAATGCCGCTTTTTTCGCATAACATTGGTTAAAGGAAACACTGTCATTTCACAATAGCTTTTTATCGCCATTTATAAAATATCCCAACAGTTTTGTGCAGATCTGTAATAGAAGCACACCTATTGCTATCATTTACTCAGCCTCATGTCATTCTGTATGACTTACTTTCTCATATAGAAGACAAAGATGAATATATTACTAATACATTATTATTATTTGTTTTAAAGAATCATTGAAAAATTATTATTATTATTAACAACAAAGAGAAATCATCCTCATCGCAAAACAGTAAATAATAGTTTAATTTATGAAAATGACCCCGTTCAAAAGTTTACATCCCCTTGATTCTTAATACTGTGTTGTCACCTGAATGATCCACCGCTGTGTTTTTTTTTGTTTTTTGTTTAGTGAAAGTTGTTCATGTTTGTCCCTTGTTTGTCCTGAACAGTTAAACTGCCAACTGATTCTTTGATTTTCCAGCATTTTTGTGTATTTGAATCCTTTCCAACAATGATTTTGAGAATCATTTTTCACACTGAGAACAACTGAGGGACTCATATGGAAATATCACAGAAGGTTCAAACGCTCACTGATGCTCCAGAAGGAAAAACCCTGAATTAAGAGCCGGGGGGTGTAAACTTTTAAACAGAATGGAGATGTGTACATTTTTCTTATTTTGCCTAAATA
This sequence comes from Garra rufa, assembly GCF_049309525.1. Classification (NCBI taxonomy): domain Eukaryota; kingdom Metazoa; phylum Chordata; class Actinopteri; order Cypriniformes; family Cyprinidae; genus Garra; species Garra rufa. The sequence goes on from NC_133376.1 coordinate 36,157,356, forward strand.
ACATTTTTTTTTTCATTTAGTACTGCCCTTCAGAGGCAACAGAAGATAGTTACATGTTTTTCAGAAAACAAAATAAGTTAAATTTACCCTAATCTTCAAATTCAAACAGTTTTCACCCCCCGGCTCTTAATGCATTGCGTTTCCTTCTGGAGCATCAGGGAGCATTTAAACCTTCTGTAACAGTTGCACATAAGTCCATCAGTTGTCCTTAGTGTGAAAAATGGATCTCAAAATCATACAGTCATTGTTGGAAAGGGCTCAAATACAAAAAAAAAATGCTGGAAAACCAAAGAATCCATGGGACCTGAAGGCTTTTTCTGAAGAACAGCAGGCAGTTTAATTGTTCAGGACAAACAAGGGACTCATTAACAACTATCATCAAACAAAAACACAGTTGTGGATCATTCATGTAAGAACACAGTATTAAAAATCAAGGGGATGTAAACTTTTGAACTATTATTTTCTCTTGTGGACTGTATGTAAAAATAAACAACAACATACATTTTTACTATGATCCCTTGTATTTTGGTGAAATAATTAACATTTTGCAGATTCTAAATGGGGATGTAAACTTTTGACCTCAACTTTATATAACTTCTTAAAACGTATAACTATATTTATGATAATCCGCTTTATTAAATAAATATTCTGATTTACACTATATATATATATATATATATATAATATATAATATATATATATATATATATATATATATTTTTTTTTTTTTTTTTTTTTTTTTTTCACAATTTGCATTTATATATTCAGATTTTATATAATTGTGTCCTCTTTGGTGCTTCATAATATTACACACACACACACACACACACACACACACACACACACACACACACACACAACACTTTTTAACAGAGGAAAAATAAGGGAGCTGACATTTAGATGTTTATTTATATTGAAGTTCTACTGAAAATATTTTTCAGGTTACAGATAATCTCTTTTAAAGTGTACTAAAATGACCCTGAATCGTGGTGCTTTGTGCATTCCAGCTCAGTCAGAGTCTTTGCATAAGAGCCACTCCGTGCACATGAGAGCACATGACATGAGAGAGGAGGTGTGAACACACGCATGCAGCACAGGATTAGCGTATCAGTCCTCCCCTCGCTCTACCCAGCACTGAAAGTCCAGTTCGCCCCAGAGAAGGTGCAAAACATTAAGTCTGACCATCAGCAGCTACTGCACACAGCCGAATAACAAACTCAAACGCTGCATTGATTCATCAGCAGTGCGAAATGACAGCTGCGTGCACATTTATGCATGCAAGCAGACTCGTGCGGTACATTGTGTCCTAGTTGGAAAGACGCCCATACTCCCTCTCTAAATCCGCTTTGTGTCCAAGGAACTCTATCACACGGATCGTGTGTAGAGAACTCCCACTGTTTTGAATGAGTGATGAAGTTCAAGCCACTTCTAAACCAAGCAAACGAAATGAGCTTTATAGTATCAATGAATTCCCAGAAACACACGGACAAAAGTCCCTCAATCAATCACTCTTTAAACACCAACCCAAGGACTGTTTCCATTGGCAATTGTCAGAGTATTTGTCGAGAGGGGCAGATTTTGTTTACCTTGTTTCTCGCCCCTTGAGAGAGAGGAAACGCGTATTGACTTTTTTAAAGTGCAGCCCAGAACATTTAAAGCTGACTTTTGTCTCCCTGTTATGTTTCCACCTCAGAGCTTCGATTTCACTGTCGGAAGTAGAAAATAGCTGTTATATTGTATGTTTAGTGGGTCACAAAGCTTAAATGAGACATCGGCCTTTGTAACGTACACAAGATGTCTCATGGAATAACCGCCATCAAAGCAGAACAAAAGTGTGACAGCCTTACATAAGTCTCGGAAATGAAACAGAAAGGACATGGCAAGGTTTCCTTTGAGGAAAATGGCTGCAGGGCAAAGAGCCCACAAAGAAAACAGGCCAGACAAAACAACCTGCCCTGCAAAACACATTTGTTACAATGGAGCTGCTGGCAGAGCTCTGAAGCACCCAGTCATATCCCTGTCACAGGCAGCTTCCTAGCTTTCATGTACCGTCCAACACCAAACACAGGAGTGGTTTGTTTTCAAAGATTGGGGTAGTTGTGGAAATGCATTTGGGGTTAATGCGTTCGGGCACAATCATCAAACTGCACTTGGCTAAAATTACAAAAAAAAAGGTTAATCTGACTTTAAATCTGGACTGGAGTACATTAAAATACAGATTAAGCCGCTTAGTGTGTTTGGCACTTGGCAAGACAGGATGGCAATGGATGAATAGAATTCTGTGACGGTCACAAAAATACAGCCATTCCAAGCCAAAAATCCATATGGTTGCTGTTTTTAGTGTTTTTGCATCTAAATGTCTACATAGGAATTTTTTTGGGAAAATCTGTTGTTAATCACATACATTATTTCAGAATTTATTATATTATAAAATATAAATTTAAAATGCATTGTTATTTTTCACATTACAGCTTTTAATATTATTATATATTTAATAAAAGTTGTGTTTTAGTGTTTTTGCATGGTAATGTCTCTATAGGATCTTAAAATCTGTTAATCACACAACTTGCAATTTATTTTAGAATGTATTATAATATATATATATATATATATATATATATATATATATATATATATATATATATATATATATTAATGCATTATAATTTTTCTCATTTTAATTTCAATACTATTATATATTTAATACAAGTTGCTGTTTTTTGTTTCCATGTCTGTATAGGATCTTTTTAGAAAGTCTGTTAATCACATACAGCTTGAAATTTATTTTAGAATTTATTATAATATGAAATATAAATTTAAAATACATATTAAATAAGAGTTTCTGTTTTAGGTGATTTAGCATTTAAATATTTCTATTAGATATTTTATTTAAAAAAAAAAAAAACGTTAAACACATACAGCTAGCAATTTACTTCAGAATTTGTTTAAATAAAATGTGCTGTTTTTAGTGTTTTTGCATGTAAATGTCTCTATAGGATCTTTTTAGAAAATCTGTTGTTAATCACACACACCATGGAATTTATTTCATAATTTATTAGAATATAAAAGATAAATTTAAAGTGCATTATTTTTTTCCATTGTAATTTTTATGTTTAATAAAAATTGCTGATTTTTAGTGTTTTTGCATGTAAATGTCTCTATAGGATCTTTTTAGAAAATCTGTTGTTAAACACAGCTTGAATTTTATTTTAGAATTTATTAGAAAATAAAATATAAATCTAAAATGCATTATTTCCATTGCAATTTTAATATTATATGTTTAAAAAAAGTTTCAGATTTTTTGTGTTTTTGCATGTAAATGTCTCTATAGGGTCTTTTTAGAAAATCTGTTGTATTCACATGCAGCTTGAAATTTATTTCAGAATTTATTATAATATAAAATATAAATTTTAAATGCATTATTTTTTCACATTACAATTTTAATATTATTATATATTTAATATAAGTTGCTGATTTTTAGTGTTTTTGCATGTAAATGTCTCTATAGGATCTTTTTAGAAAATCTGTTGTTAATCACATAAAGCTTGCAATTTATTTAAGAATTTATAATATAAAATACAAATTTAAAATGCATTCGTTTTTAACATTACAATTTTAATATTATTGTATATTTAATAAAAGTTGCTGTTTTTAGTGTTTTTGCATGTAAATGTCTCTATAGGATCTTTTTAGAAAATCTGTTGTTAATCACATAAAGCTTGCAATTTATTTAAGAATTTATAATATAAAATACAAATTTAAAATGCATTCGTTTTTAACATTACAATTTTAATATTATTATATATTTAATGAAAGTTGCTGTTTTTAGTGTTTTTGCATGTAAATGACTATAAGGATATTTTTTAGAAAACCATAAATATTTTTTTTTTCACATTACAATTTTAATATTACAATATATTTAATAAACATTATATATTTAATGTTATTCGACACTGACAGCATTTTAAAATTACATTACATATATCATATTAAATCAAACTATAATGTATATTTTTAATAAGATATTAATATTATTGTTTATACATTATACTAAATATAAGTCTTAAAAATGTGCATGTTTTAAAAAAAGAGGTAAACATTTTACAAGATGTTGAAAAGAGTGCTATGCAATGTAACGGCCACCCATCTGCATGTCTACAGACTAACAATTTATTTAAATAAATATATACATAATAAATAAAAAAGTCTGATTACATAATGAAGTGCTGTGAACTCAATCATCCGGCAATAAAACAAGCAAATATTGACCTAAAAGGCATGTTTGGAAATGTCAGTTCAATGATTTACACAACCGCCAAAATGATGTCTTCAATTGGAGGCTTTTCACAGCAAATACTGATGGATGCAATTCATGTGAATTAATTGCAAATCACTTAATTATTTTTCTTACATTTTTTAATTGTTTGATAGCTCAGTGTTGTGAGTACTGCAAAACTGACCCAGTTCTCTCTCGCTTTTTTTCTCGGTTTTTCATGCATCTGACTATGACCTCATCCTAATTACGGCAGCTCCTCGTGTGTCCCCATACAAAATTACAGTAAATGTGTTTCTGTCTGGTCAGCTGATGTGACCTGAAATGACATTATCCAAGGCTTCTGTGAGAATATAGAGCATGTCCTGACCCACAACTTCAGCAGACGTCAAACTTAAATAAGATATGAAGCAGAAAAAGAACTGAAAAGGAAAATCAGACGTTCATTTCAGCCTCGTCTGGTTATAATCTAATCTTTCAGCATGCAAAAAAAGCATTGTAGATATAGACCTTTAAAACGTCAGCACACGGGTTAGTTGGCAAAGCGGCGCTAGAAGTGTGATGTTTACGGAGTTCCTTCATTGTGTGATTTTACAACTACAAACCTATAATGTGGTTATGCAGAAGGGCATCTATATGTTTCTAATTTGATTTTAAAGCTCATTATGCTTGCAAGATTAAACTAAAAATGTTTACCATCCATCTTAGGTGGTCTGTAGGGTTTATTGAAACCAAGCACACTTCCAATCAAACTAGATTCAAGAGGCTGCAAACACTAACCACTCCACTTTCAGGCTTACTGCGGTCTATATATGGGTAAAATACCTTTCCCATGATACGATTAGACAAAATCTGGAGGCCCGTGCGTTGCATAACAGGACAATTTTGTTGTTGAAACCCTTATGCATAAGCCAGCATGAATACATATGATATCCGCAAACAGAAACCTGAGCAGTCTTCAATTTATTGACTCAAGCTCCTTCTCACAGAACCAGTTGCTTGTATTTCTGGCAAAAAACAAACAGATTCTGGGCCTGTGCTACGGTTCATCCAGTTTATCTCCGATAATGCAGGTGTAAGCCTGTAATAATGTGGTTAAGCTTTCTAATGCTTAACAGAAGTGAAAGACAACAACAGAAGTAAATCAGAAGAGAAATCCAGAGCTCACTCTCAATCGCCCAGTTTGGACAGGATATGCAAATATGAGGTTTCTCTGGGCCAATCAGCAACAGGAAGAGAGACAGGGTTAGGTGGCGAGTTACATAACAGTTGAAGCAGACACGAGAAAAGGGCGCTGTCTGGGGCTGCAGACGCTCCACAGGCTCAAATCGACAAAACAATTCACGCTAGAGTCCCTGAAACCACCTGTCCTCATGATTCCTGCACCGTCCTGTACTCTCTTTTGTTCATGTAGGAACAACTAATTAATGAGAGATAACAGAGAACAAACAATTTCTATTATATGCATAGAACTAGACACAGTTCCATAATGGAAAATTATCCAAAATGAACATTTTCAAACAGTCAGCATGTGTAATTGCAAGATGCAATGGTGTGGAATTAAGGGAATAGAATGTACTATCACGCTGTTCATCAACATCTCAAACTAGGGGAAGTCATCAAGCCAGAGCCTGTGAGTAGGAGGTAAACACAATAAGCTGGCACGCAATGCTTGTCTGTGTGGTCTATCGTTCAACAAGGTCAAGCTTTGTGTGTGACTTTTCCAATGGCTGTAAATGTTTGGAGCTGTTCTCTTGCAAATGAAACCTCATACAGATGCCTTCCATGCGGAACGGCGAGACAATACCGGCATTTTCCCACTGGAAAATATACAGAGTATGATTTCACATGCTGTTCCTGAACACAAAATGGTTGAATTCCTACATTAAGCTCAAATACAAATCCATTAGTTGCGCAACTTGTCATTTTGGGTAACTTTTGAATCTTGTTCCATTTTCAGTTGTTACGTTTCATTTTTCCTTTTGAAGTCAAGTTGTTTTTAACAATTTGAATGGATAGTATTTCCAACCTTGCAAAAGTATTCATACGCCTTCATTTTTTTTTCACGTTTTATGTTGCTGTCTTATGTTAAACTGCTTTAAATAGCATTTTTTCACATCAATCTACACTCCATACACCATAATGTCAAAACCAAAAGAGAATTGTCACAACTTTGTTGCATAAGTTTTCACACCCTTTACCTCAGTATTTAGCTGAAGCACCATCTTTTTGGGTATGATGCTACATTCGGAAATTAACTGACATTCTTTGCCTCACCTGTTCACCTCTCAAGCTCTGTCAAGTTGGATGGGGGCAGATGCCCATTTTCTGGTTTCTCTAGAAATCATTTGATTGGGTTCAAGCCAAGGCTGTGGCTGGGCCACTCAAGGACATTCACAGTTGTCTTTGCCACTCTTGCTGTGTGCTTAAGGTCATTGTCATGTTAGAAAGTGAACCTTCTGCCCAGTCTGAGGCACTGAGCTTTTCCTCCTACTCCTACTGCAACCAGCACTCTTTACTTTGGGCTGCTACTGTACTCTGCAGGTTATGAGCAATGCCTGGTTACCTTCAGGTATGATGCTTGGAATTGAGGTTCATCAGACCAGAGAATCTTTTTTCTCACAGTCTAAGGGTCCTTTATGTGCTTTTTTGCAAATTCCAAGTGTATTTTATGTGTCTTCACTGAGGTCAAAGATTGATTTTGGCCACACCGCCATAAAGATCAGATTGGTGGAGTGTTACAGTGATGTTGTCCTTCTGTAGACTATTTTCATTAAAAAAACATTACATAATTTTACCAACCCCAAACTTCCCCTCCCACACACACAAAAAAAAGCAAAAAAATTAAAAATAAATAATGAAATAAATAAATTGCATAAAACAACAACAACACCACCAAAGAATAAAAACAGATTAAAATGTCTAGTCGCATACTAGACAATAAAGTGCTTAGTATCCACCAGCAGCCACTCTTCACGCAACTGCCAGAAGACACTTCCTTTCATCTGTTAATGGGCAGCTGTGGTGGGGCAGGTTAACCCTAAGGAAAGAGCTGTAATAAAGAAGGGTGACACCTAGAAGAACACAAGC
>NC_133376.1:36165218-36167718 GCF_049309525.1 Garra rufa
AAAATCACTAACTGCTCTTGCATAAATAACTTTTATGCATACTGAATTCATAAAGTAAAGACTAAGCAGTGTTTTATTTTTCCTTTTTATTATTCAGTTCCTAAACTAATGTTAAAATGACATTATGTAACGCTAGAGTAAAACACTACCGTTCACATTCAGAAGTTGTTGTACACTCTTTCACTTTTCTAGTCAAAAAGCTCTCAGATTTCATCAAAATATCTTAATTTGTGTTCCAAAGATGAACAAAGGTTTAATATGTTTGGAACATCACGAGGGTGAGTCATTAATAACTGAAATTTCATTTCTGGGTGAACTCTCCCTTTAGGGAATTACATTTAATATAACATAACCTACATCTGTGTGGGCGTTCCATCGTTACTTGGATTTAAAGTCTTTTAAAACCATTCAGCAAAGTTATACACAAGAGGTCAAGTTAATACATGCAGGCTGACCATGCATTTTCTCAGGACTTGCTGAGGCAACCTACAGTTCGGTGTTAAATCCCCAGGACCTTTACACGTCCTGCGACACACATCTGTGCTTAGCAGGAATGCCCTTTGCGGCCAGGACCTGACCCACTTCGCTCTGGGAGTGAAGCTGGGAAAAGCTCACTCAGCCTGGCTGGAGGCGAAAACAAGCAGCCTCAACTACCACTAAATGGCTTCACCAGCAACACTCATCAACCAGGCCACGCCTGGCTAACTCTATTTTCATCACTCTCCAACTTCAACAGATCATCTGTCTGTTTATTTGGATGCAGGCGGTGTTGCCGTGGCAACACTGGTGTGAAAAGTCCATAACGGAGGGTGAGACAGAGAGGGAAATTAAAAGTCATCAGTGAGTGAGTCACGCCGGCCGTCCCAGAAACCTCTTCTCTATAAAAGGTTGTATGGGTGTACGGCGTGTTTACATAAGATTGCTTCACATTTGCTGGAAAAAATGTTCTGATTCATTATTTGCAACGCCGTTTCTTGGTGAACAAAAACGCACTGCTATTGACTGATAAAACACTAAAGCACACTATATATATTGTAAATTGAATGTTATGTTAAAGACAGAGTGCAATATATAATAATTCTATCTTTTGTACTACTATTAAACGGTAACAATTTTATCTGTATAAAAGCTTTTTTGTTTTGTCTAAATATAGACTACAACAGGCTGTGAGAGCACTCATAGCCTTGAGATTTTCCCCTAGTGGGTTTTTACACGGCTGAGTCAGGAGCTAAAAGAAGACCTTTAAATAGCTAGGCCAGGACTTGGCAAGCTTAGTTGTACTCAACAGTGAGGAACATCTAGCGATAGATGATGTTAATTCCTGTTGGGAAGCACAGCCTCTCAGCTTCTTAGCATGGGCATGAACACATAATTCCCTATGGAGTCTGGAGGAACTGAAAGTACTAACAGAGTGCCAGTGCTAACAGAGTGATCCAGGGCCATTAAGACAGCCATCGTTATGCCACCAGAAAATCTGGCACATTTGCTTTGCAAGTTGCTATGCATTTGTTATTTTTATATCTTTCTCCTTCATATGCTCACCTATTATTGGTGAAAACAATGGCTGTGCATTCTTGCTGATAGAAAATGGTGGGCTATTGTGTCAAAGTCAAGAATAGAGGGGATTATTTCAATGGAAAAAATGTTGTATTTTGTTTAGAGCTATGCACCTGTGTTAAAAAACAATTATGAATTGGAATGAAAAAAAGAGAGATTAAAACAGGACAAAACAACTATAAAAATAGATGAAATAATAATGAAAAAAATAAGCACACACACAAAAACACAAAACGGCAAACAAAAACTAAACAAATAAAGAAAAATAGAAGGAAATAAAAATAAAACAACACGCAAAACAGCAAACAAAAACACAAAAAATACATTTTAAACAAAACCAGAAAGCAAACAAACAAAACAACAACAAAAAAACACAAATCAAAAATAAAATGCCAAACAAAAACAGACACACACTAAAAAAAAAAAAAAACCACTAAGGAGCTTTTTCAGGCCTGTTTCACTCTGCACACACAAGCAGATTAAAAAGATTAAAAAAGGACAAAACAACGATAAAAATATATCAAATAATAATTAAATAAAATAAAAAAGACATAACAAAAAATAAATAAAATAAGCACACACACAAAAACACAAAATAAAAAACAGCAAAAAACAAAACAAACTAAAGCAAAATCGACTATTAAAAACAAATGATACAGCAAACAAATCATCAAACAAAAAACTAAAAAAAGAAAGAAAGAAATAAGATAAAATAAAGCATAAGCACAAAAAACAAAACAACAAACAAAACAAAAACAAATCAGCAAACAAAACAAAAACAAAATACCAGACAAAAACAGACACACACTAAAAGGCTTTTGTTAGGCCTGTTTCACTCTGCACACACAAGCAGATTAAAAAAAGGATAAAACAACTATAAAAATAGATAAAATAATAATGAAATAAAATAAAAATACATATAAATATATATATAAAAAAAAAA
>NC_133376.1:36172718-36200892 GCF_049309525.1 Garra rufa
CAAATGTCACTTTATATTGTGACTTTATAACTTGAAATTTTGACTTTTTATGTCACAGTGTGACTTAACTTCTCACAATGTGTCTTTATTTCTTCATTTAAAGCTCACAATTACCATTTTATTACCACATTCTTTGGTTTTTCAGCATGTTTGTGCATTTGAACCCTTTCCAACAATGACTGTATGATTTTGAGATCCATCTTTTTACACTGAGGACAACTGAGAGACTCATATGCAACTATTACAGAAGGTTCAAACGCTCACTGATGCTTCAGAAAGAAACCCGATGCATTAAGAGCTGGGGGGTGAAAACTTTTGAATTTGAAGATCACAGGAAATTTAACTTATTTTGTCTTCTGTGAAACATGTAAGTATCTTCTGTAGATTCTGAAAGTCAATACTAAATGAAAAAAATATAATATTTAGGCAAAATAAGAAAAATGTACACATCTTCATTGTGTTCAAAAGTTTTCACCCCCGGCTCTTAATGCATTGTTTTTCCTTCTGGGGCATCAGTGAGCATTTGAACCTTCTGTAATAGTTGCATATGAGTCCTTTAGCTGTCCTCAGTGTGACAATATTGATCATCGAAAATCGAAAATAATACAGCCATTGTTGGAAAGGGTTTAAATACACAAAAATGCTGAAAAGCCAAAGAGTTTGTGGGACCTGAAGGACTTTTTTCAGGAACAGCGGGCAGTTAAACTGTTCAGGACAAAAAATGTATTCTGAGGTGGATACATGCTTCACTAGCAAAGTGACCCCTGACCAACAAGTTGATGCATTACTTCAGCTGTTGCTGATTTTTTGGAGTCTGTTATCGTTAAGGCATTATGCAAACTGCTGCTCTCACAGCTGCTAACCTTTAACATGTTAAACACATCGGAACTGTTGTAAATAAATTCTGTGACAAAAAATCTTAAAACCTAATCTCTTTTTATTTGATTTGGTCCTCTGATATTGTCGAAGGTGAAGTTTGAAATATCAGAAATTGGTGACAAAGACACCTGGCACGTTTTAAGGCATTGCGTTTAAAAAACGGAAATGGACCCTGTTATACATTATCACAGCGGCTATGTAACATTAACAAGTCTGCACACTGCAAATAAAGAGTGAGGATACATTATCATGTCCTTGAAAGGGCAAAGTCATCCATTTGTCAACCGAGAGAGACATGACAGCGAGAGCAAACACGCCAACTTCAGTTTGAGGATTTCAAGTGATTAACCATTAATCAAAGGAGTCTGGAAGAACACATGCCAGCATTTCTTAGCGCACGGATACACCTCGGGTAAAGAGGACATAAATGATCCCACACCATGTGAGGTAATGAGACAACGTCACCTGGCAGAATTCCTGGACTAATTAATGATCACGATTTAGGACTTCCTGTGTAAACACCATGGGGTCAAACAGTTCGGCGAAGTAACATGACTGGGTTTTTTAACCACATGAAATATGACTGTAATGTGACACTACTGTGAATACCACACATCATGTGAATTTGAGGAAATATTAACCATTTACAGGAAAACGGGGTACTTTCCTAAAAGAGAAAGTCAACACAATGTCTCTTTCAGTTTTGGATGCAGCTTGAAACAAAGACAACTCTATCAGCATTTACTCAACTTCATGTTGTTTCATCTGACTTTTTTTTCTATTAAACGTGTTCAAGTGTACATATACAGTACTTTGTGTAGTTTATATACTAAGAGTTTACAGTTGAGGTCAAAAGTTTACATACACCTTGTTAATTATTTTAATAAAAATAAGCGAGATCATACAAATTCCATGTTATTTTTCATTTAGTACTGATGGGAATAAGATATTTCACATAGAAGAAGTTTACATATTGTCCAAAAGTGTTTAGTGATAGTTATTTATGGGTCCCTTGTTTGTCCTGAACAGTTAAACTGCCTGCTGTTCTTCATAAAAATTCCTTTAGGTCCCACAAATTCTTTGGTTTTTCAGCATTTTTGTGTATTTGAACCCTTTCCAACAATGACTGTATGATTTTGAGATCCATCTTTTCACACTGAGGACAACTGAGGGACTCATATGCAACTATTACAGAAGGTTCAAACGCTCACTGATGCTTCAGAAAGAAACACGATGCATTTGAATTTGAAGATCACGGAAAATGTAACTTTTTTTTGCCTTCTGTGAAACATGTAAGTATCTTCTGTAGATTCTGAAAGTCAGAACTAAATGAAAAAAATATCATATTTAGGCAAAATAAGAATGTACACATCTTCATTGTGTTCAAAAGTTTTCACCCCCGGCTCTTAATGCATTGTTTTTCCTTCTGGGGCATCAGTGAGCATTTGAACCTTCTGTAATAGTTGCATATGAGTCCCTTAGCTGTCCTCAGTGTGAAAATATTGATCTCAAAATAATACAGCCATTGTTGGAAAGGGTTTAAATACACAAAATGCTGAAAAACCAAAGAATTTGTGGGACCTGAAGGACTTTTTTTAGGAACAGCGGGCAGTTTAACTGTTCAGGACAAACAAGGTACTCACGAACAACTATCAGTAAACAAAAAACACAGCTGTGGATCATTCAGGTAACAACACAGTATTAAGAATCAAGTGTATGTAAACTTTTGAACAGGGTCATTTTTTATAAATTAAACTATTATTTTATCTTCTGGACTATATGTATACATCTTTTATGTGAAATATCTTCTTTAGGTCAGTAATAAAAAAAAAAATAGCATGCACTTTGTATGATCCCTCTTATTTTGCTAAAATAATTAACATTTTGCAGATTCTGCAAGGTGTATGTAAACTTTTGACATCAACTCTATATACAGTACTTTATATAATAAAGAATGAGCATCATAAAAGCATCATAAATACAGCCCATGCGATTAATTTACTACATTTTAAGTCTTGAAATCATATAATACTTTTTTTCTGTTCCTCACATAAAGCTAAGTCATAATTCTTGGAAAAAATCATGGAAGAGATCGGCATGGACACTGTTTTGAATAACTGTTTTATGTTTGATGAAAAAAATAAAAAGTCAAAGTTTTAAACACAGTTAAGAGTTTCACCATGAGGGCAAGTAAATGATGACAAAACTTTGTTTTTGGGTGAACTATCCCGTTATTGTAACATTAGATCACATATTTTGTAATTTCTGGTAAAAAGTCTCACCAAACAAAGCAAGGTTTGATTTAAGGCTAAGTTAACCAAACAGATGTTTCTAATGTCAGTATAACAGTCCAGAGAATGCAATGGATAAACAAGACCATGATTTCTAAACTCAGAGATTGCCATGCACTAATTTCTTTCCATATACAGCATCTGATGTGGGTGGACAGCACTAACAACGCTGGCTATAAACATCCTAACGAATGAAGATAAGTGGCGTCACTGCGTTACGTCGCTTAAAGCAGATTGCATGGGATAAACTGTCTACAATTAGCCTGTCATAAGCCAACACCTTACGTCCCTCGCCAACACCAAACACCCCCACATACATTAAGCTTTTATGGGCGTCCAATGGCCTTAGATCTGAAAAGGATGCTGACCATGGGTGGAAAAGTCTCACTTAGCTCAGGAAGAGCGGCAGACTTCAATAAAGATGCTTTTATTATCCTAAATCGAACAATCTGTCATGTAAAACAAGTGCAGAGACTGTGGTGTGGTTTCACTGAAAGCGGCAAGAATTCAGGTCAGCTTTCAATGCAGCTCGACAGAATATCATGAATAAGACTTTCCTAAATGCCGCGATTATGTCAGATAAGTTCAGTTTTTTCTTTGTAATCTCTGTAGGCAAGGGGACGGTTTCTATGGTAATACAAAGTAGCTATAAACACAGACAGGGGAAGTGAAGCAGGAAGTGGCAGGCCCTGATGACGCAGTTGCTATCTTTTCAAGAGGACGGGCATGCAAATGTGAGACACGTTTTTGCCATGTGCTTTTGCAATGCTGCAGTGAATTTTGCAAGTGCACAAAACAAAACCAAACAATGACAGGTGGCACTGTTTTTGAAATGTTTTATGAATGCAGATTTTATATTGGTAGTTGCACTAAAGTTAAAGTCTGTATATAACATGTATATAACTCAAATGGTATTTCCCCTTTATCAAAAGCACATGCATTTCAATGTGTTTCAAATAGGCCACTCCACCCTCGGCTCAGTTTCCTCTGTCAAAACCACAGTAAGGGACATCTTTGCATCAGCCGTTACTATTGCAGTCATTGGCTGTTATGGCAACACGAGTCACGAAGACGGGCAAAGAAGATTGGCTGCCTAAGATGTCATACCACCACTCCCCACACCCACAGAACCAAAAGTAAAACATTATGTCATACTTCTGCATGAGATATTTTAGACGTTATTGCCTGATGTGTTTTCAGTGGGATGCTTGTACAGCAAATTCATTCATTTTTTTTTTACACTGGTCACTCACACTGCCCCATTTAATGGCCTTCCTGGGCAGGGCTCCCAGAGAATCCGGCTAAATAAACAGGTGAGGTGGATAATTTCTAAATTTGGTCAATCTTTAGACCTATTTTGTGCTTCTACCCATGAGTCACTTTCCTACATTACTTTACTTAGCCCTCACATTTAATGGACCTTAAATTTAGATACGACGCTACGTAAACAAACTTGTTTGTCAACAAGGAAGGCTGCTTGTTTTTCTGTAGGAATTATTTATTTCTTAAACTTATTTGACCTTTTTCCCCTCTAGATTGTTTATAGTAATAATAATATTACTACTAATAATAATATCTAGTTGTATTTTTCAAAATTCATAATTTATAATAATACTATTATTGCAATATTGTTGATAATTGTAATTATTTATTATATAAATATATTTAAAAAAATATTATTATTATTATTATTATTATTATTAGGTATTTTTATTCAGACCCATAATATGTTATAAATAAGTATTATTAATAATAATAATATTATTAATAATATACAAAACACACCACCACCATCACCAATAATAATAATAATAATAATAATAATAATAATAATAATAATAATAATAATATATAAAAAATAGAAATCAAAATTATTATTTATAAATACTTTAATAATAATACTAATAATAAAAAAAATATATATAAATCAAAATTATTATTTATAAATACTTTAATAATAATAATAATAATAATAATAATTATTATTATTATTATAATTATTATTATTATTATTATTACTAATATTATTAGTGCAATCAGGAAAACATTATAAAGACTACACAACAACATACAATAATAATAATAATAATAATAATAAAATATTATTTTACAATAAAAAATATTATTAAATAATAAAATAAAATATTATTAATTTTTTATTATTATTGTTAGTCATTATTATTATTATTATTATTATTATTATATTATTATATTCAAAATTAATGAATATTATATAAATATATTTAAATATAATAATAATAATAATAATAATAATAATAATAATAATAATTATTATTATTATTATTATTATTATTATTATTATTATTATTAAAAATCCATACATTAATTTTTAATGATTATTATATAGGTATATTATTATAATATTACAATCATTACTACTACTATTGCTATTGCTAATTTCTAAAATAAAATATTATTAAAATGATTATTATATAAATATATTATTTAAATATAATAATAATAATAATAATAATAATAATAATAATAATAATAATAATAATAATAATTATTATTATTATTATTATTATCATTTAATCTTTTTTATTCAAAACCCTAATTTATAATACATATAATAAGTATTAATACTATTATTAGTTAATTCGGAAAACATACGAAAAGACTACATACAACACACAACAACAACAATAACATCACTGAAAATGAAGTATTTAAAAAAATAGGAACTACGCAATTGATGATACATTTAAAAACATGTGCAAAAGCATCAATTATATCTATCTGATATCCAATCTTTTGATTTTAAATCCCTAATTTATAATAAATATAATAATACTAAGTATGATTATTAGCACAGTATTTGAAAGATTTTGGAAAAAGAGAGACTAAATACCCCACAGTTTATAACACATGGTGAATACATGGTGTAAAAATCATATAGTACCAATCTGTTGGTATAGCTCACATGCTGTGCTCCCTCCAAACCCCTTTTCACAGTTACAAAACAGTTGAAAACCAGTTGTGTCTGGTTCTTCCCTGTTCCCTCTAGTACTCTCAAGGGAAACCGAAATCAGCAAATCAAGTCGAGGTGAGTCAGAGCTCTGCTACCAAGGTCTTTGTTTCCCAATGAGAAAAACCATACATGGCCAAGCACTCAGCGCTGCCTGTTTTTGTAGACAGGGAACCCCTCATTATATGTGGAAAGGGCCACGTCATGTCTTTTGCTCTCGGCTGACGCTTGGCCCTCATCCCAAAAGATTGTTCAAGGCCCTCAAAACAAACAGAAAAAGCTTAACCTCTGTAAAAATTTCCATGAGATCCAGCTGAATGCAAGAATAGCACAAGCTATCATTAGACAAGTAAATTTATACTTTTAGTTTTTTTTTTCCCCAACAAAAGCGTGTCTAAAAAGAGGTGGGGGAAAAAAACTCTGTGAACTGAAACTGCAAGTTGGTTAACTCATTCACTGAAAGCAGCACTTTAACCAGCAAGTACCAAAACATGTTTTCTAATGAGTTTACAAGGAAATGCAAAAGACTTTCTGGTTTTCGGTCACACAAACAAAGATAAATGTTGTCATTGACGTCACACTTCGCAGTCCAAGAAATCTGATTGGGCACTCTGCATATTAGATTAGTCAAGTCATCGTAGTCAGCAAAATAAATCTTTTAGGAAAACATTGACAATATGTGCAATAGCCAGAACAGAAACAATACACTGGATTAGACGAAATGTTACCGGGAACTAAAAGCTATGACACAATTCAATCACAAACAGTGGTTTTTGGGTCAGAAGTTCAAAATCTAGCTGAGGCTTTATGAGAAGATCTCCAGAAGCTGCTGACCCTGAGGTTTCACACCAAACACTCCTCTCCAGTACAGACACTAATTCAGAGGATAACAGGAGATTACGGTTACACAGTAAGCCAATTAAGGACCTCAATGAAAAGCAGTGGATTGTAGAGTTAGTGTGGTTTTATTTAGAAGCTCAGTAGCTAGAGGTCAGACACCTAACATCTTGCAGACATATTAACCTTTTCAAAAGCGTTTACGTCCTGATCTGAGTGCACTAGCCTATTTTCAGACGTCTGGTTTCCTGGTTTTTCCTGTGTAAACATACCGCTAGTCATATGGTGCTTCATGACCTACATCTCCCGTGGAACTGCCATCCAGCTGGACGCACCCAGAATTTGATGAATGAACACTTTTTACCTCTTTCAAATTAGGCCCTTTAGATCTGCAATACAGCTTCGGCTAAAATTAGAGTGGTAAATGAAAACACAGGGGGCGTCGATCTCTCCTGCCAGAGTATTTTCGTCTTGGTTCACATGTGTTTTTGATTTTCTTCAGTAGAAGTAGAAGCGCAAACAACAACAACATTTTTTTTCCCTCAGGTTTACAGGAAGTACACAAATGTCCTGGAAACCATGACTCAAATCAGTGGAGAGTTAAAACATTAACCAATAGCATCCTGAAGCCTGTTACATTTCACGTTTAACCCCCTCTGAGCTCGCACACTGATCAAATTTTAACTTAAACGCCTCCAGGACTGTTTAATGTAAACCCATTAGGACTAAGGGAGGACACTGCAGGCAAAACACAGTTTTTTCATACACCCATCAAGCGTTTTTATCAGACTAGTGTAAAGAAAACACCCAGAAGACACTGTTAAGTGTTTCTTTTATAGCACTTTATCTATTTGTTTCAATAGATTTCAATTACAATACATATTTGTAAAGTCTGTTTTCTCAAAATGAGTTTTTTCACCTACACTGAGCCATAAATCTCCACTTCAGTAGCACTTACACACACCAAACGTTACATTTTTATTCCCGTCTATATCCTGAAGGTTTTTATAGACAGATTTGTTTATAACATTTTATTTTCCCCAAAATTATAAAAAAATAAAACATTGTTTTATATCTGTTCTAAGTATTGTCTGAATTATGGAGTGACAAAATGAGATACCCAAAATCCCCTCTGTAAAAACATTTGACTAATATGTCAAAAAAAATTAAGCAAGAATCTCGAAACTGACTTTATCCAGTGTTATTTTTGTACTAGAAATGTATGCAAATTAGCGCATATTTCATTAAATAAAACGTCTCGGGTTACTAACGTAACCTTAGTTCCCTGAGGGAACGAGACGCCGCGTCATGGAACGCTATGGGGAACGCCATTGGCGGGCCGCACTCTGAATCATGTCTACAACCAATGAACGACGGGGGTGACGTCACAGGCGCGGTGACGTCACCGACCAGGAAGTATAAAGCACGTGCGTTTGAAGCCGGCGGCAGCTCAAAGGAATGAAGCGAGCGCCGCAGGGTGCGGGAATTATGGTCCGAGACGCGGCGTCTCGTTCCCTCAGGGAACTAAGGTTACGTTAGTAACCCGAGACGTTCCCTTCCGGGAACTCGAGCCGCGTCATGGAACGCTATGGGGAACGAGACTACCAACGCTCCCATGATTACCAAACCCTGCGTAGTGTCTGTGCAACCAGGGTAAAAAGAGCCTTTGTCTAGCATTACGCGGACAAGGAGGCCCTGTAGTCCTCGGCCCTCGGGCACACGAGGAGAGGTAGTCTAAGTCCTTTGTCTGGGAAATAGCCAGAACAAGAGGGACCGAATGACCACTGTCTAGCACTCGGCGGACAGATGGTATACGGTAGTCCTCGGTCCAAGAGGACAACGCACTCGACCTCAAGAGTGCTCCCCGGGCACCCGGGGAATGGGGTTCTACCTCTGTCTGGCCTCGGCCAGAGCGAGAGGTGCTCCTCGGCTCACACGAGGAGTCTTAGTCCTTTGTCTGGGAGTAGCCAGAGCAAGAGGGACTGCAACGACCACTGTCTAGCACTCGGCGGACAGATGGTGTTAGGTAGTCCTCGGTCCGCAGACCCACGAGGACAGTGCACTCGACCCCAAGAGTGCTCCTCGGCCCGCAGGCGCACGAGGAATGGAGGTCTTCCTCTGTCTGGTCGCCAGCCAGAACGAGAGGTACTCCGCGGCCCTCAGGCACACGCAGAGTCTTAGTCCTTTGTCTGGGAGTTAGCCAGAACAAGAGGGACCGAATGACCACTGTCTAGCACTCGGCGGACAGATGGTGTAAGGCAGTCCTCGGTCCGCAGACCCACGAGGACGGTGAACTTGACCTCAAGGCTCCTCGGCCCTCGGGCACACGAGGAGAGGGTGATCCTTTGTCTGGGGGTACAGCCAGAACAAGAGGGATCCAAGGCTCGGCCTGGAGCTCCGCCAGGACGCGAGGGAATAGGCCATTGTCTAGCATTCCGCGGACAAGAGGGCACTGCAATCCCCGGCCCTCGGGCACACGGGGAAGACAGTAGGGGCCTCTGCGTGGTAGCCAACCAGCGCGTGAGGCACTCCTCGGCCTTATTCTAAGGCAGACGAGGAGTCTTAGTCCTTGGTCTGGGATGAGGCCAGAATACCAGAGGGACCGAACTACACTCGGTCTGATAGCACACTGCGTCAGAACACGAGGACAATTAAGCCATTGTCTAGCATTCCGCGGACAAGAGGGCTGTACAGTTCTCGGCCTCCAGGCACGCAAGAGAACCGTGGACCCCTTGCCTGGTTCGCCAGCCAGTGCAAGAGGCACCCCTCGGCCCTCGGGCACACGAGGAGTCTTAGTCCTTTGTCTGGGGTTTAGCCAGAACAAGAGGGACCGGATGCCACTGTCTAGCACTCAGCGGACAGCTGTTGAAGGCAGTCCTCGGCCCGCAGGCACACGAGGAATCTTAGTCCTCTGTCTGGGAGTACGCCCAGAACGAGAGGGAGTAAGACTGGGTCTGATGGCAGCATCAGGGCATGAGAGTAAGGGCTTTTGTCTAGCTTTCCGCGGACAAAAGGTAACATTGCAGATCTCTTTAGTGGCGAAGTGACTTCTCTTCTCTCCGTAGAAAGAAGGCGCCTTGCGAAGTCTCCTCCTGGCTAGGGAGGTGGCTGACTCTCTAGGCCTAGCGCACTAGGCCGAGAGCACAGCTGAGCCTGGAGCGGCTCTGAGGTCAAGTTCGTAATACCTGACGAATGTCAGGGGCGTGGACCAACCCGCAGCATTGCAGATGTCCTGGATGGGGACACCTGCCGTCAGAGCTCTCGAGGCACTCAGACCTCGAGTAGAGTGAGCCTTGAGTCCCAAGGGAGAGGGGAGATCAGAGGACTCATAAGCAGTAGATATGGCATCGATGATCCATCTACTAATAGTAGGCTTTGAAGCCGGGCTCCCCCTCTTAGGGGGGCCGTAACAGACAAACAGTTGCTCTGTTTTACGCCACGTGGCAGCTCTGTGGACGTATGCGTCTAAGGCTCTGACTGGGCACATGCAGTTCAACTTCCTGTGATTCTGCTCCACGTATGGAGGAGGATAAAACGCCTGCAGCGTTACGGGCTGTGGTGCTAGGGAGGGGACCTTCGGGACGTACCCGACCCTGGGATACAGAAAGGCCTTGGCCATCCCTGGGGCAAACTCTAAGTGAGACGGGGCCACTGAAAGGGCCTGCAGGTCCCCAACTCTCTTAAGAGAGGTGAGGGCTATCAGAAGCGCTGTCTTAAGGGTAAGTATGCGATCTGTAGTTTCTTCTATGGGCTCGAATGGAGGCGCACATAGGGCTTCTAGGACCACAGCCAGGTCCCACGTGGGGACCCTGGGTGTCACTCGAGGCCTCAACCTGAGCGCACCGCGGAGGAATCGTATGACCAGGGGCTCTCTGCCTACTGAGAGGCCACCTAGAGGGGCGTGGTAGGCACTTATAGCCGCCACGTAAACCTTCAAGGTGGAATGAGCTAGCCCAGCGGATAAGCGAGACTGTAGGAACTCCAGAACTGTACCAACCGGGCAGTTGACTGGGTCTAGGTGGCGCTCGCGGCACCATCTCGCGAATAAGTTCCACTTGAGGCCATACAGTTTCCTCGTAGAGGGAGCTCTGGATTGGAGAAGGGTCTCAACAACCTCAGTTGAGAGACCCGCTCCTATGAGTTGTGCCCCCTCAGGGGCCACACCCATAACCTCCATTTCTCTGGGTGGGGGTGGCATATTGCGCCCCCAGCCTGAGACAGGAGGTCCCTCCTGACGGGAATCTCCCATGGAGAGCCGTCGAGGAGAGATATCAGGTCCGAGAACCACACTCGGGCCGGCCAGTACGGGGCTACTAGTAACAGCCGTACTTGAAACCGGCGGACCCGTTCCAGAACTCCCGGGAGCAGAGCGATCGGGGGAAAGGCGTACAGACGAAGCCTCGGCCACGTCTGTACCATGGCATCCAGCCCCAGTGGAGCTGGAGGAACTAGAGAGTACCAGAGGGGACATTGCGATGTCTCTTGAGTCGCGAAAAGGTCCACCTGTGCCTGGCCAAACACTCTCCAGATCTGCTTCACCGCCTCTGGGTGAAGCATCCATTCCCCGGGCCTCGGCCCCTGCCTCGACAGGACGTCTGCTCCCACATTCAAACGTCCAGGAATGTGGACTGCTCTCAGGGAGAGGAGTTTTCCTTGAGACCACAGGAGCATCCGGTACGCCAGCTTGAATAAGGGGCGTGAGCGGACACCTCCTTGATGGTTTATATAATAAACTACCGCGGTGCTGTCTGTACGGACCAGCACGTGACGGTTTCTTAGGTCTGGTAGAAAACTCCTGAGGGCCTGGAACACAGCCAACATCTCTAGGCAGTTTATGTGCCATGAGAGGTGGTGAGGGCTCCACAGGCCTTGGGCTGAGCGGCCACTCATGACCGCTCCCCATCCGGTAAGGGACGCATCTGTCGCTAGCGTGACGCGGCGGCAGGGTGCCCCTAGAACCGGACCCTGAGAGAGAAACCAAGGTTTCTTCCACATGGCCAAGGCACGTAGGCAGCGCCGCGTGACCTTGATCTTGCGGAATGGGTTTCCCCTCGGGGAAAACCCCTTGGTTTTGAGCCACCACTGCAGTGGTCTCATATGCAGCAGTCCAAAAGGTATCACGTTGGATGCGGCTGCCATAAGACCTAACAGTACTTGGAACTGTTTGACAGTGAGTGACTGGCCTAGCTTGACCGCATTTACTGCAGTAAGTATGGAATCGATCCGAGCAGGTGACAATTGTGCCCGCATCGTGGATGAATCCCACACCACGCCTAGATAAGTAGTCCTCTGTAATGGAGAGAGGACGCTCTTCTTGGCGTTGAGTCTCAACCCCAGCTTTTGTATGTGAGCGAGAACAGCACCTCGATGCTGAACCGCTAACTGTTCCGAACTGGCCAGAATAAGCCAGTCGTCTATGTAGTTGAGTATGCGGATGCCCTGGAGTCGCAGTGGAGCCAGCGCAGCATCCACACACTTCGTGAAAGTCCGGGGTGAGAGAGCTAGGCCGAAAGGAAGTACTCTGTATTGGTACGCTTTGCCCCTGAAAGCGAACCTGAGAAACTTCCTGTGTTGAAGAAGGATGGAGACGTGAAAGTAAGCGTCTTTTAGATCTATCGTGACAAACCAGTCCTCGGACTGGATTTGTGACACGATCTGCCTGACAGTGAGCATTTTGAACTTCAGTTTTCTGACTGAGCGATTTAGCAGTCTGAGATCTAAGATGGGCCGAAGCCCCCCATCCTTCTTCGGAACAATGAAGTAACGGCTGTAGAACCCGGATTCCCTGTCTTGAGGAGGGACCACCTCGATGGCCTCCTTCCTCAGAAGAGTATCTACCTCTTGTTCCATTACCAGACCCTGCTCGGGGCTTACTAAAGTTGGAAATACCCCGCTGAAGGGCGGCGGCTTGCCGCCGAACTGAATAGCGTAACCCTTCTCTACAGTACGCAGGACCCACGTTGTAACATTTGGCAGTAGCTTCCACGCTGCCAGAAAGTTTACTAAGGGTACCAGCCTCTCGAGGCTGGTGTCTGGATTTCTCTGAGGAACTAATTCGGAAGCCTGTAGCAGAGAACTGGCAGGGAGTTCCTGAACTAGCTCCTCTGTAGACCCCCGCGGGGGCTGCGAACTCTCCAGGGCCGCTACGTTTCGAGGCGGAACAGCTAGAGAATGTTCGCGGGAGAGCGCCGCGCCCTGTAACACTGGCAGGGTTAGCTGACTCATCTCCTGACGGCCACGAGGGGGTTTGAAACCCGCACCTGAGGGTACGGTGCAAACCTGCTCGTGAGGGGCTGCCCTCAACGGCCCTGAACCACAACCGTCAGGGCCGTTTGGCCGAAGACCTCTTAGATTGAAGGACGACCCTCAGGTCGGGCTTCTTCTTCGAGGCCTTCGGCTTAGAGCGTTGCTGACCCCGCCCTCTAGGCCTGGCCGGAGGAGCACGGGTGGCAACGCTCTGTTTTTGTGCCTCACGGTGAGAGGAGCTGGTACACGGCTGAGGCTGCTCCCGTCTAGCAGCCTCAGAGGAGTAAACCCGGCGAGGAAGAAATGTCCTGAATGCCGCCGCCTGTTTGCGGGCCTCCTGGTGCCTGGCGACAACTGTGTCGACCGAAGCACCAAAGAGGCCGGCTGAATCCAGGGGGGCATCCAGGAGCGTGACCCTGTCCTTTTCTTTGACTTCGGACAGGGTCAGCCAGAGATGCCTCTCCGCGGCCACCAGGGCTGCCATAGACCGCCCCACAGCTCGGGCGGTCTCCTTGGTGGCGCGGAGAGCGAGATCTGCGGTTCTACGCATCTCTGTGATGTTGACTTCCTCGCCATCATTAAACTCCTTTAGCAGGTCGGCTTGGTACGCTTGGAGGATTGCCATAGTGTGTAGGCATGTACCAGCCTGACCTGCTGCCGTGTACGCCTTGCCCATTAAGCTAGATGTAACTTTCAAAGGCTTAGTGGGCAAGGGCGGAGCCTTCAAGGACGACGCCGAGCCGGGTGACAGATAGCCCGCAAGCGTCTGTTCAACCCGTGGCATCGTCCTATATCCGTGCTCTTCCGCACCCCCCACGTTTCCGTAATTTTCAGAGGGGTTAAAGAGGCGGAAAGAGTACGGCTTCTCCCACGATTTAGAAAGCTCTTTATGTAAATCGGGGAAGAAGGGAAGACTCCGCTTAGGAGGTGCTGACTTTGTCCGCAGGAAGCGATCATCCAATCGGCTTCGCTGCGGCTCATAAGTTTGACTTTGTTCAGCGGGCCAAGAGATGTGAAGCTTGGCGACCGCGTTTGTCAGCACCTCCATCAGCTCCTCGTAGTGAGGCGATCGGGGTGGCGGTGGTGGTTGCACATCCAGGCTCTCAAAGTCAACCTCCTCGGAGGAAGACAAGAGAAGCTCTGGGATCCCCTCCCGGGGGGAAGAAACCGCAGTGCGGGCTTCCACATCCAGGAGGAGATCGCTCGATCCGCTGAGTGAGGGCGGAGATAGGGGTTCACCCGTCTCCATACCCTCCAGCAGATCGAGCTGCGAACCCCACGAGTGCAGCTGCCGCTCCGCCTCGGCGGAAGCGGGGCCAGACCCGCGGGGAACGCTGGTGAAAGCCCCCTCCTCAAAGAGGGCTTTCCGGGAGCGAAGCACCCGCACTGGCAAACGTTCACAGTGCGGACAGCCAGCCTTTTCGAGGGCTGACTGTGCGTGCTCCGCCCCCAAGCAAACCACACATAGGCTGTGTGTATCCCCACCAACAATGAAACGTTGGCAGGGAGGAACACACCGCCTATGTGGGCGCTGCACCGCCACAAAACTCTTTTTTAAAGGTTGCTTTGAAGCCATAACTACTCAAATAAAAGTGTACCAAACTGGGCACGAAAAAACAGCAGAATGGCTTCGAGACAGACACAGACATAGAGCGCTCTCGCTGAATGACAAAAGCTGCCGCCGGCTTCAAACGCACGTGCTTTATACTTCCTGGTCGGTGACGTCACCGCGCCTGTGACGTCACCCCCGTCGTTCATTGGTTGTAGACATGATTCAGAGTGCGGCCCGCCAATGGCGTTCCCCATAGCGTTCCATGACGCGGCTCGAGTTCCCGGAAGGGAACCTCATTTACATATTTAAACCTAACATTGTAGAAAACTTGTAACAGAAATAAATGTTTGCAATTAGCAATGTAATCAATTAACTGGGTAAGTAAGGTGATAACTATTAGTTATTTGTTTTACCCTATTCACCTGCAGTGTCTCGCCTTAAGACAACTTCACTATGGTAAAACATTTGAGCAAATATAATGCATCAGCTTTGCATTATGTTTTGTTGAAAAAGAATATAAATTGACATGCTTTTTCCTCATCTAGGCTCTGGTGGCACTTCATAAGATATTTAATGTGACACATTTTTCCATTTTACTGTCCTAGCTA
Organism: Garra rufa; assembly: GCF_049309525.1. NCBI lineage: Eukaryota > Metazoa > Chordata > Actinopteri > Cypriniformes > Cyprinidae > Garra > Garra rufa. The sequence continues at coordinate 36,188,121 of NC_133376.1, forward strand.
TGGCATTAAGACCTGGCAGTGTCATAGACTTTGACTTATGTTGAAGCTGTATCCTATTTGCGGCTTTTAAGAAATAGAGCTCTATATTTAGCACAAAAACACTGAGTAAAAACTACACTGTGACAACAAATCAATCCCATAAATCACGGAATAAAACCCGTCCATAACGAGTGTATGGTATGAATTATTCTTAATATGTTCCATCTCATTCAGGCTAAATGGACTTAGTTCTTTGTATGCTTATATGGCAAAAACCTGTGACTTCCTGTAATATTAGGAAAATGTGTTTATGAAGAGGTTTAGTAAATATAAACACACTATTTTGGTTATTTGGGATATAAATGGAGGAACAGGGAAATTAGCTTGGCAAGAAGTGAAGGAGAAACTTTGCTTTTGGCTTGGAGAAGGCAGAAATCTTGGCAAAAAGAAATAAAGCACTTCAGCTTTCTTTGGCTATTCTTCACGCCAGATGCAAGTTCGAAGTACGGTCATTGGCATGTGCCTGTGCTGTGATTTTTTACATTTTAATGAAAATGAATGATATTTTCAAAATTATGTAAAGTTGTTATTATTATTATTATTCAATGGTTTCAGGAGTAGTTGGTTGTGAAAAGCAGTTTCGTGTTAAATTCAAGTCACAATACAGTTTCAAAGCAACAGTGACTATACAATGGGGTTTCATTTGACTGATAAAGAGCATTACTAAAAGCGTGTGTCACTTATTACACTATTGTGAACTAATCAGAGTGATGATGCAAAAAGGCCCTCCTTAGACGTACATTGCTGACTTGAAAATGTTTAATGAACTGTGTCACTGCAGTTAAGCAATAACTTTTGAACTCTAATCTTATATATAAAATGCTGTGACCTTATTACATTATTTACTTTATTATTTGCCAATGAACAGAACAAAAACACTAGCTAGCTTAAACAAGGCTGTCAGGTTAGTTTTTATATTTTTATCCCTCTTTTTTATAATCTCTGTAAACATATCAATTACTGGAATAATTAAGAATGCAATTCATCAAATCCATTGTTAATTAATAGCATTGTTTGTGTTGTTTGCCCACTCAAATTATGTCACTTCCTGGTGAATGCTGTCATTAAAGAGAAAGTTAACCCAAAAATGAAAATTCTGTCTTTAATTACTCACCCTCATGTCGATCCAAACCCGTAAGACCTTCTTTCATCTTCAGAACACAAATTAATAGATATTTTTGATGAAATCCGAGAGCTTTTTGATACCAAATAGACAACAACGCTACTAAACAAAAAAGAAAAGAAAAATAACACAAAGAAAACAAAAACAACAACTTTATTCAACAATTTCTTCTCTTCTCTGTCATGACATTGAAAAGAGATTAAATTCTTGTATAAAGTAATTATTCTTGTTTTCTTTGCACGTAAATACCATTCTCGTAGTTTAATAACATTATGGTTGAACCACTGATGCCACATGGACCATTTTAACAATGTCCTTACTACCTTTCTGGGCCTTGAACATGGTTGTTGCGTTGCTGTTTATGCAGGGTCAGAAAGCTCTCAGATTTCATCCAAAATATCTTAATTTGTGTTCCGAAGATGAACTAAGGTCTTACAGGTTTGGAATGACACGAGGGTGAGTAATTAATGACAGAATTTTCATTTTTGGGTGAACTATCCCTTTAAGAAAATGCTTTTATTAGTTACAGAGATATTATAAAAGACTAGCAGGATAGTAAGGGATACTAAAGAAATCTTTAAAAACAATTAATTGATTAACAATTAAAATAATTTTATCAAGAAATGGACCATTCAAATATCACCGCTGTTTTCTCAATTATGTGAAGTGAAGTTGTTATTATTCACAATTTTATCTCTGCGAGAGATAAACGGAGATAAACAGGCACTCACAAATGTGCGAACCACTAAGAACAGGATATGATTACTACGTAGCAAGGTAGATAAACGAAACAAAACAAAAAAACTACACTGTTAAATCAACAATTTTAAACCATCAATCATTTTTTACTATTGTTTAAATTATATAGCCAATATTTGCTCTTTACAGTTTTGTATTGCTTTTTTTTTTTAAAGACAAATAATCAATTACAAAACAATAATTTAAAAATATTTAACACAGAACTTTTTTTTAACATTCTAGTAGACGTTATAGCCTACCAACAAAGCACAATTTAACTTAAAATTAATAAGTTAGTAAAATAATATTCTTTGGCCATTTTTGAGACCCACTTCTTGAATCAGGCATGTGTTTTTTATGTACAAAAAATGCAGCCTTGCTGAGCAAAGGAGAATGTTATAAAAAATGTATTAATAGAGCTGTTGTAATGATTGTTGTCATTATTTTTGCGTTACTTTTTTTTAATTTTATTTTACAGCACAACAGTAAAATTGCAGTACTGACATTTATGAATATTGACCCGCACGAAGACCTCAGTGCTACTTTTTGCTGACAGCAGCAGATTTATGAATGATTCTCATCACGCAGATTTCCCTCGCACTTTGGGCTTTGAACCCTCGCTAAGGAGCTCGTCCAGCACAGTCAGAATAAATACAATTATTGTGTGTATTAAACAACAATATAAAACGGTTAGTTCCATTCCTCAATTCTGATTCATGATACGGCACTGCTATGACTGCTTCACTCAACGGTTTAGTGTATCATTGAGCCCCCTTAGCAACACAGCTGTAGCAGTTAGGGACTACTTTTTACAGCGGAAGGCAGTAAATGATTTTACTTTATGAAAACGTACAACCTAATATATATAAATTAATATATATTTTTGATTGTAATATTTTTATTGTGTGGTAACCATTTTATAAAAGCAATAAGGTACTTGAGGCCGTGCTGTATCGTTAATAAATTACGCCCTAACAACGCCCTTTGGCCGTGATTTATTCACGATACAGCACGGCCTCTCGTACCTTATTGCTTAATTATGTTCTGTAGTTTATTTACTAATGGTTTATGGCCATTTCGCGATTTCAGGCATCATACAGTAACCAGCAACAACCACCCCCTTCTCTTCTCATGGAAGACAAGCGATGCGATACTAAACAGTCTTGTGCTGTCGGTTCTTGAATGAATGAATGAATGATGCATTTATATAGCGCTTTAATTGTGTATTGCCGCACACCCAAAGCACTTTACAGTCATATGGGGGATCTCTCCTCAACCACCACCAGTATGCAGCATCCACTTGGATGATGCGACGGCAGCCACAGTACAACGGCGCCAGTGCGTTCACCACACACCAGCTACAGGTGCAGAGGAGAGAGTGATATAGCCAATTCAATGAAAGGGGATTATTAGGAGCCCATGATTGACTAGGGCCAGTGTAGGGAATTTGGCCAGGACACCGGGGTTACACCCCTACTCTTTACGAGAAGTGCCATGGGATTTTTTGTGAGCACAGAAAGTCAGGACCTCGGTTTGATGTTTCATCCGAAAGACAGTGCTTTTTACAGTATAGTGTCTCCGTCACTATACTGGGGCATTAGGACCCACATAGACCACAGGGTGAGCACCCCCTGCTGGCCTCACTAACACCTCTTCCAACAGCAACCTAGTTTTCCCAGGAAGTCTCCCATCCAGGTACTGACCAGGCTCAGCCCTGCTTAGCTTCAGTGAGCAACCGGTCTTGGGCTACAGGGTGATATGGCTGTGGCTTTTTCTTGTAATGATTTTTGCGTCTTTCTGTGACAATTTTGTTGCATTAGTGCACGACTCTATTTGATTGCGTCACGTCATTGTTCGGTATAATTTATTTGGCCTTTTCGCTTATTTGGCCAAACACCGAAAGAGCTTTTTTGCTATTTTCAGATGAATAATTTCGGTTGGTGAACATTCGGTGCATCCCTAAATATAATATAATTACATAATAATATACTATTTTTCAAGTGTCTCCAGAATCACAATAACATCACTTGCCATCTTGAAACAGTCAAACTAAAAGTGAAAGCCTTTACCCTCTTTATCTCCAGCTCCATTTCCTGTGAGCTGATCACTGCATCCTGAAACTCTGTGCCGTCCCACCCTTTCCATCCGGACCGCTGCTCCTTCACCCTTCAACACAATCTCACAGCCACTGAACTCATCTCAAAAGATATCAATCTATATCTGTTTCTATCAATACCACAGAGTGATATGAGTCATAATGTGATTCCAGTGCAAAGATTCACTCTTAGAGATATAGTCTGTTTTAGTTCAAGCAGAGAATACCTGCAGAAAATGTGTCATTTACTCACCCACGTCATTCAATATGACTTCTGTAGAAAAGGAGATGTTTTGAGGCTATCTGCTCTTTTGTACTGTATGTCTAATTTCATGTCTTTATGAGAGGTACGGACTGAAAAGCATTTTTTTTTCTTATAAGGAAAAGAACAGTGTGAATATCCTGCCTTACATCTGCTTTGTGTTTGACAGAAGAAAAAAAAAATGTTTTAGGACCGATAAGAGAATGAGTGAATGAGATTTAACTGTCCCTTTAAACAAACAAGGAGTGAATGATTTGGGGAGGGTTACTGTCCGGTCATGATGTTTAGACTGCACTGGGCAGAGAGTCTGGGAATGGAGAACTCAAGACAGCTGCTGGCTGGTATTACATTGTCAAGCGAATCAGTTAATGAGTGCCTGAAGCATCTCATTATCAAGCTCAGAGCGTTGTCAGATGTCGCCAGCTCAGAACCAACCTAATCTAATGGGCATGATGCATAGAGGGTGACGTCCAAAATTCACTTTTTTGTAAAATGTGGGAGATTTGTCAGTTGTATAAGAACTGGTAAAACGTCAACAACATGCTTTCTCGATGACCAGGACATTTTCCATTACACCATCAGCAAAGTGCTTACAAACAATTTGGCCCCATCGTGATTTCGTAGAAAGCCGTATGCACTGATCAGGTTTTTTAAATTTGTTCTCTGGCATCCCGCCTAGACCTCTAATGGGATTCTGGCCTGGGGCGGCTGTGAGCGCCAACACTCGTGCTCCTGTCTTGCTCCGTCTGCTTTAAAAAAAAACAAAAAAAAAACAAGGACTGACGAGTCATTCCAAGTCACGCCACCGCAGGTGAGGCATCGACTTAAATGCGCCAAGGCACACAAACAAGATCGGTAGCCAAAACTGAACACTCCAAGCAAAACACCCTTCTTCCTGACTCATCAGTGTCCATTTATGGAGATCCTCAGGTGAGAGTTCACCAGACACAAGGCTGAAAGTACTATAATGCTGCCCAAGTGAGATCTTATATGATGAGTCATAATGAGATAACATTATCTTGACTGACTGATGAGGTGGTGGTCTTTATCTTTCCTTACCTGTTTCCTTACCATATCTGAGTTTAGAAAGACAACAGGTGTGTAGTTGCTGTGCAACACTTACCAGGTAACTAAAAACAGCACACTACAAAAATAAAGGTGCTTCACGATGCCATAGAACAACCTTTTAGTTTAAAATGGTTCCATAAGGAACCTTTAACATCTGAAGAACCTTTCTGTTTCACAAAAGGTTCTTTGTCGCGAAAGAAGGTTCTTTAGATTGTAAAAAGTTAAGAAAGAGATGGTTCTTTAAAGCACCTTTGACTGAATGGTTCTTTGTGGAACCAAAAATGGTTCTTTTATGGCACTGCTGTGAAGATCCTTTTAAAGAACCTTTATTTTTAAGAGTGTGGTCCAGATTTACCAACAACTTGCACCAGACAAACCGTCTTTTGTAATAGTATAGTACTGTCGGAATTGACTAAAGACACACAGTGAAGAATTAGCGCTGAAACTGTTATTTTTGCACCTGACCCTTTCAGGTTCCCTTTCTGATGCAAAATGTGTGGGAAATGAATAATGCAACTGGATTTATGAACGTGTGCACTCGTCAAATTACTATTATTTGCACCATTATTTAACGCCCAAAAAAGCATGTCTTAAATCAGGCAGTAATTTTCACTGCTCTTGGTAGATTTCTCTGGTCATTATGGAAATCTGACTGTGTCTGTGTTCTTTAATGTGCGCATTGTCAGTAGATCACATCTGTGTCAAATCATTTTCCCCTCCCATCTGTGCTCTACACTCTTAAAAAAAGGTGCCAGGAAGAACCAAAAATGGCGTTTCACGGCGATGCCACAGAGGAACCATTTTTGGTTACCTGAAGAACCATTATGTGAAATGTTCTTTAAAAAACAGGTTTTTCTTGTGGAGTGGAAAGGTTCTTTCGATAATTAAGGTTTTTAATGGAACCATACACTCTGCCAAGAACCATTTGAAGAACTTTTTTTTTTAAAAGGGTGTAACGCTAATTTGGCCTGTTCAGTAATTCTGGCTCTTAATTTGATATCAGGTGTCTACGTGTAAAAAAACACAACTCCTACTGAATCTAGAGATATATATATATCAGGTGTTCCCAAATAAAACAAGAGTTTCTATACTGGACTCTGAACTCTTAGAGATAACCAAGGGTTATAACCTGTTGGAATTATGCCTTGTCAGATAAATAAACAAGAATGTGCATCATTGAGCATTTTGGTATTCTCAGAATGCTGAATTCCTAGAATTTATTTAGAAATGAAAATTATATTATTATTTACTCACCCGCAGGTCGTTCCAAACCCGTATGACTGACTTTCTTCCATGTAACACATAAGGAAAGCTCTAGTCACTCTTTTCCAGGTAATAAATGCAGACCGAGGCTTTAAAGCTACAAAAGAAAGCAAAAGCATCATCATAAAAGTGTCTACATGACCTATGCATTCGTTTTCTGATGTTAAACAATCACTGATGTTTATGTTGTTATTTGCTAAATATCAGTTCAAGCTTTAGCAATAATTGATTCTTTTGATTGAATCAGTTAATGTTGCTCATAAAGCTTGGTCTAAATGATTCATTCATGAATAAGACTGATCTGATTTTCAAGTTTAACTGACTGAATCAATGATCCAGCCAGCCTAAGGCTGAAGATTGCAAGGAATAATGACTTAAATGAGGGTCTGTACTTCACACAAAACTATAGTAGACAAATTGCTTTTAAGAAAAATACTTATGGCTTTTATTTAACCATGGTTATTTATTTGAAAACAACAACAACAACAACAACAACAAAAACAAAAACAAAAAAAACAACAGAACTCGAGAGGACAAGTCAAAAACAAAATACATTTTCCCCAGTATTGGAAATATTTGTATATCCATGTTTTTTTTTTTTTTTTTTTTGGAAAACCCTGAAAGCTTGAGTCCCCATTGAGTGTAATTGCATGGAAAACACAAAATGTCTCATGTTTTCCATGGAAGAAGAAACAGTCATACAGCTGAGTAAATATGACGTTTTTGTGTGAGGTTGCAAATGTAGATTCACAGAGAATTTCACAAATAAATCCACATTTTAAAAATCAGGTCTAATATTGTGTTGGAGTCCCCAACAACAGGTTTAAGTGCATTTAGAATTATACATTTGTCAATGATTTCGAAGCAGCTTTGAGTGTAATGTCTGTAAACCTTTCCCTTCCATACGCCTACTCTGCTCTGATTGGTCAGCTGGCCAAGCCTGTTGTGATTGGCACAGAGAGTACTTGAGCAAGCACGGTTGTTTTTGATGTTGAAGCGGGTTGAAGCAATTCCAATAACGTCATATTTAGCCCCTGGAATGCGAATTTACCAGGGGAACTGTAAAAAGCGCGTATTTTACACCCCGGAATGTGATTTTTAACGGGAGACCCTCCTTGAGGGCTAGTTTTGAGTAGCAATTGGGTGGGTTTCATTGCAAAAACCTGGCAACCCTGATGCACCTTTACATAAAACAATAATACAGTGCTCCAATCCATCCTTAAAATAATGACACAAAAGATTTTGTTTAACACCTATGCAAGCGAATTGTGGCCACTGCTAATGTTTAGCTGCTAAACTGTAAACACATAACAAACAATAATGGTGCATACGTTAGCAGAGTGCTAACGTGACAAACTGATGAAACAACAGTTGTAAACCAAAATATGTCTAAGTTACATACTTTATTATTAAACGAGGTATTTGAGAGAGTTTGAATGAGCCATTTTAGGGAGGTGTGGCTGAGTCTTAACTTTCATAATAAATATCTCTTTGGGTTTGAGACTTTAAGCCAGGATTCCCCAAATCTTGCTCTGTAGAGCCAATGCACTGCAGAGTTTAATCCTGATCAAACTCACTCACTTGTGATTTTCTAATGATTCTGAAGACACTGATTAGCATGCTTAGGTGTGTTTGATTAGGGTTAAAGCTAAACTCTGCAGGACAGTGGATCTCGTGGGCCAGATTTGAGGATCCCTGCTTTAAGCTTTGCAACTTTACAGATCTTATCTATGCACAAACAGCTTGTAACACTCCAAAGACAAAGGAAAACAAGAAACCGCATCATATGACCCCTTTAAGGTGATTCTGAGTCGACTCTTTCTTTTGAAAGAGAGTATCTTTATTTATAATAGACTTTCTTGATTAACAACTTTGCAGAATGTTTACATTGATTATTTGACATTGATATTTTTCGAAAACCCATATGAACTGCCCTTTAAAGGGGTCATCGGATGCCCATTTTCCACAAGTTCATATGATTCTTTAGGGTCTTAATGAAAAGTCTCTAATATACTTTGGTTAAAAATTCTCAATTGCAGTGTAAAAAAAACACCCTTTTACCTTGTCAAAATCAGCTCTGCAAAATATCAGCTCATTTTATCGCATGGGCCCTTTAAATGCAAATGAGCTCTGCTTGCCCCACCCCTCTCTGCTGAGGGATTACGAGCTGTAATGTTTACTTTATCCGCATTTAGCCGTGTTTAGCTGCATTTAGCCGCGTTTATCGGCGAAACTTGCCAACAAGCACATTATTAAGAAAGGAAATTTGCAAAGATGCATAAAAAACCCTCATACTCACTTCTGCTGTGGGTGAAGCTGCATCACGAATGATTCACACAAATTTAGATGCATATGTAGATTGGATCTTTCCTTTTAAAAATGAAAGTAACGTTGTCCTCTGCCTCTTAAGCGGCTCAGATATCAGGAGTAAATGACTACTGAACAGACACCTCAATCGCTTAATTAGAGTCTTCCTCTGCACCTGAGTCAATGGCAATCTTATTCGGACTGTTTCAGCTCGGTGAGGGCGGGTCTAAGGTAAGACGCTCATGTCAATCAACTGTGTTTCGTCACAATGACAAGAAGCTGAGAATGAGCTGATTTTAAAAAGGGGACATTACTTTTAAAGATTAAAAAAATTACCACTGGGTGGATTTTTTATCATCGTAGGGTGGTTGTGTACACAAACTGCCAACACACATTAATTTTTAAACAACATGTAAAAGTTAGTTTTGCATCCGATGACCCCTTTAGGGCTTAATAACATTTGACACAATGAACCCTCAGAGACAGAGTTGACAACCTAATACAACACACGTGTTTAAAAGCAGACACTTCGCTTCACCAGTGCTAACAGGTGATTGACAAACTATGTCTTTGCACACATCACCACCTGTCAAATACAGATTCACTGCACTCTTCTGTCAATTTCTCTTTCTGGCTGCATGCCGTGGATTCCTTCGATTTTTAGCATGAATAATCTCAGGTGTTACATAAAATGTAATCAAAATGATGCCTGAGGGAATTACACGGCAATTACTGTCTGCAAACCACTAATTAACAGTTCAAGACAAATGGCAGAGAACACGACATGCGGCTTCAGATGTCATTGCTTTAATTTAGGGAGACAAATGTTCAACGGCAAGTTATACAACATGTAACCTCTCCACAGTAGTGCTAACCATAGATCATACTGACTGTCTGTGAAGACCTGCTTTCTCAGGCTTTGGTCTGCAGACCTACTGACCTGGTGCGAGCGTGTGAAATGATAGTGAGGAAATCTCTTTTACTAGTTTTACCCGTTTGTGAGATATTTAGCAAGCAGATGTTTAAAGTGCTACGTGCAATGCCTTATAGAGTTCCAGACATCCTGCTATGTAAGACAGCTCAACACAAGTGTGCTGTGCAAACCACAGTTACATAAGAGTCAAGAGCTCCTCTACTGGTGATAGTGAGATACTGCGCTGAACTCAGTGCTGGAACATGGCCTATCAGTGCCAAAGCTCACAGGTAGACGAGTCTCTGTTTTCTCGAAAAATCTATTTAGCGCTGCTGTACAAGGCCTTACCAGGCAAACAGCCAACTTCATGCACAATCTGTCTGTGGGTTTTATTATTATCAGTTGCGGAGTTAAATTTAACATTAAAAAAACATTATTGAAGTAAAAATAAAATAATGCATTAATGAATGAATGAATGCACGAATGAATTAATGATTTTCATAGTTAACATGAATAACTCAAATAAAATCAAAAATATTAAGTAGTAAATAAATGTTCAGTGGTAAACAAGAATCAAACAAATTAACATACAAAACAAACAAATAAATCTCCAAGAGTAAAAAAGAATCATGAGGAAAAAAAGGATGAAAATTATTAATTAATTAATAATAATAATAATAATAATATGGGTCAAAGACAAAAAAGTATTTAAGCATAAAAACAATAAGTTTAATACTGCTTTAATTGTTGTTGTTTTTCCAAAAAAATTGATAATTGTTTTTTTGTTTTTCTGAGCAAAAAATAAATATCATACATTTTTCCCTAATTTACAGAAGATTCAGGCATATTTACAACAAAAATCAATTTATGACATATTAAAAGACTAATTATTTTCACCCCAAATAATAATTAGTTTTTAATCCATTTGTCAGTACTGATGTTTAACTCATTTAAAACATAATTAAATTGAATATGCTCGCTTATTCTTTTATAAATTTTAATATGTACAAGTCAGAATAAGCATGTTGTTTGAGTTTTTACAAAGTCAACATTATTTACAAAACAAATATATATGTATATATGTATATATATATATATATATATATGTATGTATGTATTTTTTTTTAAGTTTTAAGTTTTTTTTTAAGTTTTTTTTTTTTTAAGTTTTAATTCAGTGACTTCATATATTACAGTCACTTCTATTATTAGTTCTATTATTAGTCCATAAATGCAGTTTTTGGATTGCCATATAAGGCTGTGCTGAACTCATTACAGCATCTTGTTACTCAAATCAAAAGCAAAAGAATACTAGGCTACTATTAAAAGTGTTCACTTTTTCTCTACAGAGGAAACACTGCGTGACACCCATCCTTTCCACTTCCTGGAACAGGGCACAACCCTTACAGATGGTCAGAATATACTGGCCTAGTTACTGTGCACTTTAATGCAAGTTAGCATAATAAACTACTCCGTTTCCTGTCAGAAACACTTTCAACTGCATAGGTACAGGTTTCACTTATAGAACTCACAGAAGAGCTAAAAATATACCTTTGGATTATAGCAGGGGTTTCCAAATGGGGGTTTGCAAGGAATTGCAGGAGGTTTGTGAGTAGATGAAAAAATAATTAATTAAATCAAATGTAACTGCAACAGACTGTATACTTAATTAAATGACAGCCTTTGATTGAATAAGCTATAATCGCTATTCCAGTATGATTTCGATTCAAATGTGATGAGTTAAAATGTGTTTGGGAACACAATATGTGCTATAGCGGACTTTATTCACGTTTGCATGATTTCCAATATCGTGAACAGAAGTTCAGACCTACTATAGCACTTCATTATTCTGCCAAAATAAAAGGTTTGACAGCTTTGATGAAAGCGTAAGAGTTTAAATGTTTCAAAGTGAAGAATTTTGGACCACTGATAAAGAACATTCCAGACAATATTTTCATTGTAACATTGTTAATTCATATAAACACCCTTAAAACTGTTTTCATTGAAGATTAGAGTCTTTGTTCTCTGTATCTGGTTGTCTCAACTGTGGCAATATGACGAGAACTTTTCATACGACTATAAAGTGTAATGTCACATTACAATTGAATCAAAATTACAATACATCACAAAATCGTCACAACGTAATTAAAAAAAAAAAATTAAATAAAAATATTTCACCAGTATACTAGCATGTCACTTGACCATTAACTGACATTTTACAATAAAAAAAATTAAAACAAATATTTTACCAGTGTACTAGCATTTTACAATTAAATAAAACAAACAAAAAATTAAATATTTTACCAGTAAATTAGCATGTCATTTGATCATTAGTCATGCGTAGCCAGACCTTCAGACTGACGGCTGAAGGTCTGGAATTCATAGCAGCTTTCATTGGCCAAGGCCCGCCCATAAGGACGTTTGACCGACACGTCAAACAACCAATCACAGTTCGTTTCATTCAGCGTCACGTTTCGGTGGTGTGGAAATGTCCTCAAAACAACAGACTGGGGTGCAACAAATCAGTCATTGAAATAACCAGCATTGAAAGTTAACGAAGACGTTCACGTTCGTGAACATCGCAAATGCGTATAACAACAATGGCGTCTGCATAAGCATCTATTAGCAAAATGCGAGTAAATCATTCTGCGCTTTGTTTCCTGGAGGACCGAAAATAAACGCGACACTCGCGTCTCCCGGAAATCCGATCAAATCCAACTAATCAGATGACGACTTCGACATTCCTGAAGTGTTTCCAGTTAAGCGTACCATATGCATCAGACGTTTAGCCAACGTTCCATGGGCTTGATGTCGGAGGCTGAGACTATTTGTTCATAAACTGACATTTTACAATAAAATAAAAAAAAATATTTTGCCAGTATACTAGCATATCACTTGACCATTTACTGACATTGTAAAATAAAATTGAATGATAAAAAAAAAAAAATTTTACCAGTATACTAGCAT
>NC_133376.1:36201392-36213892 GCF_049309525.1 Garra rufa
CAAACTAGTACTATATACTGGTATATATATGTATATATATGTATATATATATTTACCAGTATACTAGCATAAAATAAAAATAAAAATAAAATAAAAAAATTTAATATTTTACCAGTATACTAGCAGGTCATTTGACCATTAAAAAAAAAATTAAAATAAAATAAAATAAAATAAACAAGAATGTCACATTAATTGACATCAGAGAATCAACATGGAAATTTGTCATTAAATTATTTAAATATTAACTTAAAATCTCAGGTAGTTCAAGTATTTTATGTCTAAGGGGTTGACAAAAAGGTTTGGGAATCCTTGGGCTAGAGTAAGAAAAAAAAAAAAATAAATAAATAAATAAAACTACAATCTTTCACCTTTAGAAATACTGTAGTACCCCGAACAGACTTTAAGTAGAAATATATAAAAGTAAATAAAAATATAAATATTATTACAATCAATTTTTTTAAATAACCTTAAACATTTTTGAGTGGGGATATTCTAGGACTTCATAATTAAGTATCTCTGTATTATGGATGTGTCTGGACTGCACAGTACCCAGGCAGGTTTCCATGCATGTGCGGCAGTTAAGATGGCAGGACGCATGGGTTCCAGAGGTGGGCCGACTGCTGACAAGATTAGTGGCATCATGCTGGCACGGCAGTGAGGAGAGGGGGGCAGGAAGGAGCTTTTCCAGACTGCTGACCAGACCTTATCCGCTGACGGCAGCCGGTTGGTGGGGACGGTGTGGCCCTTCCTTCCCCCTCTGATGGGAAACACAGAGCACGAACGGGAAACACCCATGGGGGTAACAGGTGCACTTGAAAGTGCACACCACTGCTTCCCTCGCATGCACCCAGAATGATGAGCAGCGAGGTTTATAATGGCACAGCACGTCATCGCAGCCAAATTGCAGCAGTACCATAGAGTCTTACTAAACCACTACCTCAGTGTGGAAGAACCCGGGGCTTAAACTTAATTGACCTTACCGCAGGATTAAGACCCCAGGCCAGACAGCAGGACCGGTGTGTCTGGAACAAACTGTTCATCCATTCACAATCCCCTTTGACAGCGGCCCACTCGGGTCTCTACTCCTCTGATGGGAAAATTTACAAAACAAGCGCTTAGTTCAGGAAAGCAGCAGGTTGCGGGGCACGATGTACCAGCTATCACATGTTGAACGGCGTGGATCTGCACATGAGCGACGCACGTGGAAAATCCAGCTCACCAAACATGACTGAATTGTTTGAAACAGTACATGAATCTACAAGTTACTCATTCAAAACTTACTTTTGGATGCACCTGATTAAAAATCAGCCAATATCCTCAAGTACTTAATCCCATGATGCCAGCTTATTCAGCGCTTTAATTATTTAAACAGCACACTGAATTGAAAACAGTACGGACATGTGAGACATCCTCAGAACTGTCTACCGAAGGTTTCAGAAAGAGAACAAAATGTGCTTTTTTCATGTATTTGCTGAAAAGCATATGGTTTAACAAATAAAATATTCAGTTGAAGTCAAAAGTTTACATACACCAGGCAGAATCTGCAAAATGTTAATTATTTTATCAAAATAAGAGGGATCATATAGAGAAAATAATAGTTGAATTTATAAAAATGACCCCGTTCAAAAGTTTGCATACGCTTGATTCTTAATACTGTGTTGTTACCTGAATGATCCACAGATGTTTTTTTTTTTTTTTTTTTTTTGGTTTGGTGATAGTTGTTCATGAGTCCCTTGTTGTTCCTGAACAGTTAAACTGCACGCTTTTCTTCAGAAAAATCCTTCATGTACCACAAATTTTTTGTTTTTGTTTTTTTGCACTTTTGTGTATTTGAACCCTTTCCAACAATGACTGTATGATTTTGAGATCCATCTTTTCACACTGAGGACAACTGAGGGACTCATATGTATGCAACTATTACAGAAGGTTTCAACGCTCACTGATGCTCCAGAAAGGAAAAAAATGCATTAGGAGCTGGGGGGTGAAAACTTTTGAACAGAATGAGATGTGTAATTTTTTCTTATTTTGCCTAAATATCTTTTTTTTTTTCATTTAGTACTGCCCTTCAGAAGCTACAGAAGATACTTACCCAGAAGACAAAGTAAAATTTACCCTGATCTTCAAAAAGTTTTCACCCCTGACTCTTAATGCATTGTTTCTCACTGTGTGTTAAAACCTTCTGTAATAGTTGCATACGAGTCCCTCAGTTGTCCTCAGTGTAAAAAGATGGATCTCAAAATCATACAGTCATTGTTGGAAAGGGTTCAAATACACAAAAGAGCTGAAAACCAAAGACTTTGTAGGGCCTGAAGGATTTTTCAGAAGAACAGCAGGCAGTTTAACTGTTCAGGACAAACAAGGGACTCATGAACAACTATCACTAAACAAAAACGCAGCTGTGGATCATTGAGGTAACAACACAGTATGTTAACATCTTTTAATGTGAAATATCTTATTCAGGTCAGTACCAAAAAAAAAAACAAAAACAAAAAAAAAACATGCATTTTGTATGATCTCTCTTATTTTGGTCAAATAATCAACATTTTGCAGAATCTGCAAGGTTTATGTAAACTTTTGACTTCACATGTATTTGGAAATGTAACTGTGATCCAGTGTCAGTAATTTGTCATTAGTAGTAGTACACTAACAATGGTTCTCTCACAAGTCACAATGAGTCATTTAACAGTTATAGCAGTTCTCAAGTCACCAGTATACCAAACAGAGAAAACAGTTCAGTCCACTGAGAACTGATGATCCGTTGACACAAGCTTGCATGATCCAAGGATTTTTTTTTGAGGTTTCTCGTGGTTTTTTTGTAAAAAGATGAGTTAATAATCACTAGATTGTTCACTTTATATAACTTAGACATGCAAAATATCCTATAATAGACCTACAACTATAATAGAATTGCTTGACATCATTGTGTGATTACATAAACCAACGAATTGGTTATTTGAAACCGTTCATTGCAAAGAACTGTCCTAATGAACTAGATCACTAACAGATGAGATACTTTACACTAATTACCCACAAACTAGGCTCTAAATGAAACATAGCCTTTGTTGTCAGTGCAATCATGTCTATGTAAATTAGATTTGTTATATTCACACCATATTCAGTCTACTCAGTATTATTTGCATGCTGCTATAAGAGTTGGTGGAAAATAGATTAATAAATCTCTAAAAATAGATTGTGTATGTTGTGATGTACACTGCCGTTCAAAAGTTTGGAATCAGTACTTTGTTTTTTCAAAGTTTCTGCTCATCAAGGCTGCGTTTATTTGCTTAAAAATGCAGAAAACTTATGGCAGTGTACACACAAGTGTAATGAATTATCAAATGTGGGGTGTGGACTTGGTTCTATCCATCAGTTGTTGATAGAATTGACTGAAAAGATGGCACTGCACCCAAAAATGAATGCAATCCTGCTATAGATTGTGAAGGGATGGGTTTTAAGACGATTAAGGGGAGACACTGCAGGCAAAAACACTGTTTTTTCATGCACCTATCAAGTTTGAGATTTTGGCCTTTTTTTTTTTTTTTTTTCCTCAGACTAGTAGAAATAAAACCCAACAAACACTGTTAAGTGTTTCTTTTATAGCACTTTATCAATTTTTGTGTATATAGTATTCAATTACAATGCATATTTTTAAAGGCCGTTTTCTAAAAATGAGTTTTTTCTTCTACACTGAGCCATAAATCTCTGCTTCAGTAACTCTTACACACGCCAAACTTTACATTTTTATTTCTGTCTATATCCTGAAGGTTTTTACAGCGGGATTTGTTCATATATAATTTGCTTGATTTTATACAATATTTTATTTCCCCAAAAATGGTAAAAAAAAATATAGTGTTTACTGTCCTTTTTCAGAATTATGTGACAAAAAGAGATATCCAAAATGACTCTAATATGTGAAAAAAATTAAACATGAATTTTGAAACTGACTTCATCAAGTGTTTAGATTTGTGTACTAGAAATGCATGCAAATGACTGCATATTTCTTTAAATAATACTTCATTTGCATATTTAAACCTAACATTTTAGAAAACCTGTAATACAAAAATGTCAAAGCAATCAATCAACTGGGTAAGTAAAGTGATAACTATTAGTTAACTATTAGTTATTAGTTAATTTTTTTATCCTATTCACCTGCAGTGTCTCACCTTAAATTATTGAAAAACTAAAAGTAAAAACTAAACACAAACTCACTGTATTTCATGCAAGATGTCAAGCCGAATCAATGTTCAAATACCCATTTTGTTTCTAATCTGCACAAAGCCTTAAGATATTTTGAGAAACGCTGAGATAGGTCAAAAGGTCATGGCCAATGTGACATTTTACAATTATTTATTCCTAGATAATCATTACATAAGATCTGTCAAGGTGAAAAAATTAAGCAATCAATCTTCACTCTAAAAACAAGACATGTAACGCTTTGCTTTGTCTACTCCTTGTTCGCTCTCTCTCTCTCTTTCTTTACAACAGGTTGAGCCACCCAGGTAAAGCCACGGATAAACCACACCGATGACATTTTGTGTCTCAACAGGCTTTCTGAGCTGCATTCCTGCTGCCAAAGGGAGGCTGTGGAGCATTTAACAGGCAATTAAACAGTCACTCATATTATTTATGATCCGACTTTGCTCAGGGCACTTTTACACAAACTTCAGTATGAGCATGTATGACAAGTACAAAGTGGAGACTATGAAACTGATAGTTGATGAATAGCTACAGTCGAAGCCCCTCTTGTCATGTTAGAATGTCCCTGCAGATATTATCTTCACATTACAATGTATACAACACATACTAACATGTATTTTGTCTCCTATTTTTTGTTTTTTTTTGGATCAGTGCAGTATTTTTTGTGTGTATAATTTGTGCTCATCATTTTAAATTAGTTATACAATTTCTGGTCAGTTTTAAAGGTCTTACATAATTGGTTGATTTTTTGGATTTCCTGTTTTATGCCATTATGTGGACTTTTATTACTAAGATCAACAAAAATAAATTCACCTGACCTTTTAGGTGGCACAAAACCCAAAGGCACTTACTGTAACACAGACCGAATCCGGCACACACATTTGTATAAACTTCCGAGACATGCATTTTGGGCAACAACTGAATTGGAAGTGCTCTATCCAATCAATCCATTCTTTGTGTTGTGGGGGTTGTGGGAATTTTGGCCTTTTGCATGACTCAAGGCCACTGTCCTCAGAGTTGGACATCTTCTGGAACATTCCAGACAAGCCTAGAAGTTTACTGCTCTCCGATTTCTGTCTGTGGTTTGGCATAGCCGTTCGCAAATTACTATCGGAAGTCTGCACGCTTGTTTTGCTTTGAGAGTTCAAGGAACATTCTGTACCCAATTAAAATGTAAATACTAAAAGATGTAACATTTTAATTTCCACCCTTTTGGCTTCTGCCGGTTTTATGGGAGGTCTTATTTTGTTTGCAAATGATAGAGGTGGAATGCCCTGACATTGTGGAAACCTCTTATTGAACCGCGTTATGCAACAAACCCTAAATATAACACATACAAATTTACACCTAAATTGAGCCCTGTAAATGAAATGCACAAATTCATACAATGTAAAGAATCAAAAATAAATAAATAAATACATATGTTTCGTTGAAAAGTCATGAACATTTCACAGTCATTTTCACCAGTCCATAATAGTTTTGTTATGAAAAATTATGGTGATGCAAAATCCAAACAAAACAACAAATAAATAAACAAATAAATGTTAACATACTATACATTTATAATTCTATTAACAATACATTATATTAAAAATTTTATGTATATTAAATTAACATATTATACATATAAAAATTATATTAAATATATATAAAAATAAATTTATAAATTAGTAAATGATAATAATCTATAAATATAATTATATTAAACATACATATACATACACACACACATACAACACAGACTCACAGTATATAAACTGACACTGTTGTGTCTCCTCGATAAACAAACTTGGTTGTTGTGATGGAAATGTGGAAATGATACAGGGTTGTTGTGATGGAAATAATGCCTCGACTGTTTTTTGTTTTTTTTTGGGGGGGGGGGGGGGGGGTGTCACAATACATGTCAAAATGGTTTACAAATATTACAAATGCTGAGAAACAGTCATTACATAAACTGTTCCACATTCAGCACACAACAGGATGCAAACAACACCATAGCTTGCTTCAGTCTTGTCAGTTTAATTTTATCTCGCTTGCTTATATACCTCAGCAGAAAGCAGAAGTATATCACATGACCATTGTAAGATTTTCCCACCCCGCCTAAGATGTGACAGAGAACTTTGAAACCCTTGAGGTAACTGCTTAGATACCACAACTTCCCCATTCTGCGATGGACTTGCCTCAATGTCCTTAACTCAGCTGGGTGATGGCATTTCCTGTAAAACTTAATTTGCAATCACGTATCAAGTTGGACAATATTTAGGCCTATTTGTAACCATGTTACAATCAGCACTGTCAAACCTCAAAAAAAGATTCACCAACAATCACTGAGACACCCTTTCTACCCACAGTGACTTCTTTGAATTACTTTACGGAAGAAAAAAAAAAATATTGCTCAGTACTGTAACGATGATTCAGTCTTCTCTTTAACTGTAATAAAAGTGTTTTCCACGCAGTCACCGGGTGATCCTCTTAAATACACCACAAACAGGTCTTGACTGGGCAAACTGCCAACAATAAATCTCCTAACTGCAGATATCTACATAATGCAGATCAATGCATTTCTCAATATTTAAAAACATGACTCAGTTTGACAAAATGGCCTTTGGCATTGTGTGGGATTAGTATTGCCTTTGTTTTGGGTTTAGCATTGCTTTTTGTTTGTATTCAGTGGAAAACCATGTGCGTTAGACTAAGCCGCACTATTTCGAAAGATGGGAAAAACCTTTGGAAAATGTCAAGTATTGGCACAAACAACAAGAGTGATTTTGATTCTTAAAAAGCTTAAATGTTTGAGTATTGGATTATGCACTGTGCTAGTAGCCGCTGTTTATGACAACCCCTTGAACACTGCCTCCACTTAACTTTGTTTTCCCGTAAAGTGGCAATGAATTGTGGGAGAGTTGAGAGCTAAAGGACAATAGCCCATACACTGGGTCAAAATACACACTCTGGGCCCCCTAGGACTCACTTGTGGTATTGCAGTCCTCACATGACCCTGCTTCTTAAAAGTTTGCCTAGAGAGTACGGAATCAAAGCACACAAACAGACGCATTCACAGGACATCCTTTGATATCAATGTTTTCCTCCTTCCTCAGTACTGGAAAGTTTGGCAGTGGCTATTAAAAAACATTCTCCTGCGGACTTCAATGAGTCCAGCGACTTGTAAACAAAAGATTAGCATGCTGTTTACAGCGCTAATAATATTAAGCACTTAACCTTCCCACCAGCAAATAAAAGCTTTCGCCCAAGTGTTTAAAACTGCAAATACTGCCGTAGTAAAAATGGATTTGAGTGTCACACTGGCACTATATTTGACTGTAACAATGGCTTGGTGCCAGGTCAGGTTGCGTGCTGTTTCTGTCAGAGAGATTCATATCGATGTTGATGGTAAATATAGATGTTAGTGTACTATGGCTGTGGATACGTGCTATACTGTACGTGCGGTGCATGACAATGACAACCAGGACTCGGAGGATGACACCATTATGTGTGATGAAAATGCACAATGCATACAAAATAAACAGACGTTTATGTAAGAGTGTGACTCAAACATTTTCAATGTTTCAGTTGCTTTTTAGACCATACAATGAAAGGCAATAGGGCAAAAAAGACATTTGTGCCAGAAGAAAGTCATACAGGATTGCAATGGTCTTAGGTAGCATGGGTATATTTGTCGCAAGAGCCAAAAATACAGTGCCTTGCAAAAGTATTCATACTTCTACTTTTTTGGTATACGTTTTATGTTGCAGCCTTATGTTAAACTACTTTTTTTTCCACATCAATCTACATCTCATACACCATAATGACAAAGCACAAAACAGGTTTGTAACAACTTTGCAAATTTATTAGAAATAAAAAACTGCATAAGTATTCATACCTAGGGTTGGGCGATGTCGGCCAATTTGGCATCGTACAATGTCTAATGTGAAACATCGCGATGGACGATGGCATCGTTTCCACCAGTGCTTAATTTGAGCGGGATTTTTAAAGCTTTTTTTAAGTTCAAAATCTCTCTCATTGATTGCTTACTGCTTAACCCACTCTCTCCAAACGCATTTAATGAGCAGCGGAATGTTTAGAGAGAAAGTGTAATATCAGAAATAATACCAAATCAAGCGAAATATTATTATGTATTAACATTATAAACACTATAAACATACATAGCTATAAGTTAGTTACCCTGACTCCAAAACGAATCATTTAAATGTAACGGTATTCAGAATGAAACTAAGTTAAGAAACCAAAACAAAGCGAAACTAAAAATAGCAGGCGTTGGGCTCACGTCAGTGATGCGCGGGTCAATGTATAAACAACCCGACGTTTTCATCTAACCCGCCCGCAACTCGGACCGCAAAAAAATAAAGAAAATATTGTACCCGACCCGCTTCCTGACCCGCATGTTTAATATTGGCGACTGGCAGCAGCGATTAGCCTATATGCGGCTATGCGGTGGAGATGCGTCATTCGGCATTAATTAGGTAATTTTGTCAAAAGAAATGTTCTTGTGATTTATTTTGTCTTTCCTTTATACAGATTTAAATAGTTTCGTTTTCGAAGTACTCTAAATTATGTCAGTGATTCTCCGATGTTAAATATGATCAAGAATTATTTTATTTCAATCTACAGTGTAATAAAAGTTAAGAAAAAGATAGCCAATAGCCCTAAATATATATAGACTACAAGCTAATTCCTTTTTTCTTAATTTTTAACTTCTTCTAAAATTTATCAAGAATATTAAATCAATTTAATAGGCTAGGTTAAGGAATTTTCTTATACAAACATAACAAATGCACTTCAAAACGAAGTTTTCATATATAAATTCAGGAATCACAAATATGCCAAAATAATATTATTTTATATAGCCTATATTAATTGTATAGCTATAATAGTTGTATCAAATGAATAAGGAAATTATAATGCCTTGAATTTATTAAGTAATGTTTAATTTCGTTCGTTTCGCTCTCTGGAAATTTAAAGAAAAATACAGTTTTTACTTGGAATTCGTTTTTAATCCCTGGTTTTAAACAAGCATATACATGAGATAATCTATATATTATTGCTTGAATAAACATTTAAAAATAGTGCTAGAAATTTTATAATTAAGGAAATTAAACAGTCCGCATTTGAAAAGACATAGTGAAATGTGTCTAATAATTCCAAAAAGAAAGAGAAACATTGGACATAATAAAAAATATTCGAGACATTTATTAGGAATACCATTTTCTTAACAGTTAAGATGCTGCATGTGTTTATCCAGTCTAATCGAAGTGTGCATCTCTCCCCCGACTTTCCCAACAAAAATCCCACCCCCTCTCAGAAAATACATAAAACTGACATTACTGAGCTATACTGTTTAAAAGTAGCCTATTAAAATGGTACAATGGCATTGCTCAGTTCAACGTGTTGGGAAATCGGGCCTTTTGTCCCGCGTCAGCATTTATTCAACAGTTAATAACGCTCAACATTCAAAAGGTAAATATTATTCAGCCAATAAAGTGTAGGCCTATGTATTTCATAGAAAAGTGTCTAGTAGCCTACTATATAAATTACAAAGGTTTAATTGGCATCTTTATTTCAAACGACCCGACCGACCGACCGCGACCTGAATATCATTAAAAATATTTTGGGATGACTTGTAGGCCTAACCGCGGGTGACCGCAGGCACCCGCTCATTTTGGATCAACCCGCGCATCACTGGCTCACGTACCTCTGTAATTCGGCACAAATCCAAGTGTTTCCATATTCCCAATGTATTTGAATGATAAACTGTTATTTATAATGTATACTAGGCTTTGTATTGTACGTTCGTATTTCGATGGAAAAAAATATATTCTCTTGTTTTTTGTTCCAAGCTCTGTTCGTTATGGTAAAACCATGAAAAGGGCATATTTGGTGTAGTTTATTTAATCTAATTTAATTAAAATTATTTTAAATTTTTTCTGCTGTTTTTGTATGCCTCATTTATTAATGTAAACGAACTCGTGTAATTCGTTTGGAGTTCACTGTAATTTGTATTGTGATCACTAACAACTTCCTTGTTATTATTTCCTCATAATAATAATAATAATAAAATATGTAAAGATGCGGAAATTGAAAGCATGCATTTCATTTGTCTATATAGTGTGATTAAGTGTGTGTTTTTTGCAAGCGGGTTGCTGCTGCGGCGGGGGCGGGGCGGGGCGGAGGATCGCGATGCCGGCTCAGCATCGTGATGTCTATTGGCCATCGGCGATGGACGATGGCATCGTCTATCGACCCAACCCTATTCATACCCTTTTCTAGGACACTCGAAATTTAGCTCAGGAGCATTCATACTGCTTCTAGATGTTACTACACTTCGAGTGGAGTTAAACTGTGGCAAATTCATTTGAATGAGTATGATTTAGAAAGGCACACACCTCTCAGAAAAGGTCTAACAGCTGAAAATGCATATCAGAGCAAAAACCAAGTCCTGAGGTCAAGATAACTGCCTGTAGAGCTCAGTGACAGACTTGCATTAAGGCAATGATCTAGCGAAGAGTTCAGACAAAAATCTGCTGCATTGAAGGTTCACAGAAGCATGTAGTCTCCATTATCCATAATGGAAGACGACTGGAACAACTAGGACTCTAGAAAATGTCTGCCAGCCCCATCCAAGCTGACAGAGCTTGAGAGGTGAAAAGGTGAGGCAAAGAATGGCAGATAATTGCCAAATGCAGATGTGCAAAGCTTGTCACATCATACCCAAAAAGACTTGAGGCTGTAAAGGTGCTTCAACTATGTACTGAGTTAAGGGTATGAATACTTATGCAATGTACTTATTTCAGTGTTTTATTTTTAATAAATTTGTAAAATTTGCAAATCTGGTTTTTGCTTTGTCATTATTATGGTGTATGGAGTTTAAATTGATGTGAGGAAAAACTCATTTAAAGCAGTTTAACATAATGCTGTAACAAAACAAAATGTGAAAAAATTAATACTTTTGCAAGGCACCGTACATTGTATCATTAAGATATTAAGATCAAGTTCCATATATTTCCTACCGTAAATATATAGAAACCTAATTTTTGATTAGTAATATGCATTGCTAAGAACTTCATTTGGACAACTTTAAAGGCAATTTTCTCAATATTTGGATTTTTTTTTTTTTGCAATCTGAGATTCCAGATTTTCAAATAGTTGTATTTTGGACAAATATAGTCCTATCCTAACAAACCACACATCAATGGAAAGCTTATTTATTCAGACGATGTATAAATCTCAGTTTCAAGTAACTGACCCTTATGACTGGTTTTGTGGTCCTGGGCCACATTTTTGATTGAAAGACATTTTCCTAACTCATTTTTGTTGCTATGTTTTTTTTTTTTTTTTTCTTAAGATTTCTTATTCAAATGGAATAAGCCAGCTATAATTGAGTGGTTTTGAATATTGTTTCTCTTGTGGAAATGTGACAGATATTATCTGTTAAAATGTCAGGAAATTTCCTTTAATCCTCAAAATGAAGCATCCTTTGCAATACATGCAATGGAAAAAATGACTTTTCTAGTTTTGGTATTAATGCTTCAGTCACATGGAATTACGGTCAGGAAAAGGACTGTGCTGGGCGGCCACTGGGAAAGTTAGAGAGGAAGCTTTTTGGGTCTGTACAACTGCCAAATAGCCTAAAATTAAAATTTTTCCCACCCTCATTTACTGAATGCAAAAAATATTACACAACATCATGAAAAATGTTGTGTAATATTGCATTTAAAAAAAGAGCAAATCACATAAGCTTCATATTTCAAAAGCACGCACAGTTTTTTCGAAAAACAGTTTGTTCTTGTGCAGAGAGAGAAGTCTTCTCTTGTGCAACAGTGCATGGTAAATAAACACTGATGTAAACGTCTGATAAATGTAAACGCGTCATAACAAATGTACCGTTCATTTTTGGCCCAGATAATCAAACAAGATTGCGTGAGGCGTCAAAGCTGCCCCTTTTCCCTCCGATTCAAGCCAGCTGACAAGGTTAGCTAAAGGGTTCCTGACATTACACAACTTTCATACCGTCTAGATCACATGACCTGGCTTAAAGATCACTGTGTACTTTGGAGCGGCACAAGCGTGTCTGTCAAAATCACACTTAAAAACCAGCCCGTCTGTCCACAAAAACAGCTCTGTTGCATCCTCGCATTTGGTGCACCAGTCCGGAGGTGATTTCAGGACGTACAAATGTCCTAAAAACAAATCCTGGAGTACACTTAATGCAGCTTCCAAAGGCTACTGTTGGTGGGGTTTAAAAATAGAGTTGGAAAACATAACTCGGACTGCATTACAACCACTCA
>NC_133376.1:36217904-36462042 GCF_049309525.1 Garra rufa
GGATGCCCGCGTGACACCGTATCAACAGATCAAGGTTTTGTTCCCATATGATTTTCATCTACAATTCGGGGAACCATTCACTGGACCGACTGAAGCATATTCAAACAGATAAGATGAAAACATGATCGCTGTATGAATTGTGTTTATAGGCACATCCCTCTGTTCCACCACAATGTTCTCGAGACAGACGGCAGACAGTTCACATAGTTCTGACAGCTCAAACACGCCTGTAAACATCTCCGATCGTCAACAGAACACAGTTTACAGCTGTCGTCTATCAAAACTGAACATTCACCACAACAACACTTGTAACCATGTGACTACAAGGTGTAGTACTAAATGTTTTGTGTAATTTCATCAGGTCATGTACCAGGCAGTGTATCAACAAGCAACTTTTTCTCTCTCTCTCTTTCTACTTGGATTAACCAGAGTGAAATTTCAAGAATGTGATTAAACACTTGTCTCTGCCGTTGACTGTGAACTCAGTTTTATTGTCTGACCTCATGTGAGGGAACACTATGTTCCAGACAATAAAGTAGGTCACAGCTCGTTAAACAAAGTCCTCTATCTCCCCCTAGTGGATCTGTGTTGTGCTGCATGCTTTATATATATGTCACTCAGAGAAAAATAATACAAAACTCCTTAAACCAATCATGCAAATTGCTGAATATCAAGTAGAACAATTTATGTGATTTAGTTATGCTGAAGTCATGTGATAATCATAGAAACTACAGTTGCAATCAAAATTATTCAACCCCTATGCGACTACAGTGCTTTACAAATACAATCTTTTTTTTTTTTTGAAGATCCAGGATGTTATAAAATTTCATCTACAAAGGATTACTGGCATATTAAAAGTGATAATGTTAATATATAATGTATGTTCTTGAGTTCTATGATTTTTAATAACTCAGCTACGTCAATTATTCAAACCCCTATTCAACATTGCTGTTTTTAAGTCACTTATTTGTAGGATGGGTAACAATTGTTTTAAATACACAATTAAGCCATTAGAAACTCTATTAAAGAAACAGAATCAGCTTGAGCTGTTACACATACATAAACTTAGTCCATGTATGTGCTGAAGTTGAGTAGCAAAAAGTGCAAAGTCAACACAGATCTGTCAAAAACTTTTTATTATTATGTACATTAGAAGGGCTAAAGAAAATAAATGTCCATAGAGAGACAGCCTACGTCTTATTCCTTAGTTAAAAATCTTTTAAGGGTGTTGAACAAAAAAGCACAATATCATAAAAAAATTTGATCAGAAACCTGCAATTTACAGCCAAAGACTTGCAAGACGAAATGACAAAAGGAGGAAAAATATTTCAATGCAGAGTATAAGATGAACACAAGACAAGCATAGCCTTCATGTTAGGGGATCTTGCCAATATATATATATATATATATATATATATATATATATATATATATATTTTTTTTTTTTTTTTTACCAAGAACAACATTAAAGGCAGACTTGAACATGCTAAAATTTATTTGGATAGATCTGTGGAGTTCTGGAAGAATGTTTTATGAATTTATGTAACCAAACCATGAATTAGCAGTGCGTCTGGTGCAAAAAAGGCAAAGTCTACAAGCAGAAATACACCATCCTCATCTTCAAACTTGGAGGTGGATCAGTACTGTTGTGGGGTTGTTTTGAAGGACATGATGGATTCTTTGAAGTGTCAGGCCATTTTGGTAAGAATTGTGATGGCTTTGGTGCAAAGACTGACGCTAATGATCAACAGAATTTTCATGCAGGATAACCATCCCAAAGTAAACATTCCAAATCTACTTATGCTTGGGTCAGGGATCAGTCATAGAATGTTCTTTAGTGGCATGTTCAGTCTCCATATTTAATTCTCATTGAAAAATTAAATTTGGAGAAAGCAGTGACAATGTAAAATCCAAAGATTATCAGTTATCTGGAAACTTTTTCAGGTGAGGAATGGACCAAGACTGTAGTAGAGAGGTGACAGAAGCTTCTAAGCACTTAGAGGCAGCATTTATTGGTGGTTTAAAAAAAAAAGACTGCAAAATTTGACTTTTGGGGGTTGAATAATTTTCTGAACAAGCAAATTTGAATTTTATCATGATTCATCAATGTTCCATTCTCAGTATCACTCAAATGTGTATTAATAAACTTTCTCAAATTTTTTACTGATGCCTTTGTTGGATTGTTTTCATAAAACTTTGTTCTCCACAGCAAAATGTCTTGCAGGTCAAGGGGGTTGAATAATTTTGATTGCAACTGTACATAATTACATTAAATGCTAAATATTTTTAGCTTGTATTCACATTTGTGTGTAAAAAAAAGACACTTTATTAATTTTTTTTTCTGAAAATCAATTTCTTTATAGAAATGTTTATTAAAGGCCTGGCCATTTTACATCATAAACTACATGCGCCAGTTCTAAAAGATTTGTGTAATTGGACTTTTCAACCCAAATCTTGTATTTTTTTTGAGTTGTTTGGAATTAAATTGGTGCTTATGGTCATCAAGCATTTAACTGAATACAGAAAATTTGTATTTTTATATATTTTAAAATTAAATTTTTACATATGGATTTTTTATTCGCTATTATTCCAGTATACTAAATAAACAATGGCGTTACATAACAGTTACTCAGTGTGTTACATAATCTTTAGGATACCAAATTTGCAATTTAATATCTAAAACCTTTCTTATTAGTAGTTAAAAATAGTCATGCTACAATGAAGTGTGACAATCACAATACTATGCTTTTTTAGTTGCTCATGCATTGTCACTCCACAATGGAAAGTTCAATTTTGTAAATAAATATGGACTGCAAACGCTTTCAAACTCACTGGTCTATTATTATGCACTACTGTGTTGAAAAAAGAAAACAATCCAGGTCAAAAAGAGAAGTGGACAGGCTAGATGCACAACACACAACAACTAGAGAACAAGTGCATCTCATAGTCCTTTTTTAGCTCAGCTGGCAGCTTCATTCACTGGTACATACAGTACAAAACACCAGCTTTATTTCCAATGGTGAAGAGGACACTACTGAAAATACTGCTTTTTGGCAGAGTGTCAAAGAAAGAGCCACATCTGACATTGACAGAGTGTCAAAGTACATCTAAAGATCGAATGGCAAATAATTGCAGACGGATAATGAATCCTGAGGTTTTACGAGGTTGTGAGTTGTTCGTAAAAAGTCCATCATACCTATGAGAAGTGCTGTAGAAAGCATGAATTGAAACACAAATATCAGCCAAAAAGCTTACAGACTGAAGAGCTGTCATTGCTGCAACCAGAAGAATACAGCACTTATCTGAAATAGAACCATTACATAATGCTGGAGCCACAGCCTTTTGGACAACACTCTGCTTGATGCTCTATCTGAATACAAAAGAGCTATATTATGAGCTAGACATGTGCATGTGTGTATCGCAACAGAAGAGTCTGCCAACTGGGAGGGGCTTAGCTGATAATGGGAGGGGTTTAGCTGCAAGTAGGAAGGGCTTACACAATTCAGAAAGAAGTGTTTGGTTCATTAACAAAGGTGCCATAATAGAGAGACAACACAATGGAAGAAATTAGCGACTGTATCCAATGCCACTCAATTTGAACACCCAATTGTTGTTTTAGACATCATAATCATTTTGCAACAACAATTACAATTGTCAGAATCATCTTATCAATATTCACTTCCACGGAATAAAAAATTATAAAAGGGCTAAAGACTAAAACACTTGAATCTGACTTGAAGACAGTGCTCCTGAATTACTTTTAAAATTCATCTCTATTGGCCAATATGCATTCAAAGGTTTATTACAAAAAAGAAAGAAAGAAAAAAAGAAAAATTGCAGCGGCCCATTTGGGACTCTTTTTTTCCCCTGAAAAAATTTGGATTTTGTTACAAAATTAGACTGTATCAAGTGCCGGAATTAGCTAAAGTATATTTAACAAAGATTGCACTTTAAACCTCTTGTGGGGATAATGCTGTACAGGCTACAGATGATTACAAAATGTTGTATTACAAGTTGAAACAGAGTATTATAAGTAACTTAAAAATACCATCCTAGATAAAATGTTGTCTTTAATGTAATATAATTAGCCTACAGTTTCACCTCACTTTATCAGTCCGTATAAGAGTCCCGGATGCACTGTTATTAAGCACTAACATTAGAATAATTAAACAAATCTCTAGGCGTAAGCTTAAGTGTTTGCATATTTGCAGTTACTGTATCTGTCACATAGTGTTGTTGTGAAACCTAATTATTTTAAAGAATTAGTTCACTTTCAGAATAAAAAGTTCCTGATAGTTTACTAGCCCCAATGTCATGCAAAATGTTCATGTCTATCTTTTTTCAGTCGAAAAGAAATGAAGGTTTTTGATGAAAAGATTCCAGGATTTTTCTCCATATAATAGAATTCAATGGTGGCCAATGGGTCAAAGGTCCAAATTGCAGTTTCAATGCAGCTTCAAAGGACTCTACATGACCCCAGCCAAGGAATAAAGGTCTTATCTAACATACCGATCAGTTGTTTTCTTAAAAAATAATAAAATAATAAAAATGTATATACATTTTAACCACAAATGCTCCTCTTGCACTAGCTCTGCGATGCGTGTCTTCACGTACTTTGTAATCACGTTGGA
Organism: Garra rufa; assembly: GCF_049309525.1. NCBI lineage: Eukaryota > Metazoa > Chordata > Actinopteri > Cypriniformes > Cyprinidae > Garra > Garra rufa. The sequence goes on from NC_133376.1 coordinate 36,222,536, forward strand.
AAAGTCATGCATTGTGAGTTCTTCGGTTCAAAGGGGTAGGGTAGGGAGAAAAATTGACATTTATTTTTCTCTTTCAACTTCAAAATCGTTTGACATCATTGGTTTACCTTTTTTATAAAGGGTGTTTGACTTTCTTTGCACATTCACTTTGTAAACACTGGGTCAGAGCTTCCACCTACATCACATGTGACCTTTCCAACGTTACTATGTAATGCGTGAAAGTCAAGCTAGTGCAAGATGAGCATTTGTGGTAACAAAAAGTATAGAAATTGTACTTTTATTTAGAAGATGATTGATCATTTTGCTAGATAAGGCCCCTTTACCTTGGCTGGGATCGTGTAGTGCCCTTTGAAGATGCATTAAAACTGCAATTCAGTTTTGCCCTTCGACTCGTTGGCCACCATTAAAGTCCACTCTATAGACAAAAATCCTGGAATGTTTTCCTCAAAAACCTTAATTTCTTTTGACCGAAGAAAAAGAGACATTAACATCTTGGATGACATAGGGGTGAGTAAATTACACTATATTGCCAAAAGTATTCGCTCACCTGCCATGACTCGCATATGAACTTAAATATTAACCCATTTCTAATCCATAGGGTTCAATATGACATTGGTCCACCCTTTGCAGCTATAACAGCTTCAACTCTTCTGGGAAGGCTGTCCACAAGGTTTATGGGAATATTTGTCCATTCTTCCAGAAGCTCATTTGTGAGGTCACACACTGATGTTTGACGAGTAGGCCTGGCTCTCAGTCTCCGCTCTAATTCATCCCAAAGGTGTTCTATCGGGTTGAGGTCAGGACTCTGTGCAGGCCAGTCAAGTTCATCTACACCAGACTCTGTAATCCGTGTCTTTATGGACCTTGCTTTGTGCACTGGTGCAGTCATGTTGGAAGAGGAAGGGGCCAGCTCCAAACTGTTCCCACAAAGTTGGAAGCATGGAATTGTCCAAAATGTCTTGGTATGCTGAAGCATTCAGAGTTCCTTTCACTGGAACTAAGGGGCCAAGCCCAGCTCCTGAAAAACAACCCCACACCATAATCCCCCCTCCACCAAACTTTACACTTGGCACAATGCAGTCAGACAAGTACCGTTCTCCTGGCAACCGCCAAACCCACACTCATCCATCAGATTGCCAGATGGAGGAGCGCGATTCGTCACTCCAGAGAATGCGTCTCCACTGCTGCGTGGAGTCCAGTGGCTGCGTGCTTTACACCACTGCATCCAGCGCTTTGCATTGTAGGTGATGTATGGCTTGGATGCAGCTGCTCGGCCATGGAAACCCATTCCATGAAGCTTTCTGCACACTGTTCTTGAGCTAATCTGAAGGCCACATGAAGTTTGGAGGTCTGTAGTGATTGACTCAGCAGAAAGTTGGTGACCTCTTCGCACTATGTGCCTCAGCATCCGCTGACCCCGCTTCGTCAGTTTACATGGCCTACCACTTTGTGACTGAGTTGCTGTCGTTCCCAAACGCTTCCACGTTCTTATAATACAGCTGACAGTTGACCGTGGAATATTTAAGAGCGAGAAAATTCACGACTGGACTTGTTGCACAGGTGACATCCTATCACAGTTCCACGCTGGAATTCACTGAGCTCCTGAGAGCGACCCATTCTTTCACAAATGTTTGTAAAACAGTCTGCATTCCTAGGTGCTTGATTTTACACATCTGTGGCCATGGAAGTGATTGGAACACCTGATTCAGATTATTTGGATGGGTGAGTGAATACTTTTGGCAATATAGTGTATCAAGATTTTATTTATTTTTTTCATCCAGGAATTGAACTAATCCTTTAATGAAGCTTATTAAAATCAAGTAAACTCAGTGGTCAAATTTGTGGCATTTACAAAATGCCATAATGACAACAGCTAGAAATGACATCTAAACTACAATGAAAAAGCATTAACATTAAGTTTAAGATAAGGCTACTTCTTGCTTTGATCATCTATTTCTAGCACTGCGATAAATGAACCAATCAGACTTGCTAACTTCCAACTCCACTTGCATCTTTGCAGAGATAATTTTATGTAAAGCTATTATGTAATATGATTTACCTGTAATATATTAACATAACTAGGGATAGGACTAAAAACTAAGAAAGAATAATTGCTCTAATAACATATCATAATCATAAAGTATATGTTTGTTTGCATATGCAAACTGCATCAGTACTTATAGTGCTTTGTGTCCTTGGGAAAACAAAGTTGTTTCTTAGTAGCACTATGTGTACAATTTACATGATGCAACAGATGTACTTGATATTATACATCAGAATTACCACCTCCACAGTAAACAACAAACTTCAAAATAAAGAAGCTTTTGTAATATGTGAAGATGAGCAGATATGTATAGCTACAAGTGTGTTACCAGGCAGATGTTCTCAAATAGACTAATCTACCAACCCACTTGTTTAATTTCTCAGATGGCAGAGTGCTGTCTACATGTGTAGGCACAGGCTCACAGACCTCTCTTTCTCCATTTAGACAGTGTTTTAGTGCTATTTTTTGCAACATGACGTTCCACACTAGAGAAAATTAACGAGATCCAGTTTCATCTATTAGCAAATCTTCAGCTGTTACATGTCCTACATGTTAGCGGGGCAATTGATCGCCAATTCAAGCGCACACTGACATTAATCCTGCTGGAACCCGCCGAGCCAGCGGCGCTAATTCAACACAAAGGCAGAGGCTATTTACATCCCCAACCAGTGAGCGAAATGATCCATGGTGGATACATGAATTCCCCTAACGTGATTAATGTGACCACCAGAAGATAGAGTGGGAAAATAAAGAGGCAAGATCGATACTGCCTTTATTGATAAGCTTTGCCGAATAAACTTGACATTTATCTGCTTAACGGATCTTTCAATACATCACGTGGAGAAAAATATATTTCCACGCTAACACCATTACACTTTAAAAAGGTCAAGGGAAAGGGGGAAAAAAAAAAGCGAAACTCTTGAAATCTCTGTCAAATTACAGAGCGTAGAGCTCTCTATTGTGCTTTTCCATTTACCGTCTTGAAAAGCGCTTAGAATCAGGTTTGCGCAACAGAAAGCCTCTTTTTTCCTTGCTTCTGAGGACAACATAGAGCCATCAAATCAGTGGCAGTTTGGCATTTTGTCGAGAGAGTGCACGCAGCGGCCGGCGATTTGGCCTTGGACTAACTTAGTGCGGCTTTTAGCTTGCCAGAAAAGGAAGCTTTCACCTCTGGTTGCAATCATTTCATCTCTCATAAGGCAGATATTGACCTTTTACCCTCAGCTCCAATCTCCGGGCCCAATCAAGCGCTCTTCTCCGTACCCCCCAGCGGGCCCGCTGAGCACAACCACGCTGCGATTCAAGCGCCTTTCCGTGGAGGACGCGTTCCGCGGAGAAGGATCAATAGAAGGATTCTACGTGCAAAGCTAAGGTGACAGGCAAGACTGTGAGAAAGGAGAGCGTGACCTTTGAGAATACAATTCGAAACATCTCCCAAGTACGCCGAGTTAGCTCTGACACCCCGCTGCGCCTGCACTCGTGGATCATTTATTTTCCTGGACAGTACCAATTGGGAAAGGGAGTTGATCCTGGCAAACAAAGTCAGATGCATCAATTTCAACACAACCTGCGCCTGTGCCAAAGCTTGCGCTTGTTTTCCTTTTTCTTTTGTCTTTAGCCATCAGCGTTTGACCGAGGGTTATTCGTAAAACACTTGTACGTCTCCTCGGCTTCCTGTCTCGTCCAAAATCACTTTTGCAGAGTGCTTTCTGGCTCCTTGCATTATCTCTCTTTCAATTACAGCCGAAGGCTCATCTACATAGTGCACATTGTAGGATTCACTCTCTTAGGCTGTGCTATTACACCACAACCCTGACAGGAAATCCATAGCCGTCCAGCGAAACGATTTAGCTTCCACTTTCCTAATGCAGCAGGAACTTGCGTGTCATTTCTTTTGTGAGAACCCTGCTAAATATTTTAAAGGCTAAGGCCTTGTCTGACGGGAAGGTTACTGTCAAAGAACTCAAAATTATAACCACATATTTGAGCCGATCGATTTTTGTTTGTTTTTTCTCTCCTCCGCCGGACAGCACGCCTGACATTTTCTCCCTGCCCCTGCGACATTTGTTGCTAATGCATTTTGTGCAACACCTGTTATCTATCATGAAATCTCCATGTTTCAAGATGCTTTCTGAAATCATCTGTCATTTCATGAATTAGCCATTTTGCACAAAGCAGGCGTAGGTGCGGCTCACGGTCAACAGGGGGCAGTGTGACCTGCCAAATCAACAAGCGAGCGTGTCTGTGTCCCCCCAATTGGCGCAGTCTTGTTTGAAGAGAAAAATACTGCATTGCATTTAGGACAATTGTGTAGCAACAGCAGGATGAAATGCCTGTGGATTTCACACAGTCGCTGGCAGTCTGTGTTGTGCGCCTCAATTTTGTTTGGACAACCTCCTCTCCATGTATAATTAACATTGATACAATTACTATTCTTTATGTCTGGAGACATGCATAAATATAAACTGGGGCACGCGGCGAGTTTACAGTGCTTTTGTGCAGGAGGTCTGCATTAATACTACACTGTAATGAACAGCTCTCGTTGTGCACTTCAAGGACAATCAAATTTACATTCATGCTTATTTTTGCTTCCTAAAATTGCCTGCTTGAGACACCACATAATTAGCACTCTGAAGAGTTCTGGTTGGCTGCTCCTCAGTTTCCACACGCTCATGTGCTGAATTATCAGTATGAGCAACACAAAGAGGATTTAACAGATTATCACTTGCCATTACGTGGCAAAGTAACACTTTTACTGTGGCTTTCTACTCAATATGGGAGATGGTTTTTGCACCGATAATGCTATAATCTGATATATTATGTGATTTTTTTTTTTTTTTTTTAGAACTTCATAATTGAGTTTTTGTATTATTGTATTTTTTTAAATAATAGTGTTAATTTAGGTTTTTATTTAAAATATTAAGTTCAATTACTGTATTTTTTTTTTACAACAAAATTAAATGCTTCAATAAGTTTTAAATTAACTTCATTATTATTATTATGAAACTGCATGCATAAATAAATGCACTTTATTTTTTTCCATGTTGATGTTGCCCACTTTTATAGACATCCTGACAGTCTTAATGAAAAGCATAAGATTTCAGTTTTTCCTGACTAAAAATGTGACCTGAATTGGCTAGACCAAACAAACCCTGAGCTTTTAACTTATTTGTATTGCTTATTTCCATTTTGTATTATAATTTAACAAATTAAATAATTATTACGGTTTATTTACATTTTAACCAAATAAATGCATCTTAATTTACTAATGGAGTCATTTTTAATCATCATAATTTTTTTTATATAATAATTTTATTTTTCACTTCTATCCATCCCTCTCATTCTCTCTCTCTACACACACACACTTTTCTCACTTTGTTCCATTTTTCTACAAAAAATGCATTAATGCATTTTAATTTATTGACGCATAATCATTTTTTGTGTATAAATAAATAAATAAATAAAAGTTAGATATAATTATATTTTTTACATAATTAGCTAAAGCCAAATAAATGCATCAACAATTGTAATGTTTTATTAATATAATTAATTATTAAAATTATTATTAATTTATAATACTAATAATTATTATTATAAGGCTTTTTTTAATGACATGCCAATAAACGCATTTTATTTTTCATGTGATGATGTCCGCTTTTAAAGACATCCAGGCTATCTTAATATAAAGCACAAGATTTCAGTCCTTTCACCAGAAAACGTGACCTGAATCAGCAAGACCGCACCAAACCTTGAGCTTTTCCCAGAAAGAGACCATCCCTCATGTAAAATCATAGAGGCCTTGAGCTTCCATCTCATAAAAGCCATGTCACAGTGTCGACAGCCACACAAAAAGACACTTCCTGCAGAGATCTTACATTCTGGCGCACGCAGCCCGAATTACAAAAGAACTCCATTTGATCCTCTGTGAGGCAAGATGCAATTAGCACTAGATTTTTGCATGCAAATTGAATTACTTGTTTCCATGGGACCTTAAGACCTCAAAGACATATTCCCTCTTGTCCCTGAAGCAATGTGGGTCTGGCAGCATTAACATTTGATAAGAAGGGTCGTTTACAACTCCCAGCAGCCTGCGAGACTCAGACAGTGACCTTTCAAACCACGGTAAATTTCAGACCTTTAAGATTTGTGCCGCTCCCGTCTGGACAATCGGAAGAATTCTTTGTTCCGACGCAGAACGCAACCCTTTTTTCTTTAAATAACTCACATAATAGCATTAATTCTTCAACTCTCGTCGGCTATTAGTCATAAGCTACATGATGCATTCGGTGGGATGCTATTAGGTTACGGTTTGGGCCGACGCTTGGTTCCCAGCTCCTTGTTGCCAGGGAATCCATCTTTTGCATGTAAAGCATCACCTGGCGTCTACAAAGCAACATTAGCGAGGATATTGTGGTGATTGATTTCATAACGATACAGTTGTATATCATCCTCTAGTGAAATCTATTTAATCTAATTTGAGTGCATTGTAAAATGCTCTGCCCAGAGAGAGCAAGTGACAGGGAATAGCAATCAGCTTCTTCCCAGGAGTGGGAGGCATCCAGGGAATTTGCTCTGAACAAGGCAAAAATTTGAGTAATATAATGTCAGCGTATACATATTCATCATTGCTTTACATTATGTTTGACTTACAAAGACTACAACTGCTTGTATATTGCCCGTGGGCTCGAGGACAGTGATAGACTCAAACAGCAAGATAACACAATTTGTAGGGTGAGGTGTTTGTTGCCATAGGAAGAAAGATAGATAAATCATATCAAATAAATAAATAAATGCTGCAGGCGGCTGAGAATGTCTTTGGATATACTTCCTATCGGTTTGATAAGGAAATCAGCGACGCTGAACCGCTTCGCCTTATGTGCTCAGAAACCAGAATGACATGTTTATTTTCCTACGAAACCAGATGTTATGAGGATTCGAGAGAATTACACTTAAGTACAGTCTTTAAGCAGTGCATTCGCGGCTTTTGCACACAAAGGATCAATTGCGATCCATCATGATGCTGCTTCTGTAGAAAACTTTGATTCAACTTGCTCTGTTCCCTGGCATCACCTCAGAACAGAATCAATGTGAAAATTGTGAAGTCTTGAAGCTGATCGTCTGAATCTCTCTCTTTCCCACACACACATAGAGCATCAAAACCAGAACATCCTGCTTATGGCATCTTGTCTGTTTCTCTCTAACTATGAGAGTTCAGAGCTGAGAGTCTGACTGTATTTTCACACCCTCATCTATTTGGAATCTCCACCAATATTCTTCACTGGTCTCATAAAAGCGCACTTACAGCCTGAATTTCACATCTCCTTCTCCAGCTTTCATTTGTACTTGGATTCTACAAATGGAGGCCTTTATGTTTTCAGAGGCTTCCTTCTGTCCTCTTCCATATGTTCCTTTTCTTCCTTTGTTCTTTGATCACTTCCTTTTTCTTCTCTACATCCTTGGCTATACTTTTCCTTCTTTCCCTCATTACTTTATTTAATCCTCCTTGCTTTTCTTCCTTCATCACTTCCTTTTTCTTACTCTTTGCTTTCCCACCCTCTATCTCTTTATCTTTGTTCTATTCTACTTTCCTACATTCTTCCTTATTTCTCTCATTACTTTATTTTTCCCTTCTTGCTCTCCTTCCTTCATTCTTTTTCTGTCCATTATTCACTTCATTCTTTAGTCAATCTTCCTTCCTACTCTATTTTAATCTTTTCTTTCTTCCTTAATCCATTCTATTTCCCTTCTGATATCTTTTAATCTTTCTTTCATTTCATCCTTCCTTCCCACTATCCATCACTACTTTTTTCTCAGTTTCATCTATTTTGCATCTTTTCCTCTTCCATAATTTCCTTCCAATTTTCAGTTGTTTCTGTTCTACTTAACCCCTTTTAATTTATTTTCCTTTGCTATTTTCGTCGTTCACCCTGTTGTTCCCTCCATTCTTCTCTTACCTCCATTATTTCATACTTTTTGTTCTCCTTTCTTCATTTTTTCCCACATTCCTTTCTACTTTGGTTTTCTTTCCTGCTGTCTTCTCCATTCTTTACTTCACTCTCTTTTTTTCCAATCTTCCTTCCTACTTTTATACTTTCTTCTCTTAATCCTTTCTATTTCCCTTCCCTTCATTTCATCCATCCTTCCCTCTTATCCATCATTCATTTTTTCTGTTTTATCTATTTAGCATTTTTCCTCTTCCATAATTTCTTCCCAATTTTCACTTGCTTCTATTCTACTTTTCCTTTTTAATTTCTTTTTTTGCTCCTTTCTCCCTTCATCCTGTCATTCCCTCAATTCTTCCCTTCTCTTTTTATACCTTCATCCATGCGTTGCTCCGTTCCTTCCTTCATTCCCTTTTCTTCATTTCCCTTTGATCCTTTTCATCTTTGTTCCAATCTCTCCTTCAGTTATTTCCTTTATTTTGTCTCTTACCTTTTCCCTCCTTCTCTCCTCCCGTCTTTCATTTCTTAGTTCATTTTTCTTCTTTTTGTCTTTTCCTTTCTTCTTTCATTTCTTCCTTTCTTTCTGTTTTCACACATTTATCATTCTTGTGGCACAGTGATTTTTACCTTGTTTGATGCCAGGCTCACTCATTACAGTGAACTCCTAGAGGAATGGCACAGGTTTGCTGCCAAGCAAATGACTGTTCCCACAGCACACAGTATTTGCTGTTCCCTCTCTCTTGCCTGTGGTGGTGTTATTGGAGTAGGTACCACAAGGACACAGTAAAAACCAGAGGATTTGTCCAACAAGCTTCAAAACACAGTCTGCCATGGCTCTGCAGCAGTTACAAAGAGAAGTCAATTCTAGACCTATATTTCACAACAAACCAGTCCAAAATAAATATATCACAAGGACACCATGGGGACCCAAAGTCCAAAGCTAAATTGGACATCGATATGCAGTATTATCACTAAGGACCAGCCAAAATTAAGTTAAATGGTAAAGAAGCGTGTCTACTTTTGTTTGATGATTTAAATCAATAGCCTTTGTATAAAACAGGAAATCCCTGGTTTAAAATGCTACAGTTTGGCACAACTAGGAATGAGCAGCCTTCAAGAGCAATGGAGATAAGACTAATGGGAATTGTATGATGTATGAGACTTGATAGGTGTGATGAAGGGGGTTTGAAAAGGATATGGCTAGATGGTGATCCTACATAATCTGTTTCCCTTCATATCGAACATTTAGGCTAGCATGATGGGCACGGTGCTCAGGGACCAGCAGAGCTGAAGATCAGAAATCCAGCTGTGAGACTGGCATATACTGTAGGCCATGACACAGTGTAATCAGCGCCTTGTCAGGCAGGAAAAAGGAGGAGTAAAGCAGCGCTCAGCCTGCGGTAGCCTACACTAATAAGCTTTATGCGTTCTGTTTGCTGCAAGGCAAATGATGTATAACAGGATGGCGAGAACAGAGAGAGAAAAAAGTTTTAATGTCACCGTTGGGTTGAAGGTATTTCTTTAACATTTCCTCTGTGGAATCTCTGCAAATTTACCAAGCACACACTCTCACTTTCTGGTGAGATTAGGCGGCTGTCGGAACCGTCCCCGTCTAATGACAACGCTTTAATGAGGGGTCATTTCTCCCTGGCTGGTCGCTGCTGGGGGGAGTGAATGAGCTCGGGAGGGAGGGAGCTATAGTCAGGGAGACTGGGACTGGCTCTCTGAAATATCCCCTGCTGGAGGGGGAACGGATGTTCAGATACAGCTCCCTGGGCAACGGCGTTAGAGCCACGTCTCAGCTCTACAAGCCGTGTGCGCCAGCCCTCTCCGACTTGAAGTTTCTCCGACCACAGCGAGGCCAATTAGGGGTGCGCTGTTGAAAGAGCAGCAATTATTCTTTCGCACGACACGCATGGCTCCTGCATTCCACCCATTATTATCTCCTGGCTCCCCCTCTGTGAAAAGCTGGCAAACTCTTCACGCATCCCTACTCCTATGAGCTTCAGTGAGTCTGGCTGTCCAAAGCTGGAGACCGGCAATGACAGCGCTGAGGTGTCTGGGCTAAAATAGGGCATGAAATAAAAGCAAGCAAGGGAGTGATTAGGAGAAGACCAGGGAAAAGACAGTGCTGGTTTCAGTCGTTGCCTCCTACTAGGAGAACATGCCTCACTCAGATTCACAATAATTGCTTACTCTACGTCAAGGCACGATGCAGGCCGAGGCGCCTGTACTACAAACGATTAAAGATAAGAATCGGCAGTAGTGTTTGGCGCCATTATGCAGATGGATTCGAAAACCAACTTAAAAGCTGTCCTTCGAATGAACCGCCCCATCCAAGATGGCACATTTCACCGTGGCAATTTTAAGCCACCGTAGGAGCTTCTACACCCTTGCGCTGGGAGTTATATCCGCCGTTGGCGTCGGCTCCCCGTAGTCACCCTATCTTCAACCGAGTCATACAAGTAGACAGCTGAGGGGCTGGAATCAGAGGCCTCCTGTGAGGAGCTTGCTTGGGGAAATGTAAAACAGCTTGTTAATACAAGACGAATCCCTGCGAATCAATCAGACGCATTACATAGATGCAACTTGATGCTAAGTAGCGAACAGAGTGACGGCGAGCAATTAGTTTGTGGCTTAGCGCTCAGATCCTGAGAGATTTCACCTTGCCCTCCTCTGAAGAACTCCTGGTGCTTCTTTCATATCCTCAGTTCAAACTCTGCTTCAAAACAAAATTCGTGTTTCTCCTTTAGATAGAGGTATTGATGAAAAATAAAGCTAGTCTCCGTGAGAGGGTTTCCAACAGTGGTGCAGAATAAGATACTCCTCAATTCACAGTGACCTTTGAGCTTTCAAGTCTTTGATTTTTTTCCCCTTTTCAGACAGTCAAGGATCCACTCTGTTGGTGATATTACTAGGAAGGCTAGACGATAATAAAGGAAATTTTGATGGGGCGCACAGCCTGCTTTCTTCCCTCTTGTGAGACTGTAAAAAAAAAGTTTCATGACTGAGCAATTCACTCCTTTCATCTTGCTCTGACACATCTTGCTAGCTTTTAGTTTATTCACTCAGGAATCATCTTCTGGCCGCCAAGAGGCTTAGCTGGACTCCACCGCTCCATGGAAGCAAACTGCGCACTCTCTCGTCTCTTTGACCTGTCTGAGCGGTTATTCTTTTGAAATACTTTTCCAAATAGAGCGGCTCTCTGTCCACTGACTCAGACCCTGAAACCCAATCATTGACAGCAGAGAACAACAAAACGTTCCCAGGGCTGTCATTTACAATGGACACACAACCACAGGAGCTTGTTTTACAGCTCTGTTGAGATAATCAATGAGTGACTTGGCAGCGCCGAGGTCCTATTGAGGCGCATTTCCCACTCGCTCCCTTTCTCTTTCTCCTTTTCTCCGCCTCAGTCCTGTCCTCCCTCCGTCTCTCGAGAGATTGTTCTCAAATAAATTGATTTGACGGTATTGCTGTGTTTGATAACATGAGAAAGCCAATGGAATCTGTCAACACGGACTCCATCATCGAGCGTGCCTTCGCCACATTCATTCACAACCCCGTCCGCCCTGCTTAAATGATTGTTTATTACTAAGACTAATTTAGTTCAACAGGCGACTACACATGCTGCAACAGTTCCCGCCGATGCCAGGAGATGGAAGACAGTCGGGCCAAGATTGCGCTGGAAGACGGATAGCTTTTAACGCTTAGATAAGAGAGACATGCTGAAATAAGTCACAGCCATCTAGCAGACATAAAATCGAGTGGCACTGCCCAACCCTGTCACACAGCGACTCGGGATAAATTGATGCGTGGCCTGTCCACTGGGGCTTCTAATTGTATTTTCTTTTACGTGGTAGGTTTTGTCAGGGTGCATCTGTCATGTATGACATCTGTAAAATGACAGCCTTTCTCAAGTGCGGAAAGGAGGCTGCTGGGTCTGGAAGATCATGATACCCGTGAATTTTTTGCTCAGACATCCCTTCAGTGGTTTTTAACCATGATGAAACACACCACGGATGTTTTCTCTTTGGCCATCTATGAGTTTACCAAGACATTTGAGTGCTGTTTCAAAATGAATTTGCTTTTATTGTCTATTGTCATGGCATAAATGTCACATAATTTCTGCATGCTTTTGAATAAAAGTTCTAGCCTTTTAAAACACTATCAGTTTTCTATAGTGACATCTGACGACAAGGTACATACTTAACGTCAATAGAAAACTGAAACTTGCGTCTGTTACAACAGACGTGAATTATAGAATATTACAGACACCAAAACTATGAAATAACATACTTTCACAGCCAATACAGTAACTTGCACTTTTCCGTGATCTTTATGTTGTACATTCATATTTTACTGACACCGTAAACTACTAAAAAAATGGCACCAAACAACCATAACCCTAGCTATGACTGGAACATAAATGCAATCTTTTCAACCAAGGGTCTTACAACAAGAGGTCCTGTGCAGTATTTAGACTGTACAATAGAAACATAATTCAATACAGTGAAACTGCAGTCATCTACATCTCTTAGTGCCCCACCTGTCATTTAAAGTGCCACTTTTCCAATAGTCCAAACACAGAGTTCTAAACCTCTGAACCACGTCTGAATACATCTGACTTTCATGTCTGGGGCGCATAAGCAACACCACACTTTCAAAAAAGATGCCACAAAAAGATGCCTAAGACTTTTGGAAGAAAAGAACAAGCAGAATTGTATGCCGTCTGCAACACGGTCACAGCTCGAGAGCTGGCTGGTGTTCGCTTTTCACTTAGCTTTACATGTGTTTTCTTTCAATTAATAATTACAGCACAGCGTAAACTTTCATGCATGTCTAATTCTATTGATTTTTTCTTCGTTTTCTTTAAATCTCATTCTAAGATCTGATCCATACAAGATGAGATATATTGATGAAATCTGTTTCACCCTTGGTCATGTGTATTCTGTCATGAGTCTTATAATAATAAAATCTTTGTATCACTTATTTACTATTTGGATGATTTGATATGCAGTAAAAACAGCCATGCAGTCACTATATTCACAGAGCGTTTCGACATCATTTATGGACACTTTTAATGCAATAATCATAATTGTTATAAGTCTAACCAAAGGGCTAAAAAGTGCAGAAGTCCAAAGTGCAGTTGCATTACGTAAACACGATGGAAAGGTCACAAACGGTTAGTTGCTCATCTGTGCACTCCGGTTCAAAGAGGTAGAGTAAGACGAAAAAACTCCATCTCATTTTCTCCTCCAACTTCAAAATCGTCTGACATCGTAATTTTACGATTTTTTTTTTTTTTTTTGGTAAAGGGTGTTTGACTTTCTTTGCACGTTCACTTTGTAAACACTGGGGTCGGCACTTCCACCTACGTCATGCGTGACCTTCCAACAAGACTATGTAATGCGTCAAGTTGAGCTAGTGCAAGACGAGTATTTGTGTTAAAAATGTGCTTTTTTTTTTAAAATGCTAGATAAGACCCTTATTCCTCAGCTGGGATTTTCTAGAGTCCTTTGAAGCTGCATTGAAACGACAATTTGGACCTTCAACCTGTTGGCTCTCTTTGAAGTCCACTATATGGAGAAAAATCCTGGAATGCTTTTCTCAAAAACCTTTCTTTTCGACTGAAGAAAGAAATACATGAACATCCTGGATGACATGGGGGTGAGTAAATGATCAGGGATTTTTTTTATTTTGGAAATGAAATAATCCTTTAATACTGAAGACATCTGAGATAATTTTCACTATAGTTGATTACCACAATGCAAGATGGCAACAGTAGCGTTTGTATAAAAAACGGCTGACATATTGTGCTAAAAGTGTCCTTCCTTCTCTGATAAAAAATAAGACTAAATAATTACATGATTCTGCTACTACAACATGTGCAGCTTCTGTAAATAACCCTACAAACTGTCATATTTTTAAACTGCTTGGAGAAAAAAAAACATCCAAAAACACACTTCGCTGTGTCACACTATACTTTTTCCATTCAAATGCCACTTTGACCATTTGCAAAATCCTAACAACTCAGTGTCCAATAAATGGGCTATGGACCTTTGCTATAATTTCAAAGATCAACGTTATTATCCTAAATTATTACACGGCCCTCTGGAATACTTCATTCTTATTGGTCAGTCTCATAAACTGTATTTCTGCACACTAAACGGACCATCCCAGGCAACTGATTTCCTCCATAGCTGCGGTGGTTTCATGTCTCGCATATCACCCTGCGGTCTCTTTCTCCTCACATAATAAAATAATTTCAACTCAAATCAATATTTAATGCCCAATTATTTATTTATCTGACAGGTAGCCATGTAATAAGCAGGCTAATGTAGAGACAGACGGTCATTTCAGCAAAAAATAAACCCCATTCAGTGTAAAACAAGACCCCTGTTTTTATTACAATAATGACCTTTATAGAAGAAGAAAAAAAAAATACTATATAAGTGCATGTAAAATGCACTGCAGTTTAGGGACTGGGAGCTTTGCAAACACCCCAAAGCTTCTGGGGTAAATAGAGGGGGAAAGGAGAGATGGAGAGGTTAAAAGAGAGAGAGGGAAGGAGAGAGAGAGATTTATGTAGGAAGAAAAATTACCTTTGTCGCGCAGAAGGACAGTGGTAAATGGTGCGTCATTCCGCAGTAATTTACAAATCGCGGAGTGGAAACAAAATTAGATTAAGAGGGTACGTTGAAATGGACCTGCTAAACATCACTATTAATTACACTGTTGTCAAGGGCGAAAATTATTTATTTTCATGGCAGAGGGGAAAACAAAGGCTGTTGGTGGGTTTAAATGGGTTTACAGGCATTTTTCACTTGAGCAAGCTCAGAAAAAAAACAAAAACAAGGAAAACATAGATTTTCAATTAAAGGACACTAATGTCTACATTACTACTGAAGCAATAAACTTTCTGACTTATGGTGAACAGCAAGAACAACAAAGACACCGCGGCTTTACGACTCATTGCAGACATTAATGAGCAAGAAAATGTGGGTTTTCGTGGCTCCCAAGATCAACCATTTTGGATGCTTCCCATTAAATTAGTATCTTCAGATGTCTGGATTCTATCATGCATAACAAAAGGACAAACATACCACCCTCACTCAAAGAAAAAAAAAAGTCACATCTGGTTAAAATAAATATATATATGTATAAATTGCCTCTCAGACCTTGTGTCATCTCTACATTCTTTTCTAATTGTGAAAGCAGAAAAGAAACTCTGGGAAGCTGTCAAAGCGATGAAGATCTCATGCCGACAGTGCGGTGAACTTCTTTGCAGTTGCAGAGGAGGTGAGCCGGTCCGTCCAATCCGAGTCGGAGCGCCGCTCATTAGGGCACGTCTGCGCAGGCAGCCGGGGGGATGTGGCAGCACCCGGTCCACCCCGACGCAGGCATCCAGCGGGGCATCTGGCAGGGCTACACTTCAGGTCAGTCTATCTGAGAAGGGAGCGCATCAGCGGCCACTTCATGGATGGCACGCTGTCTGCGGCTGACAGCTTGTCATTTATCACAGCTGAGCAGTGGCATCAGGTGGGATCATGATTAATTTCACTTTACCACTTTCAGAAATAAGCCCTATAAATCATCTTAAGCTCCGTGTGCAAGTTTTGTTGTAGCCACATGACAAATCTTCACCACATCCCGCTCCGCCTCAGCGGCCTACAATGGGTCCTGCCACACGGCTCACAAAAAACCAGCCAGCGATGGCCAGGAAGGAGAGTGACATTTCGTAAATACCCCGAAGGATTATTAAAGCAAGACAGCTCCGGTTAGAGCCCACGGCGACGAGTACAGAAACCGTATCGTCCATTTGCAAAGATAAATGTCTAGCGGTCTCTTCTTCACTGTCCATCTGTTTGTCACTTAGCTTTAGCTTTCTTTGGCATCCTTACACATGCTAATGATAAAGACGTGTCATTGAGATGTAAAACAGAGCTTAATCAAATGTGGGTGGAGAAAAAGCGCTCTTCATAAGTCAAGAGGTAACGCGACGTCTTCGGTGGCGCAGGTGGCGGCGTGCCAATCCGTCAGTATGCTTATTAACAGTTTTTATATCACTTTAATCAGATGTCTTGGACTATAAGCTAAAAATGTGCTCTGCTTTCACAGGGTGAGTGCTCGAGTCGTTTTAAAAGCATGTAATTGATGCCCATGTGACATCTGAAGACATCATCTTCCGCTGAGATGCTGTTTTTCTTTCCAGCTTTGGATGCCAGGCTACTTAATTAAGTGATGACTTCCAAATTTAAATCAGATCGCTTAAAATGCACGCTGCTTTTTCCTTTCAAAAGTGCCTTGTCAAGGCACCGATTCACTCAGGAATATATATATTCGGTAGCCAAGCGTGATGCTATCCCTTAATCTATTGTCCACCGCCTCCATATCTCTTTTCCGGTTGGCGGGTAATACTTCAGGACGGATGCCCTACATGCTAGAGTAATGTGACACTTAAACGATTTCCTCATAAGGCCCGGTGACAGATAGCGGTGGGTAAACAGCTGCTGCATGTTACATTTTCTGTCCGCTCTGTCTGCATTTCAATGGCCGCACTTTGCTCCAATTTATTCCCATCTCGGAGATATAGACCGTTTCCAACTGTGCCTAAATCCATATTCCCCAATAACACAGTGTGCACTTCCCTGGTGAACTCGACAAATGCCACACAATCAGGGCTCCCCAGCTGCTAAGCTATGCCCCACAACACTTTGCTCAGGCACAGAGGCAAGTGAAGCTAATCGATTCCAAGGCTGTGCCTCTCAACCAAATGTAGTCCTGTTTCTAGGACGTAGTCCCTGAAAAGGAACTCGAAACGCAAAATTGCATTCATCGCATGGAGAGAAGGCGAAAATAAAAATGCTAGATGAAGAAAAAAAGTATTTATTTTTTTTCACCCGAGAATAAGGGCAGAAAACATTTTGTATGCAACGGAGGTCGGGGTTTTGAGCACTTTGTATAATTTTCTATTAAAGTTCAAAAGTTTGCATGGTTAAATACTGTATGTGACCCTGGACCACAAAATCAGTCTTAAGTAGCACGGGTATATTTGTAGCAATAGCCAAAATACATTGTATGGGTCAAAATTATTGATTTTTCTTCTATGCCAAAAATCATTAGGATATTACGTAAAGATGATGTTCCATGAAGATATTTTGTAAATTTCCCATTGTAAATATATCAAAACTTATTTTCTGATTAGTAATATGCATTGCTAAGAACTTCATTTGGACAACTTTAAAGACGATTTTCTCAATATTTAGATTTTCTCAATATTTTGCACCCTGACATTCCAGATTTTCAAATAGTTGCATCTCGGTCAAATACTGTCCTATCCTGACAAACCATACACCAATAGAAAGAGTATGAGGTGTAAATCTCAATTTCCAAAAAAAATTCCCCTCACGACTGGTTTTGTGGTCTAGGGTCACATATGGTTGCTAGTGTTGTCATGACACTAGAATTTCTAACTTGCAAATACCATAAAAGAAAATCAATAATCTATACAACTTTCAATACCATGAGAACAACATAATACACTTTTTTTGTTCCACCCAAGAATAAGAGCAGAAAACATTCTGTATGCAACAGAGGTGGGAGTCTTTGAGTGTGAAAGAGTGAAAGTTTGCATAGGCTAAGTACTATTTTGTTGCTAGTGTCATGACACTGTAACTTCAATATTCTATACCATTTTCAATACCATAAGAAAAAATGCCACAACATAAAATATGGTATAGAAGGCATACAATAAAACAATCCTCAATAATAAAAATAATAATGGTAAAGTTTTTTAAATAACTTTACAGTATCAAAATTACAATATTTATATCCCAAGTTTTCTACCTGAAAGAATCAAACCTTCAATCTTTTTGCAGGGAGATATTTAAAGTCCCCATGAAATCAAAATTTAGGTTTTTTGGCTTTTAGTATGAATATGTTAGCCTTAGGGTTATCTATAAGCTAGTGTGTTTCAAAACCGTGACAAAATTCACATTTAGAAGATATGTGACCCTGGACTACAAAACCAGCCTTAAGTAGCACATATATATGTGTAACAATAGCCAAAAATACATTGTGGGACATGATTGTTTTTCCTTTTAAGCCAAAAATCATTAGAAAATCATATTAAGTAAAGATCACGTTCCATGAAAGTATTTTGTACATTTCCTAACATAAATATACCAAAACTTACTTTTTGGTTAGTAATATGCATTGCTAAGAACTTAATTTAGACAAATTTACAGGCATTTTTTTTTTCAATATTTAGATTTTTTTGCACTCTCAAATTGAAGATATTCAAATAGTTGTATCTCAGCCAAATATTGTCTTATCCTAAAAATCCATACATCAATGGAAAGCTTATTTATCTAAATGCAATATGATGTATAAATCTCAGTTTGGAAAAATTTACCCTTATGACTGGTTATGTGGTCCAGGGTCACATATAAGCATTCAAAATTTATAGTCTCTAACTATCAACGATTATTGTGACATAACCCTGCACTTTAGTTTCTCATCAAATGTTCTGTCCAATCAAATGCTCTCTAGAATCCAAAGCATGCCACCCCCTACACTATAAATAGATGCTGAAGCTGTGTCTGAAATCGGTAATCTGTTCACAGAATTAGTATTTTCTGTATAGTGACCTGTATGCAGACCACAAAGCGTATCAGACCCATTTGAATTCTAAACAGCATAATATATTTTATAGTGATATGGTTGAGATTGTGGGTTACCGATCTCAATGGCTCTTA
This sequence comes from Garra rufa, assembly GCF_049309525.1. Lineage (NCBI taxonomy): Eukaryota > Metazoa > Chordata > Actinopteri > Cypriniformes > Cyprinidae > Garra > Garra rufa. Next base: position 36,241,282 of record NC_133376.1, read on the forward strand.
GCCCAAGCTGTGATACAACTGAAACGCTACTGCCACTTTTAAAAAAGGGGCGGGCTACTTGATAGTCTCACCCTGTCTTACTGTTCAGTTGAAATTAAATCAACACATATAATAATGCTGCATGCTTCAAAGCACTTCAGTGAACATCAGGTTGCATTTACAAATTCATGTTAAACTCAGGACAGATAGAGATGGAGTTGCATTTACTGTGAACAGAGTAGTTCCTAGATAATGAAAACTAGAGATCGACCAATATATCGATTTACAGATATTTTCCCGATATTAAGCATCTTACTATAATCGGATATCGGTTTTGTAATATCGGATTCACAGATAAATGCCACTATCTTGTGGGTGTTTTGAAAATTGTGGACAGGATTGCCATTGCTGCACATCTGAGGGGAGACAAGACGACAACAACGTTGATTTAAGGTAAAAAATTAGGTAAAAAATTATATAAATACTGTTCAATTTTACACAAAAACTGATCGTTTCATGTCGTAGGACATCAATGTATTGTCACGAGCCACAGGGTGTAATTTGGATTTGGATGTTTTTTTTTTACTTTCAAATGTTTGGTGCCCATCCACTGCCATTAAATCACTAACAGACTGCAGCGGTTTGAGTTAAAAATCTTCGTTTGTGTTCTTCTGAGGAAACAAAGTCACCTACATCTTGGATGCCCTGGGGGTAAGCAGATAAACATCAAATTTTCATTTTTGGGTGAACTATCCCTTTAATTAAAACACATACCGTGGAATATGAAAACTGAAAACTTGCTGTTGGAGAGAAGAGAGAGTGGAGAGCGCAGTTGTCATCAGTGTATCGATACTGTGGGAACAAAAAAATCAAACCTTTTGAAATATTCTGAATGAACAGGTAATATAATCAATTTTTTTACATTTTTGACAACACTAATGGTTGCTATAGGATATTTATATTCTCATTGAAGTATTCTTGTTCTGAAGTTTTAATTGGCTGCAATAAATAAATCATATGCGCTCCACCTCAGCAGATGTGCACTACGGTGTTTCATAATATCTGCCGTGCAGGTCTACGGTAGGTGTCAGCGATGGTACTTCTCAAAGTCTCCCTGAAAGAAGTAAACAAACACACAATGAAAAAAATTAATATTTCAGAACTTCATCATTGTGACCTGTTTTCTGTATTGCACCAACTCCTCTCCTCACGGAAGCTCCCACAACGCCGTCATTTATAGCTTTGAGCTACAGTAACTGCGAAACGTGATTGCTTTGAGCACTTCAAGTTTCAGCCGGTGCAAATGAAACTAATTTGACTGGGGAAAGAGCGCTTTAATGCATTGCGAGTGCTTTTTTGCAGGCTAGGCATTCGTACTGGTGTTTCGCGCACGCGCCACCGCTGTTGTTGTTCGGTTGGGAGGGCCAGGCTTGGATTGCCATCGCCACAGGCAGAGGGCCAACTGCGGTATCAGGGTGCTGGGAGGGTATCCCATAAAAATGCATGGCCACATGCTGCTTCCAAAGGCTTTTCATCTTCCCTCTGTCTGCCGAGCCCCAAACACCTGGAGCACAAGGGGAGTCCGGAGTGCATGTGTGTGCACAAGGAGGGATATGCACACACACTGGGATGCGTGGGCTTTGTCCGCCCGTCTGCCGGTCAGCTCTCCGACTGCTTATTAATTTAGAAGCGTTTGCGGTCTCTAGGGACAGAGAGATAAATGCCAGCAGCAGAGGCAGGCCGGCGGTGAACTCATAAAACCTATTAAAGGAAGCTGTTCATCACCTCCATCAGCAGGCCTGATTATGGCCAGGGCCAGCTGTAAACCTCCACAGCCCTCAGCGGAGCCCCAGACACACCACTCACTCTGCTAGCAGCCCTCCGAAAGCTGCGCTGCCCACCCGGCGGCTCCCATTACGGTGAGGGATGAGACTGCTACCCCGACTACATGCGGGATTTATCGACGGACGCAAACGCGGCGCTGTCGCTTTAAATGCCAGTCACCGCGGTATTAGCGCTTCGCCTCGCAATTGCATTTTGTGAGCGTGTCGACGGTGTTGTATTATCATACAAATACTTGCGAGATGAACATTTATTAAAAAAAGACGCTTGCTGCCTCTTGTGGTTGCCACAAATACAAGATAAAGATAAACTCATCACCCTCCATCAGATTTCCCCTCGGTTTTGCTTGTATCAGCAAGCCAGGACGCTTCGCTCCCACTGTATGCGGTTTTGTTCTATTAGAAGGTTATATTCGCAGCGCCCCCCTCCCCTCCTGTGATGTATTTCGCTTATTTGTGTCTTTACGCATCACAAGCGCCGTTTAGAAGCTCTTGCCCGCAGAGAGCAGGGAAACGGCGTGCCAAGGCATCAGTCAAAGACCGAACCTACTTTACAATCAAACATTATGAACTGCTGTTGGAATTAGGACAGCTTCCAGGGAACTAGGGGACACGAAATTATCCAAATCCCATTAATCTTTTTTGAGAGAGATGCTGACATTTTGTAGTCTAATTAAAAATGCCACACAATGAATTTTCGAATGGTAACAATAATTAGCAATTGTCTGGGGACGAGAAAAGGGGACGCAAATGCAACGGCGACGCCGTATACGTGCTTGGCTTTTCGCTTATCGCAGTCAGATGGGGGAAATGGGTGGAAAAGGGCTCTTTGATGCATTGTAGCTCCGCATGTTATTATGGTCACACATTCTCTGAACTTCAATTAATTAAGTAGCGCAAAATGCCATTGCATGCTGCGAATAATTTAGATGAATGCATCCATTAAATTATCTGTTGCTATCATAATCAGCCATTTCCAAGGAAAATTTCCCTAGTGATTACCATTATATTATAGCTATTGTATTATACATGACCTTGCCATTGCTAGCACCATGCTGGAGTGTTTATATAACATGCCAAATGCACAAATGTCCAGATGCAAACATAATGTAATATAACATTAGAAATCCAGTTCCTAAAATTCTTGTTCTAAATAGGGCCCATATGTATATTAGATTATTAGGTATAACACTTTATTTTAAAGTGTGCTTGTTACATGTTACATGCACTATATAGTAATATGTACTATAGTTATAACACTAAATTACACATAATTATATGTAATAACTTTAAAACAAACCTTAATCCTAACCCTAAAATTATAACATATTAATTAACATAACTCAGTACTTAAACGTTACTTAAAATATGTTTTATGTTTATGTTATGTTATGTTATATGTTGTAATGTTTAAATAACAAAATTGGGAATGAACTGATGCATCCTTTGATTGTACCCTGCCAAACACATACATGTCCTGATATGATATGATATATGATATATGATATGATATGTTTTTAATAATAATAATAATAATATAACAATATCATGATTTTTAATCATTTTAATCGAATTAAAAAAAATGTTTTTACAAGAAAATACTATTTCAGTTTTTCTATTTCAAAATATCACATTTAATTCGAAGTGTTACGTACAGATTGAAGTGAAATTTAGATACATTTTTTCAAATTTCTTGTTCTTTGTAAGATTTATTATATTATATTATATTATATTATATATTATATTATATTATTTTATATTTAATATGTCATGTTATGTTATACTGTAATATTTAAACACAAATGTCCAGATCCAGAAAATATAATATAATTTGTAATTATTTGTCAAATTTAGATCATTATATTATATTATATTATATTATATTATATTATTTATGAGCTTACCAATGCATTTGAAGGATACATTTCATCATATATGTTGTTAAAAAATGTAGAGCATGGTGCTAGCAAAGTTGCTTTAGATAAATGTCTGCCAAATGCATAAATATTTAGTGGCAAAATATAATATAATAATATATAATATAATATAACAATATCATGTTTTTTTTTTTGAAGTTGCAAATAAAACAAACATTACTGAAGCATGTTTGTACAAGAAAATACTATTTCAAATTTTTTCTATTTCAAAATATCACATTTAATTAAAAGTGCTACGTACAACTTTTTATTATATTATATTATAATTCATGACCTTACCAATGCATTTGAAGGATACATTTCATCATATATTTTGTAAAAAAAAAGAAAAAAAAAAAGAAAGTAGAACATGGTGCTAGCAATGTTTCTTTAGATAAGTGTCCGCCAAATGCATTAATATTTATTTCCAATATAATATGATATGATACGATACAATACCATACAATACAATACAATACGATACGATACCATACAATACGATACGATACGATACGATACGATACGATACGATACAATATAATATAATATAATATAATATAATATAATATAATATAATATAATATAATATAATTTAATATAATATAATTTAATATAATATAATACAATACAATACAATACAATCTAATAATACAAAAGGGTTCTTTATGTACAGAGTGACCCTATCTAAACTGATTTGCATTTCCTCATTACATTACATTATCTACTGGAGAAATGGAGGGGCCAAAATGACATCTCCAATCCAGATGCTGAGGCCAATCACGATGTGAAAACTGCCAAGTGATACTCTCCTTAAGATCCGTCCATCTGTCACTCCAATTCCCTGGTCAGCAAATCATTTCTTTTCCAAAGACACATGTGAAGCAGACTTCTCCTACCCACTTTAATCATCACTCCGTGCTCGAAATAACAGAGGCTGTCCGTGGACCGCTGTCGTTTCTGGTGATCATAACAGATAATTACCCGCCTCCCTGGACAGCCATACTGCACATCTCTCCCAGAAGCACTATCTCCTAGTGAATGTGCTGTACTCGTGAAAGCGCAGTGTGTGAGTAACGAGCTAGAAGTGGCAGTGATTCAGTCCCTTATGTCACCCAGATAGTCTTCAGATGGCAAGCAAAGGTAAGTCAAACCTCACCTACAAAAAAATGACTTTTTATCTTGAGGACGAGGATGAATTAATCAATAAAAAGGATGACCAGTAAAAAATGGTCCGCTCATAATTTCTCACCGGTGGCAGGTCTGGATCTGAGCGTGCATTTTGGCAACAGGGGGCACTGTTGCTGTTCTGAAGGAGAGAGCTGGCAGCTTGCCGCAGTGAGTGAGTGACCAAAGAAAAATCATTGCTCAGTGATCGACGGGGAAGCTACACTGATCGCCATTGATCCTTTAGTGCTGTCCCCTAGCTTGACCACTGCCCTTGTGCCCGTGCAAGGCTAGCATAGTTTTATCAGACTGGACCACTGCATTACAGCCAATACACAATATCCCTATTACTGTACGGATGCATGTGTGTGCAATGAGGGGAAATTCAAACTAGAGACCTCAGATGCACTGAGGATATTCTACATTCTCCTTATCGGTTTGTATTAGTGGGTATGTGAGATATGGCATGCAATATATTAGAGAGATTTATTTGGTCTTACATTATAAAACTGCTCAATCTATTAAGGAAAATTAATTATAAGAGGAAATGAGGGAGATTATTACTATAGTTTCCCCTAATCTAAAAAAAGTCAACTGTAAATTCAAACAGACTAAGAATATTCAAGAAAACTGCTATGACTGCACATAAATAACTGTATATTGCATACATTAATTATTTGTTAATGGAATAACTAAGTGTTGCGATTACTAATTAAGAAGAAAACATTTCTGTTATGGATTGATTACAAAACGGAGTAAAAGAAAACATTTATAGTCTCAATGAAAGCATAATTGCAAGTTTCGACTGAATGACAGCTGTGTTACAAATAGAATTGAGTAGGAGAAAGAAAATGTATAATTTACGAAAACAACAAAATTATTTTTATTATAAAAAAAGCTCTTTGATAATATAAATTAAATGGTCAAGACTTTAGTTTAGGGACCTATTGTCACTATTTACTAATTATTAATTTCTTTTGCCTCAGACTCCTAATTTGCTGCATATTAATAGTTAAAAAAGGTTGTTAAGTTTAGAATTAAATGACCTAAATACAGTCACACAGAATAAGGCATTGATATGTGCTTTATAAATACTAATAAACAGCCAATATGCTAGTGATATCCATGCTAATCAGCAACTAGTTAATAGTGAGAATTGGTCCTTAAAATAAAGTGCTACCAATGTAAAATACCAAATAAACTGATAAACCAATCATTTATTTAGTCTGTATACGTATCATCCCAAGTAGGTATAATATAAAGTGACTACTTTATAATTTTACTATATCTATTTTACACTGTAGACCACTACGTTATAAATACGGTTTAAATAAAAAATGCTAAAAATATTAAAATAATAATAAAAAAATAAAGATAAATGTATAACTCATCACCATTTCAAACAATAAAATAAATAAATGTCATCAAAATCAATAAAAAAAATTATAATCAATAAAAAAAAAACTGTAACAGAAAAATAGAATATCAGAAAGAATGATAGATGGATGGATAGAATGATAGCTTGAGAGATAGAAAGATAGAATGATGAAACGATAGATCGAACAATAGATAGAATGATAGCTTGAGAGATAGAACGACAGAATGATTCAATGATAGATGGATAGAACAATAGAAAGATAGAATAATAGCATGATAGATAAAGAATGATAGGACAGAATGATAAAAGGATAGTTAGCACATAGAATGAAAGATAGAACGATAGAACAATAGACAGAACAATGGAACAATAGATAGAAAGATAGAACGATTGATAGCATGACAGATAAAACTACAGAATGATAGAACGATCGAATGATGAAACGATAGAATAGATAGCACATAGAACGAGAGCGATAGACAGAACAATAGATGAAATGACAGAATGATCAATAGATGAAAGGATAGAACAATAGATGAAATGACAGAATGATCGATAGAGGAAAGGATAGATCGATAGATGAAAGGATAGATCGATAGAATCAGCTAGCTGGTTTGGTTAAACTGATCAATTTATTTTACTAGACACATCCACAGACACAGGCTCCCACACAAACAAAACCAAACATGAAGCATCCACTTTCACAAACGTCTCAAGCAAAATCTATAATCAAGATCCTGTGCTCCACCCCCTCCAGTGAGGCCAATTGGTATTCCGGGAGATCCTCAGCCCCCTGTTGCGTTCCCAATCTCCAACCAGGAAAGAGAGAAAAGAGGTCACTAAGCCCTGGGATGGAAGATGCCTGGCGATGGATTAATGGCTGGGAGAACAAATGAAGTCTTGGAGAGAGTTTATATCTTTCAATACAAAGCAGAAAAGTGGATGGCTACTTTATTTTACACTGGTCCTCCGCACAGTTTGCCTGCATTAGCACACCTCTGAAACAGCCCTGACTTTCACCGTACATGAGAAGGAGAATAGTATGAAATCTACTTACTGCATTGAAATGAGGTAACGCACATCTTTCAAGTGAAATTGAGTGTTGTTGGCAGTACAGTGGAGTGGGGCCCGGATTGAAATTGGATCGCGGTGTAGGATGATAGTTATTTTTAACACAACATGCACAAGGTATGGCTGTAAATATTGTAGCACAGGGGTTGAAATAAGAAAAAGATATGGTCATTCTTAGGGAAAAATAGATTTTCTTTTAACAGCCAGCAAAAGAGCTCGTAATTATAATCTAACGAACAACATGCCCTAGTTTGCCTAAAAATAAAAAAGAATCATTTGAACGGTAATTCTGAATGGATATGACTACTTCAATGAAATGGCATCAAACAACAATAAACACAAATGCAAATTCTATTCATTATCACTAAAAGCCATTTCAATTTGCATATCCGATGTCCCACAGTCCAGGTTTGACTGGCATATCCAAATATACAGCCCCAGAGATTTCTGGGTACGGCCTCAAGGGCACTGCTCACTGGCAGATGCTACAAATACTGTAACAGACTAAAGCTCTGTTGATGTTGTGTAACGTGAATAACAAAGCAGTAGGGTATGCTGGGGCTAAAGGCCTCTGGGGTAGAAAAAGCCCTTTTGATTTTATTTTCTTTCACAACTCAACCACACACAGCTAACCATCACACCACCACAGTGCTTTCCTAAACACGCTGTTCGTCTATATGCTCTGCAAAACAGTCCAGATCCAGGTCACTACCAGTTGCCTGAAACCACACATGTATTTTGAGACAATCTTGTTTATGGTTTTATGGTAACAGGCTCCATTTGTTACCATTGCTTAACTACATTTGTTAACATGAACTAACAATGAAAGACTTCTACAGAATTTATTAATCCTAGCTATTTTCAACATTCACTAATACAGTGCCTTGCAAAAGTATTCATACCCCTTCATTTTTTTCCCCACATTTTGTTTTGTTGCAGCATTATGTTAAACTGCTTTAAATTAATTTTTCCCCACATTAATTTACACTCCATAATAATGACAAAGCAAAAACTAGATAGCAAATTTTACAAATGTATTAAAAATAAAACACTGAAATAAGTACATTGCATAAATATTCATACCCTTAACTCAGTACATAGTTGAAGCACCTTTACAGCCTCAAGTCTTTTTGGGTATGTGACAAGCTTTGCACATCTGCATTTGACAATTATCTGCCATTCTTTGCCTCACCTTTTCACCTCTCAAGCTCTGTCAGCTTGGATGGGGGCTGGCAGACATTTTCTAGAGTCCTAGTTGTTCCAATCATCTTCCATTATGGGCAATGGAGGCTACATGCTTCTGTGAACCTTCAATGCAGCAGATTTTTGTCTGAACTCTTCCCTAGATCGTTGCCTTAACGCAAGTCTGTCACTGAGCTCTACAGGCAGTTATCTTGACCTCAGGACTTGGTTTTTGCTCTGATATGCATTTTCAGCTGTTAGACCTTTTCTGAGAGGTGTGTGCCTTTCTAAATCATACTCATTCAAATAAATTTGCCACAGTTTAACTCCACTCGAAGTGTAGTAAGATCTAGAAGCAATGTGAATGCTCCTAAGCTAAATTTCGAGTGTCCCAGTTTTTTATTTTTAATAAATTTGCACAAATGTTAAAAACCTGTTTTTTGCTTTGCCATTATGGAGTAGGGAGTGTAGATTGATGTGGGGAAAAAAGTAATTTAAAGTAGTTTAACATAAGGCAGCAACATAAAATGTGAAAAAAATGAAGGGGTATAAAAAATTTTGCAAGGCACTGTACAAAAACACTGAACGTAAGCTTACAATTAACAGTTAACACACATTAATAAATGTTGTAGCAAATGTATTGCTTATTGTATTAATACCGGTTAAATAAGTAAAAGTAAAGTCAGGGAACAAAGGCATCTTGTTGAAAGGGCATCACTGATGTCATGAAGGCCATCAAAAGTGCTGTTTCAGTAGGAGAAAAATGCAGAATACCTGTAGTGCAATAAAATTGCTTTTCATAACTGGGAGTGAATAGATTTGTTGTGAAGTATGTGCAAAGTGGGCTCACATTGACTGCTCCATTCACAGAGACTCAAGTGTGAAATACACCTGCCCTATACTACACTACAGCTCCATGGTTAAACACCATACTGTACTAAAACGCAAAAAGCAAACATTTCACAAAGTTATACATGTCAGGTTTACAACATTTTCTACAGCATATATTAATTTTGGTATTGCATATATAATCTTACTGCTGTTCATTTTTAATTGACATTGGTTTATGTTGCTGAACACATACTGATAATGTATACAACTCAAAATACCTATCCTAACTGTATCCATACATCAATTGAAAGCTTATTTATTCAGCTGTCAGAGGATGTATGAATCTCAATAAAAAAGACCCTTATGACTGTTTTTGTGGTCCAGGGTCACATATTCCTGTTTTGCAAAGCTGAACCTTCAGCATAATTACTCCAGTCTTCAGTGTCACGCAACCCTGCAGAAATCATTCTAACTATATTCTAAGATGCTGATTTGCTGCTCAAGAAACTTTTCTTATTAATGTTAAAAAAAAAAATAATGTTTTGCTGCTTAATATATTTTGTGGAAACTGTAATGGAAAGAAATTTATTTAAAATGTAAATAGCTGGTAACATAAACATCACTGACAACATTAAACATGCCATTGAATTGAAGTATTGCTTGCTTTATATGTAAAAAAAAAAACTGACTGCAAATTTTGAATGGTAGTATATGTAGAATTTTAAAATGTTGCAAAAGTAAATATACTAAAGCGTATTTATATTTATGGTGTGCTGTGGTGTTCTAAAATGAGAAGGCAAAGTGTTTTTTCTTCTTTAAATCAAATGTAAATTCAGTAAAATGTTCTCGGTTAAATTAACATTACTTACACTATCAGAAAGAAAAAGGAAAATTCTATTTTACAATTTCTATTTAATTTACAATTATATTTTATATTTTTACATTGCGTATATTTTTACATAAAGCGTAATCAATATTCTATTCATTGAAGTCATATGAATCTCATCAAGTTAATGTTTTTAAGCATTTTATATTTATTAAAATAACAATTCAGGGCAGCAGCAAGTGAAACAATATATTTTATTTGTTAACTTATGTTCAACTATTCTTTTAATAGTCAACTTTGGACTATTTTTGCATTTTTCAGACCATCAGTAATCAAAGCTCTGTAAATATCGGTCACAGACACGGAGATTTACTTTCAATTTCACCATGCAGGCTGATTACTCCTTAAAACTCCCACAAATCACATTTGCATGCCTTTTCCAGTCTTACTTTGATGTAACAAAGTGATTATATCTAAATGTGAGTTGTTTACGTTTTTAAATTGGTCTTCCCATTAATGCCAATATATTGTTAATTCAGACCGATTCATGAATATGGAACCAAAGTCCCTTTAAGGCAAGTCAAATCACTCGGCGGCCATCTTTGAAATGCTTCTCGGGCATGCAAGTACAGCTCCCATCACTTTGAATTGGGAAACATCAAATTCTCTAAAACTGTTCACCAAGCTTAGAATTCAATTTCATTTTAAATCACTAATGAAATTTGACAAGAACTGCCTCATAAATATTGTTCCTTGTGCTCCAATACCATTTTTTTTCCCCATTCAAAACTATATGAGTGACACATCTTGGGTATTCTATAGTCTTTGGTGTCACAGTTGAACACAAGAGATGGGATTTATCGGATGAACCAATCACAGCTAAACATAACCGTCATATCCAATCATATCGCGATCATTTTCACGTCACTTTCCTCCGTTCGTTCTCAATTACCCCCCATCAAGCCCACCGCATGTTTTAGGGGTTCTGTTAAAACTCAATGGGCTCAGGGGAGGAACTATGTGATGATCTGGGAAAACCCATCGGATCGGATGCTGAAGTTACTAAAGAGGAGGAGTCTGATAACAATCTGTTTCAAGCTCAATGCATGAACAGTTGTGCTGCGCTTGCGTTTCTAAATGCAAACGAAAAGGTACAATATTCCTGCTATCTAAACCCATCTAAACATACAAGGGGTAATCATAAGGTCAGAGACTATGCCCATGATAAACAACGAAAAATTGACTTTAGTCTGTTTGGGCAATGATGCAGTATAGTGCTCCAGACTTGACAGACAGCTCTAGTTACACAGTGAAGTGAAAGTAAATCCCTTCTTACTTTAAACTTTACCCGTTTTTCTCAAAATTCCATTCCTGGAAATCAGAGCCGTCAGCAAACCTAAGACAGACATAACTTTTGTTGCAAAATAAAAACTTTGTAAAGGGCTTGAACACATCTATTCATATGGTATCAAAAGCTAAACAATGTCAAATTTCACCATGTGTTGGGTTCTCCTCGCATCACATATACATAAACTAGTAGCTCATGCTAACATATACAATCTTATGGTGGAGTTACCAGCAAAATACAGTGGGCGTTAAAATACTTGGCATGTCACAACCTTTCAAATAAACTAAATTGCTACATAATTTGAATGTACCTAAAACATCACTCAACTACATATAATCACACTTGTCAATGTGCATTATATTCCACCCTCGCATTGGTCTCCATCTGATTCACGTCAATCTATATGTTACCTACGCATAAGACAGAGTTAAAAGACTGCTGAAACATGGAACGCCAGCACATCTATTTAAGGCAACTTTTAAAAAAACATGCAATCAATACATCAGGGTGATGAACTCGCAATCAATAGCATTCAGTGGCGTGGAATGGAATTGAAAAAGCAGGTATTGGGAGATGTTTTATCATCTGTGCTGGAAGCTCAAAGTTGCGCTGGCCAAGGAGACCCAGATAAGAATACAATAGCAGCTCGACTGTCAGCAGAGGTCATACTCCAGTGAGTTGAATTCTGCCCGTAACTCCTAAACTAAAGTTTCCTCATAACCACATGTTTGTGCTCGCCGAACTCCTGTTGAGAATCTTTCAAAAAGCCGGCTACTTTTGTGGAAGCTGCACATATATGTCGAGTGGTGCTTCAGATGAGTGTTCTAGTTTCTCCTGCACAAGCTGATAAAGCCTTTAGTCCACGAGAAGTTGTGAGGGAGGGAGTGAAAGACGGAGGCTAGCTACAGCGGTAGCCTTGACTCCTGAGGATACCCACGCAAGAACCCATAGAGAGAGCCTCGGGACTAAGGCTGCAAATCCAGCCTGATCCGTGTGACCTATCCGAGCTTCATAGATCTCTCTCATCTGACCATGGAGGGGAAGGGAGGGCCTCTGGCACGGTGCTGTGTGTGGCCCACTTGCACTTACTTGTTTAATTGCCTCAGTGTCTTTTCCACACGCTCTACGTGGCCTCTGCCCTATGCGCGGAGATGCGTTAGCTGCGATGGTGCATGGAAAACCGAGCGTGGTAATGTCATTATCTGCAGGACTTTTTAGCAACTGTCAAAAGCCAAAAATACTGTATCTCTCTGGCAGGATTTCCTGGAGTGCAGCTGATTATTTGTTCTTCTGTTCAGCTCATGTTGGCCTAGGAGCCAGAAGCTGAGAAAAGAGGCACATCCAGCATAATTTATTTGAGCTTGCTGAACTACGCAACAGAGAGCGTTTTCACTGAATGCCAGGTCAACGGTCTTTAACGCTATTCGGATGGGATTCGTTTTCTAAATGATTTTTTGAGTTGCGGTTGTTAATGAAGAACGGCTAATTCAGTCGGGATTGGGATCTCTAGTTATTACTTAAGTGGGAGTTGGATGTAGGCGTTATGGAAGGTTGCGCGCATATGTGAATATTGTATAATCATTTCATTATAATCAAGAGGAGGAATTAATGAAGGTGAGGATCATACCTTATGTTGATTTCACCAGCTGCTAATTAATAAAATGGTAAATACGGTCTCATTTGTTAATGTGAATAAACAATAAGCAATATATTTTTACATCTTTTTTAACCTGTCATTGTTAGTTTAAAAAACAACTTTTGATTAAAAAAAAATTCGTTTATTTATTCATTTTTAAGTTAATGAATAAAGTCGTATTAATGTATATAATAAACATTATGACTAATAAATGCTACGTATTGTTCATTGTTCAAACAAATGTAGTTAACTAATGTTAAGAAATAAACCCTTTTGTGAAGTCTTACCAGTAAAACAATACACAACAAAAAATAATTAGAAATGACATTGCAAACAAATACCTTACCCTAACCAATGTCAACTTATCTGTAAGTGAGAAAAAGAAATCCCCCCAAATAATAATACTAACAATATTAGTAATCAAAATAATAATAATAATAATAATGATAAAAAAGAAAGATAAAAATTTTGCACACTAGCTTGCGAAAAAACACATTTTAGGTCTATTTTTTAATGTCTGACAAAGATTGTACGACCAGAACATTGAATTAAATATTGTAAGTATACCGTTTTTCTTGTAAAAAAGAAAAAAAAAAGAAAAATGAGAGACAGAAAAAGTTGGACGAGAGAAACGTTTCTAAATATTTTATATTTCTGAAAACTGTAGTGTGCATTTTTTCGATTATTTATTCATAAAAAATAAATAAAATATCACTATATTTCCTACTTTACCCTGAATCCATTTTTTTTTTAAATACTGCAGGCTGTACAAGACGTGTTCGATTTGGACTGGATTAAAATCACAAAGTACATTGGTGAAGCACAAACGCACCAAACTCCTCAGAGAAAACCAGTCCTGTCTGAATATAGCTTCTTTCCTCTCTGCTTTAATGTGAGAAGAGTTAGTGAAGGAGGAGCAACAGAGGAGCGGATTAATCCCTTTGTTGGGGTTTAGGCTCACCGTGTCATATTAGTCCAGTCTAGGTGAGCCAGCCCTCGCTCTCGTTTGCCAGCGAAGAAGCAGATGGCTTGGACACCACACATCCCACAGGAGGCGAGCTCGGTTGCGTTTTCATCCCTTCCTTCAGTTCATAAGGTCATTCAGGTGGATCGAAGTGTAATTGGCAACATGTTGGCAAATGAGGACGCTAAGCTAGCGGGGTAACATTCATCCAGACTTGTAAATATCAAATGAAAGTGAAGAGTGAAATTACCTGTCGAGGGGCTTCTCTTCATTAAATACCATCTGAAACGTAACACAGATACTAATGGGTGCTGCGGCTATGCCGGATGATATCAGAGAGAGGCATACATCAAGAAACAGATTGTTAATATCAACCGTTTCATCTGGCTGATGGTGAAATAAAGGCCAATGGAGCTTGCAGTAACACGGCGCGACATGGAGCGCCGTCTAATGGGACGAGCAGTCTGCGCGGCCCGAACGTAATGGAGTGAAACGTCATTTTTCACCAGGGAGCATGACGAATGTCAAGGTGCTGCAACATGCTATTTGTAAACGCAGTGCTGAGACATACCCTGATTAGCCAAGGTTAGGCCAGGACAAATCAGACCGATTGCCCGACTAACGCTGAAAAATTCAACCAAGGTGCACAACGCAACTGCATGTCATTCCTTTTCAAAGAGCGAACCATTTCTGGCAACATTGCTGATGCGATGTGGGTGTCCAGTGATTCAACAAGGTTGAGAACAGTTGAATGTTGTGTTGAAAAGTTATATATACTACAGCATACTACTATAAATGTATATATATGTGTACTAGGGATTGCACCGACCAGCCGAAAGAGCTTGAAGTCGACTAGTCGCTGGTCCTATAGAGGTCGCAACAGGATAAGAAGTCTTTGAAGTCCACATTTAGACTCTGTTTCAAAACAGCTAAAATGATAATTAAATGCATACTCTGAAAGAGCTCCACAAGATGTGTGATTATACCATCTGGATGCTTGAAAATTGAACAGGAGAATGCACATTTTAAACAGCGTATTGTAACTGCCATTCTAATATAATGCACTGCTGCGTTGTAAAGGCGTACTTGTTCATTAATAACATCATAAGCGACTAGTCGACGTCCACTTAAAAAAAAAAGTCTTTAAAAAGTCGTTCAACCCCTAATGTGTACATGTCCATATGTAGGCTAAAGTTTGAGGTGGTTCGTTTGCAGCAGTAACAGAAATGAACTTTTCCAATAATTTTAAATTGATTTTTACATTTTATGGGCATTTTTAAAAAAAATTTTGTCTTAAATTTTTACATAATACACTAGTAATACACTAAAGGACTGTTACCAATCAAATGAAATCAACATAAACAAAATTGGTGTTTGCAATGCAGAGGTGTCACAGAATTTGTAGCATTATTCAATGTTTAATCTTTTAAATTTTTAATATTAAAACATTAATTCTGATATTATTAATGATTTCAAAATCTCTGCATGATTAAATCATTGAGTCATTCATTCAACAGATTTGTTCAAACGGCTGATTGATTCAGTAACTAAACACCATTGTGTGTTGCTCAGAGATGCAAAACAGTTCTCCTGTGGCATTGTTTGAACTATTTTCATTGACGAAATATAGCAAAAACAAGAAATGTTAGGTCTAAAATCCGAGTCAAGTATTAACTGCAATCGTGCTGATATTTGGAAACATCAGTCTTTGTGTGATACTAACTATATCAGATGATATAAATATAAAAGACATAAAAAGTCATATGGGGGGATTTTTGCCCCCTTATCTTGAATTTTGTGGAAATTCTAAATGTATTTTAATAGATTAAATCATGCAGTGAAAGTGCTAATTCTAAATGTGCTGCTAGTGTAACCTACATCTGGTAGTGATTTTGAGCACTTTTTTTTTTTTTTGCGATAATGGAAATCGCACATAGTTTAAACAGCAATTACGATATTAGATACGCACACAAACATACATTTTTCTTACAAATTAGCTTTTTTTACTAGGTTCCTATGAATATATGATTGGACATTTTTGAAAATAAGACATTATTATTATTATCAAATGCTGAAACATTAATTCATGCGTTCATGACCTCAAGGGTAGATTATTGTAATGCTTTATTGGGTGGTTGTTCTGGTTGTTCTTAATAAACAAACTCCAGCTGGTCCAAAATGCAGCAGCAAGAGTTCTTACTAGAACCAGAAAGTATGACCATATTAGCCCAGTTCTGTCAACACTGCATTGGCTCCCTATAAAACATCGTATAGATTTTAAAATCTTGCTAATTACTTATAAAGCCCTCAATGGTTTAGCTCCTCAGTACTTGAGCGAGCTTCTATCGCATTATAGTCCCTCATGTCCGCTGCGTTCTCAAAATTCTGGCAATTTGATAATACCTAGAATATCAAAATCAACTGCGGGCGGCAGATCATTTTCTTATCTAGCGCCTAAACTCTGGAACAATCTACCTAACACTGTTCGGGAGGCAGACACAATCTGTCAGTTTAAATCTAGATTAAAGACACATCTCTTTAACCTGGTTTACACATAAAACATTAACACATTCCTATAATTCAAATCCGTTAAAGGATTGTTAGGCTGCATTAATTAGGTCAACCGGAACCGAAAACACCTCCCATAACATCACTCGTTGCATCGTAAAAAGAATGGCATCTACACTAATATTAGTCTGTTTCATTCTTATTCCGAGGTCACCGTAGCCACCAGACCCAGCCTGTATCCAGATCAGATGGTCACTGCAGTCCCCCGATGACAATCATATCATTATCGTGAATTATGCACTGCTGCAATTTATATACAACAACTTCTCCATCCAAAAGCAGATTCCTTGTTAAAGTAGAATGATGTGTTGTTATTACTGACAATACATCTTATTCGTGACCACACTACAAAAGCCATGGCCAGTAGTGCAGCCCACCAAACGACCAACAACCTCCAGTTATAAGATCCCTTTATGTTCAAACGGGGCGTGAGGTTTCCCTTACGAATGTTCTCGCAGAAACTTGGCTCTCCAGTACGTCACCTTTACCTGATGCTTTTCAGCACATAGTACTACAGAATTGATTGCAGCATCTGAGCCATGTTTTTGCCACACATGCTTACCGCTCAAACATGATCCGCGAGGATGCGTCGCTGCGGTTTTATAGGTCAGCAGGCACGAGCGGCTTCTAACGGAGCTATTTTGAGTGATGATGGAGAAAGTTGCTGGCGTGGAGAGCCGTGATTTACTGGCTCGTCCGGCTCGGTAATGAGGAGTAATTCTGCCTTGACACCCCCCTCCTCTCCGCTCCGTACCTCACCACCCACCCCCTTTTGATGAGCGGTGTCAGAGAAACAGCGGGACGGTCAGTGCTTCTTCACTATGTCTTCTGCAGGAAAGAAGAACCTGACACTTGTCTTATTAACCACAGGATCCAGCATGTATCTTCATTAATAGCCTATTAAAAGCGACAGGGAAAATATGAGAAACTGACCTCTTTTACACAATTTCCGTCAAAGAAATGGAGGAGAACTTGCATGATTTATGTTTCCAGGAGGAAAAAAAATAAGTTATTTAGCTGAAGTTCAAAGGCTAAATAAATCATCATTAGGCCAGCAAAGAAAAAAACACAACAAATCTTTAAGCTACCAAATGCGACCAAAGCAGAGTTCATCCCAAAAGGCATTCCGGATGAAACCAAACCATCATTTTCTGGCCTAACTCATGACTCACGCTGAGCTAGAGCCCACAATAGCCTCGAGGTCAGACAGGGAGTAAAACTAGTGTTCCAGAGCTCTTTTACCGCACTCCACAAAACATTCAATACATCCTGCGGGAAGGAACAATGGGAATTGAGGTACAGGTGATAAATGTCAGTGTACATTTATATCAAAAGATCTCCATGAATTCCCTTCATCTAGCTGGTGTGGTGAATAAGAACGAATTAACCTCGATCACCTCGAATAACTTGAAATTGAATGCGTCTCTGCCGCTCCAATGCCTGAGGTTTTCAGACAGCAAACACGACAATGTAATCAGCCATTAGGACATACAGTACAGAACAGCTCGAGCAGGTTTAATACATGACTCCATAGGGCATTAATTAATTTGAATTTAAGTTCACATGGTGTAAACCGAAAAGACGAAAATCGAAGCACAGAAAGAATACTAAAAGCAGCCAATCAAAGCCGTGTTGTTTTATTTCCAGTATTAGTTTGGTGTCCCTTCAGAGAATGAGTCAAATGCAATCTCGCTCACACAGAGCCCAGCACCGAATCGAAGAGGACGGCCTCTTTTCCTTCTTAAGTCTTAATTAGTTGTAGCGAAGCCAGATACACTCTGCTCCTTTGAATGGATTCACTCTGGAAGGACCGAAAAGCATCAAAGATGTAATTTTCCCCCGTGTCAGTTTGGTGGAAGAACAAGAGAAAATCTTACCTCCTCTTTTCCCTCAGAATGATTTTCATTCAGTGTCCACACACTTAGTTATTATCTTTATGACACCACTCCATCCAAGCTCACACCTCACGGATCTCTGCTCATTAACAATTCATTCATCGATTCGCAATTAAACAATGGGGCTTATTAGATCTATGTGAGAAAGAGTGTGCTCAGCCGGTGCTATCTCCACTATGAGAGTGCATATTGTTGTAAGAAAGGTCGGGGAAGGTCAAACTGCTGAGCCTGGAGACATTTTTGGTTGACTAAACTGCAATGGAGGGCTCACGGTCCACAGTGGAGGTGTGCTGAAATATATATAGCGGATGTATGGATGGATGGATGGATGGGTAAATAAATAAATAAATATTTCCCCACTTGCAGTCTGTTTCGGAGGAGATGCGCATGAAATACCCTGGAGGTGAATCTTGACAGTGATGGTCTGCCACCTGAGTTTATTTGTAACATTACTTTACTTCAAAGGATCCTGCTGTTGGATATTGCCATTAAATTGGCTTTCCACTGGCTGATCTTATCATAGCAGTACACTCTTCAATCCATCAACCTTCACATCTGAAACATTTCAAGAGGTAAAATCTATCGTTTGCTTTATGAAAAGGAATTTGAAAAGTGAAGTTCATGGAGGAGAGTTAGTGCTGTTCTTGGACTGATAAATGTGATTAAGAGACATTCGAAAAATGTAGAAACATAATCAATGATTTACAACCATGTTAAATCTTTAACATTTGATCAGTTTAAAAACTTACCATTCTAGAGTTGGGGTAATGCATTACAAGTAACTGGAGTTGCATAATTGGATTACTTTTTTCAAGTAACTAGTAAAGTAACATTAGTTTTGAATTTTGAAAATAGCCAAGTTACTTTTTAAAAAAAGTAATGCCAGTTACTACTGTTTTTTTCTATTTACCGACTGACAGCTTCCTGTCCCCATGTTGAGAGTAATCATAAGTGCAGGGGCACTGTGTGTGCTGTATAAACACGAGACATACTGTAGTTTTAGACTAAAAATGTACTTACATTGCACAAAAATAGATTCAGTTCTCCTTAAAATTAATAAAAACTGTGAAATCCAAACTCTTAATATGATGCAAGCCTGTAAGAATTAAATGCTACATAACACAAATGAGAAAGATGAGAAAGTAACGCACAAATAACATAATATTACCTTTAAAAGTAACTAAGTAATGCAATTAGGTACTTTTTAGGAAGAAATGTGATACTGTAATGCAATACTTTTAAAAGTAACTTTCCCCAAAACTGGTGACCACTTCAGTTCTGAAGCCTGTACGGAATGGTTCTGTATAACTGACTAGTGTCAGAAAAGACCTCACCTTAATCTCAAGTTCATCCTCTTGATTCCTCAAGTCATTTTTTTCTTTTTTAATAATACAATTGCAGCATGTGAAAATGATGTCCACTTTAATAAGACCATTTTAACAGCAAGTGAGTCAATTTTAAACTTAAAAAGAACCATGTGTGTGTTATATGGATCACAAAAGAAAGTAGCACAATGATATTTTTGACTGCATGCGTGTTCCTGCAGTGATCTGTCCTCTACCTCTGCCCACTTGACATTAATTTTTTCCCCCTATTATCTAAAATTGTGATTTTACCATGTCCTGCTGCTTCTAACATCATGTTCCTTTAATAATGATGACAAAAGTGCGTTTTTGAGATAGAATGACAGATAGATAGACAGATAGAACTTAGAACAGTAGATAGAATGACAGATAGAACGACAGACAGAACAATAAAACGATAGAAAGATCATTTTTGAGATAGAAAGACAGAATGATAGATAGAGCGACATTGAACGATAGTTAGAACGATATAGAACGATAGACAGAATGATAAAATGAAAGAACGATAGGTAGTTTTTTTTAGATAGACAGAACGATATATCTTAGTTTGAGATAGAACGATAGAATAATAGATAGAACGATCTTAGTTTGAGATAGAAAGATCTTAGTTTGAGGTAGAAAGATAGACAGATAGAACGATAGATAGATAGAATGATAGATAGATAGATATAGATATTAGTTTGAAATAGAACGATAGGTAGAACAATAGATAGATGATAGATGGATAGAAAGGTATTAGTTTGAGATAAAACGGTAGAACGATAGAAACACAGAATGATGGATAGAATGACAGAATGATAGATAGAACATAGATAGATTGATAGATGACAGATGATAGATGGATAGATATTAGTTTGAGAGAACGATAGGTAGAACAATAGATATATGATAGATGATAGATGGATAGATAGATATTAGTTTGAGAGAACGATAGGTAGAACGATAGATAGATAGAACAACAGATGGATGGATAGATGGATAGATGGATATTAGTTTGAGATAGAACGATAGATAGATAGTAGTTTGAGATAGAACGATAAACAACAATAAATAGTTTTTTGAGACAGAAAGATAGAACGACAGATAGATAGAACGACAGAACGATAGAACGACAGAACGATAGATAGATAGATAGAACGACAGAATGATAGAATGATAGATAGATAGAACAACATGGATGGATGGATGGATGGATGGATGGATATGGTAGGCACGTTACACAATACTAAGTACTATTATTAAATACATTAGTTAAAATATAGTTTATATAATTTATTTATTGAGTAATAATATTTAATAAACAACAACAACAACAACAACAAAAACAGGCATCAAAAAGTTGCTAGGCAATTCAGTCAAGAGTAAAGGCAGCATTCAGCATTGAATTTACATAAACATGCTACATGAACTATCTTCTTCTCTGGAACAAATAATAAATTAATGAGATCAAAGACTGCCCGTTAGATTTACCCATAACGAATTACATGTCATGTGTAACCACTACAGAGAGCAGAGCCAGCGGTAAATCCCAGAAGATCTGGCCGTGGTGAGAGCGCTCTGAGCGGATTGATGAGTGCAGAACGCCCCCGGACTATATGGCTCTCGCACATCCGAAAAAGACGAAGCAAATTTTCAAACAGACGTTATCTTTATTAACAAACTGCATATTTGAACTATAAACAAGTACATTCTCACCTGAAAACCTCTTAAAACTACATTCCGTGACAAAGAGTATTATTTATAAAATGATAATTTGGACGTCCGCCATGACACTCGGAAAAAAACGGTCCCGGCTAGAACACGCGGAGTGATACAAAATTGTGAAAGGGCGTTCCTGTAGCGATACCAGTAGAATATCTCACGATTCTCAACCAATCAGATTTGAGAACCAGAAAGAACTGTTGTATAAAACTTTATAAAACACATCAAATAGCATATGGTGAAATTATTTTAAGGACCAATTCTCACTATAGTTACTTACCAAGCATATGCCTAGAATATTGGCTGTTTATTAGTACTTATAAAGCACATATTAATGTCTTATTCTGCATGAGCATATTCTAAATCTATTCGAGATTCTTAACTCTACTCTAAATTAGGAGTATCAAGGGAAAACTTCGTTAACAGCAAACGTGTTTCCTAATCTAAAGTGCTACCGAAAATGTTTGTTAACTACAACAAGTTTACTTGTAAGGTTTCTCGAGGTTATTCAACAATGCTCTGCACAGCGTGTATTATAAATATAACTTAAAGAAAATGTCCATAGCTTGCCCTTTCTTCTTTACACAGAGTTGCCAGGCAGTTTTGTGTGTTTTTCTCAGTGTGTGTCTATTAGATCTCCAGGAGTTAATCCCTCTGGCCACATGCAGACTGCAGTTGTTTCATTACAGTTAGCAGCACACAAGGCAAAAGGACAGCTTGCAGAACAATTCATCCATGCTACATCTTTATTCCCGGGTTCATCAGAAGCAGAGGAAGGTCACTGTCAACCTATGAGGGAATATCAAAGCCGCTCTCGCTCAGAGAGCCTCTCACAGTCTTTGGGTCTGCCTCTCTCAAACTTGCCCCCCGCCCCTCGGTCCAGTCAAGATGCTGCCTGCCGATTCCACATTCAATAGAAGCCTTAGCCCAGCAAATAAAATACAGCTCTCTTCCTTTCACAGCCCTCCCGCACGCCGAATCAAAAGCAATGTCTATATAAAAAAGAAACTGCAAGACATTTAACTAGCAGATATTTTTTTAACAATGAAGAGGAAAATTGCCTTCATGCAGAATTCTAAGTAAAAGTATGTGTCATACAAAAAGGAGGACATGGCAACAAGGCCAAGAGTTGTGTCTAGACTCACTCTTTACACCTTGAATAGGAAAACGATTCTTTTGGACTCAACGTGAAAGCAGTATTTATGCATCAGTTTAATGTAATTTTCTTTAGTGGGGGCAAAAAAAAAAAAAAACCCACACTCAGTTTCACATTTTGACTACACTGATTGCTAGCAACTATTAGATATTTTCAGTGCTATTAAGCATTGCTGAATGAACTGAGGGGTTGATTCCCTGTGCTTGACTGCTTAACTGAAATACACCTTGGGATAATTGCAGTGGAAGTGTATGGGAGTAGCATATTGAGGTTGTGCAGTGCCCTACAGCCTATTTATAGATGTGCAGCGAACTGCGATATGAGATCGAGGTGAATGTGTGGTTACTTGTGTACCCATGTGGATGTTCGCATACAGCAGTGGAGGAGAGGGGGAGCGTGTGTTGGTATGTGTGAATGCATCTTTGTGTATTTGTGAATAAACGAGTGCCTGCTCTGTTCACACACAAGGTCACATCATCTTTTCCATCTTTCTGTTTTGTTGCTGTGGTCTTAATAGACAAATAAGACGACGACTGATACGAATGACATCTACAGCTCTCTTATTTTGTTTTGAGAAGTCGATGAAATCAATGTCTTTTTGTACTGGCTTCAAGGCTATCTATACGCTATACTCCACAAAGCAACACATATCTGCAGTTAAATATACCGTATAGTGGTTCTTACACAAATTTGGACGTAAACTGTTGCCCAATCAAATGATCTGTAGAATAAGAATGTCCCACTGACACTGAAAAAACATGCTCATGCCTGCTTACTTTTTCAGCAGCCTTGATTTCCGAAGTATTTTTCCCATTAGGACTTAAAAATAAGTCTTTGTCAAAAGTTACAAGCCATGAACCAAAATAACCAGCTACAAGGTGAACCACAACATTACAGACTTTGATTTGAAGCTAAAATCTATTTAAAATTTCCATTAAGCATTGCAAACTATCAATAAATAAAAAAAAGAAATAAAGTCTGTATATATTTACAGTGCTTCATGGGAGTATGTGGGTTTGGCACAAATTCCTACAATAATCTGATTGGTTGAAATTCCTTTGTAGAACCATGAATAGTGAAGTTATTGAACACTTTCCAACAATGACTGTATGATTTTGAGATCCATCTTTTCACACTGAGGACAACTAAGGGGCTCATATGCAATTATTACAGAAGGTTCAAACGCTCACTGATGCTTCAGAAGGAAAACAAACATGCACTAAGAGCTGGGTGTGAAAACTTTTTGAATTTGAAGACCAATTATTTAGCTTTTTTTGCTTTCTGGTAAACATGTAACTATCTTCTGTAGCCTCTGAAGGGCAGTACTAAAAGAAAAAAAAAACATGACATTTAGGCAAAATAAGAAAATTATACACATTTTCATTCTGTTCAAATGTTTTCACCCCCGGCTCTTAATGCATATAGTCATTGTTGGAAAGAGTTCAAATACACAAAAATGCTAGAAAACCAACAAATTTGTGGGACCTGAAGGATTTTTCTGAAGAACAGTGGGCAGTTTAACTGTTCAGGACAAAAAACTGCGCTCATGAACTAAACAAAAACCACAGCTGTGGATCATTCAGGTAAGAACACAGTATTAAGAATCAAGGGGATGTAAATTTTTGAACAGGGTCATTTTTATAAATTCAACTATTATTTTTTCCTTGTGGACTATATGTAAACATCTTCTATCTATCAAACACAAAACAAGCCTTTCTTTATGCCTCACTGAACATCAGGTATAAACTGGAAAATGCAGAAAACTGTTTGGTGTCTTGAAAAACTAAATTTAGATAATTAAATTTAGATAATGCCAAAATGAGAAATTGATTTCTTTCACGTTCCCCAGTGCATACAGACCTTTAATGGCTTTTACAAGATTAAAGTTTTGAAAAACTTGTAGGTTTTGTTCAATTACTCTTCACCCACTAGTTTGTTCTTTGTTCTTTATCTCATTTACAATACAGTATCTTGACTGTTCTCCATGCTCTTTTACCTAGAGTCTCCTGGTAATAAATTAAAACAACCGTTCACACAATTTTGGATCGTTGATTAGAATCGAGCCGAATGTGAAAATAAAAGTACTCCAGTGTAAAAGATTTCATTTGAGAGCTGGAAATTCAAAGCATCTTTTTAGAAAGAATATCTGCTTGAATGACCCAGAGGCCTCTGGCTTGACGCATAATGACAGAAGAATCCTGAAGCATGTCCGTAAATTATATTGCACCATGGAAGATAAATCAAATGTAGGCTGACTGAGCAAACACACATTTCTCTGCTGCCAAGGTGATGGCAGATAAAGCAATGCATTAAATCATTTTCAGACTGAAAGCCACGCAATTGTGTTTAAACCACTGATTAGCAATACCTTGAATTTTCTAGGATAAACAGATGATCTGACTGAACGGAGATGAAGTGATTCATCTAAGCCTTTAATTTCCTCATCATGCAGATCAGGACCGTACTGGGCTTTTAAAAACTGCACTTATCTTATGAGAAACACTTTCAGAAATGGAAATTCAAAGATATAGGACCAGATCTCAATTAGCCACCTATAAGATCTGAAATGAAAATGGAATAAACTGACAGCAGGTTCACTGCTTCACATCACAAAAGAAACCTGCAACACATTATCACCAGACATCCATATCTCCATTTCGCAATATACTGTAGTCAACACCCAATTATTAAACGCTTTACAACCTTAATTACAATTCCTATGGTTTATAGCTCTCATTGCACTCTGTTGTTACCTATGACTCATTCATGAAAATGAATCTGGATACTAGCAAAGGTCTTAATCTACTAAACATTGGGTTACTGATGACTCAATTACCTGCAACACGATTACTAGGACGTGCATTAAAACACAGGTGGTATTTATCAACAACATCGCTGCATAACCCCATCATCCATCTTCATTTCAGCTGTTAAAAAGTACAGTGCCATTATAAAATATGCATTTGTCCTACATTTTTTTGCATTGAGCTAAATAGATAATGTACACAAAAAAAGGGCAAAAACAGCAATAAAAAACAACAGCAAGGCAAAAACTGCTTACAATATAAATATTAAAATGTCAGTGCAAAATGTCAGAACATACATGGTTAAAAAAAGGGAGTAATTATTAATCTAGTGCTAATTCCTATGTAATACCTATAAGGCCCTGTCCACACAGAGACGCGTTTAGCTGTATACGCATAAATTTTGTATTGAATAGGCATTTCGTCCAGACAGATCCGCTGTTTTGGCAGAGTGAAACCGATATTTTTTTTTTTTAAACAGGGTCCCAGAGTGGATAAATCTAAAAATTACATTCTTGTACAACGAATATTAGAACTGCATTATGATGACAAAAATCATAATTGTCGATTATTCCCTTGAAATTGCGATTACATTGATTGATGTTTTAAATAACTTTATACTATAGTTTGAAGCAACTGCATGCCATAATGTTATATAAAAATAAAAAAGCAAGCTTCCTGAAATACTTTTATTGCTTTTCTCGTTGCCTCCAATGTCAACGATACATTGGTTTGGTTTATTTAAATAAAAAGAGTGAAAATATGCAATATATATAGGGATATGCCGGTGTCAATTTTCATGTTGCGATTCATTGATAATGCTTTTATCACAGTATACAGGATTATCATGATACTGAAACTTATTTGCAAAAAAGTGCTGTCATAATACAGTATAACTGGTTAACTTTTTTCTTAGAAAAAAAAAAATGACATTTAAATTAGTGGTGGGCCGTTATCGGCGTTAACGTGCTGCGTTAACGTGAGGCTCTTATCGGGCGATAAATTTTTTTTTTTAAAAATCGCCGTTAACCCTTTGACAGTACAGTCCCACATATGGGATTCTAATTTCTGTGCCCCTGGGAGTACGGTCCCACAAATGGGATTTAGAACGTTCGGTGACGTCACGCAGTGTTTTTAACCACATAGGTTTCAGACATTTAAATACACAAGTGCTAGTAAAACAAGACATTTAGAGTTTGTAAAATTCCATACATATGTATATGGAAGCAACAAACAGCAGTCTATTCAAATATAATTTGCCGATGTGTTTTATTCATATCACAAACACATAGTCTAAGTAACCAAAAAAGTTCACTCTATTCCTCTTCCAGTTCACCAGCCACTCACTTTCATGTATTTCGGGAGAAATGGATGAATTTACATGCTGTAAATCTGGCTGACAGGTCTCTCTGAATGACAGCGTGAACAAACATGGCTGCGCCCATCTCACATTACGATCCAGATCATTTATATAAGTTTTAAACGACGAAACACACTAATTCACACATATTTGTCAATCGGAATATCAGATAGTTCATGGCATGATAAGCAAGTGTGTGAGTATTCTGAATAAAAAAAAGGAAAAACGAAATAAAAGTGATCTATCTGTCATACAGCGTTACTGTGTCTGTGTTGTGTCACGTGAGAAGCTTGACGCGTCCCCATGGAAACAATAAGGGTGAACGTTCTAAAATAACGGTCGCTTAAAAAAAAAAAAAAAATCACTCTGGGGGGTCCGCTAGAATATTTTAAACTCACCACTGAAAGGGTTAATCTATTCTCAAAGTTAGGTTGGGAGCTGGGTCTATACTACGCAAGCTATGATGACTTTCACCTTGATATTTTAGCGTGGATGTATACCTAGCCGAATTGCACTGTAGGGGGTGAGAACAAGTCTTCGAACCTGTGTGTATGCCTACTGTGAAATTACCACATCAAACGAGACGTGCTAACATGGATGCAGCTATGAAGACGCCGGGTTTTACTGGGGCACGTGCCCCATTGAAAATCTGCTGTGCCCCAGTAAAATCTCAAATTTGAGTTATAATTTACTTTGATAATCCTGAAATAAAGACATTAAACTATATGCAACAACTGAATTGACGCTTCTAAAAGCAACGCAGTTTAACTATGCACGCAGATATCAATGCCCGTGCGCGTCTCTGTATTTAACTGCAACGCGCACGTCGCGCAGCCTTTTACGCAGAAGTACATGCAGTGTAGGAATAGTTGGTTATACAAGTTTGTATAGTTAATTGTGTTGTAAATGCAATTGTCAAGCAGTTTGTGATGCATTTTGGAAACAGGAGATGAGCCCCTGGTCTAATGCACCACCTGGCTTGAGAAACCCATTCTCAAAGACTTACTTTTAGTCATTATTTGGGTAGCACACATATTCTGAATGCCTTCGGCAGAATTCTAATTAGTCATTTTAATCTAGATTAATTCCAAGATTAATCTAGATTAAAAAAATTATCTATGCCCACCACTAATTTACATACAATAAAGCAAGTAAAAAAAAAAAAAAAATACAGTTACATGTGCAAAAGAATTATAGACCAATAGGTATTACTTTACAGTAAGATCTCTTAGTTAATGCATTATTATTCACAATGAGCAATAGCTACATTTTCTACATAAGTTATTAATGTTTAAGTTAATAAAAAAAAACTCTTAGTACATGTTAGCTCATTAAATAACAGTTGCAACTTTTGATTTTAACAATGTTATTAAATATTGAAATTACCTAAGATTAATGAATGTTCAAAATAATGTTTATTGGCAGTTTATGTTATGTGTATAGCCTATTAAGTAAATATTTAAATACGTATTTAAGTATATGGTAATGTGATGAACACCATAGCAAATACACAACACTTATCAGAAACTGAAATCTGTTTTGTTTACAGGGTTTCTGGGGTAATGGCTGCATTATGTTTAGCGCCATCTGGTGTCAGAGAATGAAAGTTCACTTTCATCCAGATCGTCTCTCACATGCTCTGCCAGGTGCTTCTCATCCATGCTTGTTTACATCAGAGAGCACACGCGTCTTTGATGCAGCACACAGGGGTGATGTGCATTGTGACCAGTTGTCTTAAAATACATTCATAATTCTGAAAAATGTGTTATAAAAAATTATTCTCAGTATTTTGATGTGCCCACGATAACAATATCGATTCACCTCTCACAATGTGACATGCTCTTAACAAGCCTCTTAAGCATGCAGAATAATGAACTTTTTTTTTGTAATCACGGCTTAGAACAAATCATGATCGCGATTAGAAATTTTATTAATTGTGCAGCCCTAGCGAATCTGTATATTTTTTAAAACAAATGTCATCAGCCCACGTCTCGCCACTAGTCAGACACCGCTACGTTACATAACATCAACAAAAATATGAACAAACATTGAACAACTGTCATATTATTAACTACTTTTAACAAAGATTAATAAATGTATTGTTCCATGTTCATTTGTATACGTAAGGTTTAAGTGTAAGGTTTATGCGCATAGTCCAAGTCTTCCCGTTTTTAGTGTATATCTGCGGCAGAATTACAGCGCCACATACTGGTCCGGCATATATACTACATCGTTTTGTGACGGTTTCATGGTTCCATGTGGACGCAGATAATCATCAGCGGTCACTGGAATAGAGTATGACTGTCTCCCCTATTGGGGCTCATTGTGGGACATTAGATGGCTAAAGAGGCCAATCTGCGATCCACATACTTTGGTGCAATGTGGATAAGAGAAAGAGTTAATCGTCGATAATGGTACAGTAATGGTTGAGCCTTTTTATCTTTCCCCTTAAAGTTTCCACTTTATCTCTGCGACACGGCAAAGCTTTATTTCATAGTGTGCTGCACAATCCTGCACAGATTTCTTCCAGGAGCTTCTCTATAGTGCAATGTGTTCCCAATTGCTCGGAGTAATATGTATTTTTTTCAAAATGGCCTTGATGTTGTCCTTATAACGTTTTTTTGTCCTTCAGCTGCTCAACTGCCTTCCTTCAGCTGGGAGTACAGAATCTGTTTGGGGAGACGTGTATTGGGCATGCAAAATCCATCGAAGATGGTACTGCACAATAGTAGTGGTGATGCTGGTCATGTTGGCTTCCTCCAAGATGCTGGATCTTTGATGGTATTGTTGCATGGCTCTCAGGTGCCTGCTGTACGTGGTCCATGACTTGGCTCCATACAGCAGGGTAGGGAGGACAACAGCCCTATAGACCAGGAGTTTAGTTTGGACTGATAAGTTTCGATCTTTTCCTGAGCCTGGCTTAGGCTCCACTGGCACAACTCAGGTGGTGATTAACCTCAGAGTCTATGTCAGCTTTTGAAGAAAGAATGCTGCCAAGGTAAGGGAAATAATCCATGTATTCAAGAGTGGTGTTGTCAACTTTTATATTTGACGGGATAGCTGGCTGGTTAGGTGGATTGGTGTAGGACCTGGGTCTTCTCTAAGGTTAATTTTAGGCCCAGGGCTCTGTATATTTCTTTAGAAAGGGGGGGGGGGGGGGGGTCGGATAGGGAAAGCTCTAACTTTGTGTGGATCTAGCCTAAAAAAATTATAATTGTTCCTCTAAAGTTTACCAACTTTGTTGTCATCAGTATTTTATTAGTATTATTTGTATACTATTAAAATATTCTAATATTCTTAATATTTTAATTTAACTTTTCTTATTCAGTATTTTTTTTCAAGGCACAATATGTACGATTTTTTTATTCAAATATCCAAAAACCACTAGAACAGTGTTTTATATTTTGCTGACTTGTGTACTTACATTATCCCAAATGTTTCGAAGAAAGTTTAAATCCAGAGAAATAGCAATTTTAACTAATGTAACGGACCGTGTCATTGCATCGCCTGCCAATGCCATCATACACCCTTGGTTTTCTGGTTTTATTTTGTAGAATAAATGGAAACCCCAAAAGGAGCTTTAATATGTTATGCATTTTATTAGCCAGGTGACGAATGCACAGAATATCATTATGACAGAACTTTCAACACACTCAAGTGTATCTAGTATAATAAAATAAGCAGATTTTTCCTACATACACATGACCAAAAGGAGCAGAAGCAGCCAACTGTGGCATAAAAAGAGCTCAGCTGCTTTCGAGCCATGTATCGCACTTGTCCGTCATTAGCAATCGCTCCAGCCTCCTCGTTTCACTTCCATGACTTTCAGC
This sequence comes from Garra rufa, assembly GCF_049309525.1. Classification (NCBI taxonomy): domain Eukaryota; kingdom Metazoa; phylum Chordata; class Actinopteri; order Cypriniformes; family Cyprinidae; genus Garra; species Garra rufa. The sequence goes on from NC_133376.1 coordinate 36,272,096, forward strand.
CCCACCCTGCTTCATACTACAGTGACCTAAATAAGTCTTTAATACATCTGAGTTCCGTCAGATTGCGTTGGCTTTGGGATTGAAGACAACAACTCCCACGATTCCACACTCAATCATGGCGTCATCAAACTACGCCTTTGTTTCTTTGTTTGTTTTGAATATGCGTCCCCTAGCAGCAAACACTTACATATTGTGCCTTTAAATGTCATTATTTTTATTAGATTCATTTTTTTATATTTTAGTTTAGCTTATTTCTGTTAGTTGGCAAAGTAACATTTTAAAAATTTTAACTCAAGTTTAAGTTTTTCACCTAATAATTACATTTAAGTTCAGATTTATTTCAGTTACTAAAAATGACTTTAAATAGTATTACTTTTAGTTAACTATGCTGGTCTTTATGCATTCACTAGATTTTGTGGTGCATTCTGGAAACGTCTAGTAGCATAAGTGTAATATAGGAATGATTTTGGAAACTGGACAGACTAGAAATGGCTAAATCCCAGTGCAGTGCACATATTACTAAACTAGCACTGGGACTGAGAAACACCTTAAAATACTGACAGTTTAGCAACAAGTAAAACTCTCAAAGAAAAGATGTGAAATCCTGCCAATTCGCTTATAAGTAACTACAGACTTCTGTGACTTAATTGACTCTCCTTCAAGGTATATGCTGAGTGAAATGAAATGAAAGCAACTGTTCATGCAATGTTAATACTTAACTTTCCCCCATGGGTACAATTAGTTCATGAACAAAAGAAACAACTGCATTATTCAAACGATTTGAAAGGTTGAAACAATTAATGAGATATCAGGCCCTGTGGTCACAGCCAAACAAAAGTAAAGACAACCCTCAATGCCATTTATGATGGTCTGTATGAAAAAGACGACCCTGCACAAGATAAGACGGCTCTGTAGTATGAAAATGACTGTGTAATGCAGAAGGCAATCATTTGAGCCATAGCACTACTTTGTCTATTGATAATTAACTTTACAGAATTTATATACATTTGTTTTTGTGGCTATTGACCTTTATTGGTGGACCTGCCTTTTAAAAATTGCTTGTAAATCTGTAAGTATGCTATACTATTATTAAATCTTGGATTCAGTCTTTTTGTCAACTTGCTTTCTTTTCAATTAGCACAGGTTTTGTATTTATTTTTAGAAACTGACTAATTGTAGGCCTTATTAATCTGACCCTCAGTTTTTGAGTGAACATTGCTAAAATTATCCACTACAAAATAAACAATTTAAGGAAAAAATCATGAAAAAAACGTACAAAAATGTTATTATACTCCGTCAGTAAGTCAATAAATTTTAGCCCAGTGCAATAACAGTATTTTTAAGGAAAATAAAATCCTAATAAATAAAATAACACACAAATTGCAAATACACTGTTAAAAATAAATATTAAATTAAAATTAAAATAAAAAGTTGTAAATAAAACGCTATTTCAGTCTTCAAAATTCTCACATTTCATTCAGTGTTTAATTTTGATAGCTACTAATAATTCTTGAGTTTGTAAACTTTTTTGTGCACTTGATATTTTTTAGCATGTGAGAATCAATGTTTCCATTTCAAATCTAAAAGTCTATAAACATTAGAGCTGTTGTCAAATGACTGGCACAGGCAGGGACATCATGGTTATTTTGCTAGTATCAAATTGGACACGGCTGTCAATTTAGATTTGTTTAAAGTTTTGTTTTATATGAACACAGATCAAGCATATCGGCCTTACATTGGCTGCTGTGTAGATGCAGTGGCTCATTTACCTACAGCAGGCGATAGGTGCGTGCCAGTGCAGAGATAAGCAATAATCGGCAGGAACAGATTGGCGAGGCTTATTAATGTGCAGGAGGTGGTCAGACCCATCCATTTTTCATTAGGCCCACTACATGAGTGACATTTTCAAGTTAAGAATTTGAGTCTTTGCGAGGAGTGACATTTCATCCCTACATCCACAGTTCATTGGCTGGGTTCGGGCACTACAAAATGTACCCACAATGCACTGCTTCATGCTAGGATCTCTGACAGGCCTTGCAAATGTAAGAAAAATAGAAAATACTATTACTTGACATCGCCTGAGGCACTGCATATTTAAACAAATCATTCCCAGTCTGTTTCACACAAGTAACAAGAGCTACGAACGCATGGACAATATGGTATTTTTAGTCACGGATATGATTGAGTGATAGCTGTCTGTGAATGTGATTTCTGTAATATTTAAAACGCTACATTGCTTATTACTGCTAGAAAGAATCTAATCAGATGTTGCGTTTTTGAAATAAAATATCCTGAAATAAAAAGCTTGAAAAATGTTTTTTTCTTGCATTAAATGACATTAAGTCTACTGTTCTTCTTTTTTCTTTAAATGAAAAAGGCCTCCGCTATATTTACTAGTTTTTCCAGGGCAGGAGCAAGGTAATGTGTACACGTATTGTATCGCGAAGGGAAAATTAAATGATCGATACACACAAATAAGAGAAATCTTCAGGAGAGTACTCCATCATTCTTATGTATTAACTGGGCTCAGCTGTGGATGCCCTGTATTGACATGCTTAATGTTCATGTATTGGCTCTGATCTATGGACTTCTCCTAAGAGAAACAAGCTTTCTCTATCTGTGTTAGTAAAGGCGCTCTGGGTAAGAGGCAAGACTTATCTTAATGTTCTTGTGAAGCCGTAACAATGTTATCAACGGCACACAAGAATAAAATGGTGATCCTTCAGTTGGACGCTTCCAAATTTTTTTTTTCATTTGTTCAGTTGATATCCAAGTAGTCCTTGTGTTAGCCTTGTTACATTATGATTAGCACAGGCCATGGATGGCCATTTAGAGGCACACAGCTGATCTGCCACTAACATAGGTTAAAAATGCCAGTTGTGTCACATAGTTTGACAATGGGGAGTGTTGAGGCAAAGCTCCTGCAAAGCAAATATTGATGTCCTATATTTGAACTACCATAAACCAACACAAACACTGTTTTTAATAATGATGATGATGATGATGATGAAGATGAAGAAAAAGAAGCAGAAGATGCAGAATCAGAAGTAGACACAGAAGATGAAGAAAAAAAAGATGTAGAAGATGAAGACTACAAATACAACAAAGATGATGTGAAGAAATGAAGAGGAAGATGTAGAAGACAAAAAGGAAGAAGACAAAACAGACGAAGATGTAGACGAAGAAGAGGAAGAAAAAAAATGAAGATGAAGACACCGAAGACGACAAAGATGTAGAAGACAGAGGAAGAAGAGGCAAAAGACGAAGAAGACAAGACGAAGTAGAAGACAAAGAAGAGAAAGAAAATGTACAAGACGGAGAATAGGAAGAAGACTATAAAGAAGGGGAAGAACAAGTCAAAGAGGAGGAAGATGAAAAAGAAGAGGAAGAAGACAACGAAAGAAGAAAATGTAAAAGACGACGAAACAGACGAAGGCGTTTACGAAGAAGAGGAAGAAGAAAATGAAGAACATAATGAAGAAGACAAAGAAGAAGAAGAGGAAGAAGATGCAGAAGACAAAGGAAAGAAAGTAGAAGAAAAGAAAGAGAAGATAATGCAGAAGATGCAGAAGAGGAAGATGATGAAAATGAAGAAGAGGAAAAACAAGACAAAGATAGAGAAGATGAAAAAGAAGAGGAAGAATAATATGAAAAAGAGAAAGAAAAAGATGACGAAGAAGAAAATGTAGATGACGAAACAGAAAAAGCCGTAGACGAAGAGGAAGAATTAAGATGAAGACAAAGAAGAAGACAGACAAAGAAGATGTAGAAGACAAAGAAGAGGAAGAAGATGCATGAAATGAAGATGATGATTAAAAAGAAGAGGAAGAAGAAAAAGATGACGAAGTAGAAAATGTAGATGACGAAACAGATAAAGGCGTAGATGAAGAGGAAAAAGAAAATTAAGATGAAGACAAAGAAGAAGACAGACAAAGAAGAAGAGAAAGAACAAGATGCAGAAGACGAAGAAGACAAATACAAAGACGAAGTAGTAGAGGAAGAAGACAAATAAGAGGAAGAACATGTAGAAAAGGAAGAAAAACAAGACAAAGAAGAGGAAGATGATTAAGATAAAAAAGACAAAGAAGAAAATGTAGAAAATGATGAAAAGGAAGAAGATAAAGAACAAGATGAAGAAGAGGTAGATGATGAAGAGGAAGATGATGAAGACAGACAAAGAAGAAGAAGAGTAAGAAAATGTAGAAGACGACGAAGAAGAGGAAGATGAAGACGACGAAGAAAAAGACAAAAGAAGAAAAGGAATAAAATGTAGATGACGAAGAAGAAGATGAAGACAGAAAAAGACAAAGAAGAACAAGAGGAAGAAAATGTAGAAGACAACAAAGAAGAGGAAGATGAAGAAGATGATGAAGAAGAGGAAGAAGTAGTTAGAACACGACAAATAAGAAGAAAGCTAAGGCTATGTAAATATATTTTTAGCTCAGGTAGGAATGGCTTTTCTACAGTTTCTAAAACTTTAACAGAAGAATTGTTCTTATAATAAACTGCAAAAGAAAAAAAAAGAATGCATACATATATTGCTCTGTTATAGATTGCATGGTGATATTGTATGCCTTTCAATGTGTATTTTCAACTTGCATATGCAAAGTGGTACTGACAAGTTACTGGATTACATGCCATGTTAAAATCATTACTACAAGGTGAGGTATCATATTAGATGTGGCATGAGGAAAATTAACCTCAGGGCAATGCAGTTTGAACCAATAAAATGTTGAATGTCATATGTGTTCTATACAGAGCAATATGAGGTAAATGCTATTCTGGGGCATGTAATGACTAAAGGCAGGGGCAAAAGACAAAATGAAGATCCCTGTAGGTTACTCATGATATCACAACCTATTGTGTTAACTCTGATGTCAATGTTTCATAATCCATTAGATGAAGTATATTAAGAATGACTTTTCAAACAGAGAGAAATGCTTTTTTTTCTTTACAAAAAGATTGTGCGTAACTTCCAGTCACGACATTATGAAAGAGCAATGCACATCTGGTCATGATGATCACAGTGTTCTATTACTAATGATTATGTGACTACATTATGTGCAACATGAAACTAAATGTTACAGTGAAGTTGCATCACAGCTCTCTGTCAGTCAAGAGCCTACAGTGTCTAAGCCACACCAAAGTTCCCATGCTGAGTTTGACAGTCAATCTGGTGCAATTATTTGGCAGACGGTCTTTTAGTTGGACAGAGAACTCATTTTAAAACAAGTGATTCTAAAACGCGCTCAATCTGGAGATATAAATATTACTGATCCTTTATTTTTCTGTCACATTTAGGACAAATTTCCATCCCTTGGCATTAGAGTGTGAAAATCACGAGTCTCAAAATAATTAATAAGGGAACTGAATGATTATTTATGATTAAATTTCAAGTAGGAGTAGTTTACAAAAATGTAATTTATTCCTCTGGCGCAAAGCTGAATTTTCAGCATCATTACTCCAGTCTTCAGTGTCACATGATGCTTCAAAAATCATCCTGATATGCTGATTTGTTTTAATTGGTTATCATCAATTATTATTAGTTCTCAACTGTTAAAGGAGAAGTTCATTCCAGAACAAAAATGTACAGATAATTTACTCACCCCCTGTCAAAGATATTCATGTCTTTCTTTCTTCAGTCGTAAAGAAATATATATTTTAAGGAAAATTTTCAGGAATGTTCTCCATATAGTGGACTTCTATGGTGCCCATGAGTTTGAACTTCCAAAATGCTGTTTAAATGTAGCTTCAACGATCCCAGCCAAGAAAAAGGGTATTATTGCTTGTCTTGTCTAGCTCTGCATTAACTCTGTGCATTCTGGTTCAAGACAGTTAGGGTATGTTGAAAAATTCCCATCGCTTTTTTCCTCCAACTTCAAAATTGTCCTATATCGTTGTTTCACCTTTTTTGTAGAGAGTGTTTGACCCTCATTGCATGTTAAACTTTGTAAACACTTGGTCGGTACTTCTGCAGCGATGTAGGACGATTTTGAATTTGGATAATACAATGGGATGGGAGTTTTTCGACCTACCCTAACTGTCTTTAACCGGAATGCACAGAGTTAATGCAGAGCTAGACAAGATGAGCATTTGAGGTTAAAAAGTAAATTAATTGCCAATTTTTTTGAAAAATAAATGATTGTTTCACTAGATAAGATCCTTCTTCCTCGGCTGGGATCGTTCAGAGCCCTTTGAAGCTGCATTTGATCTGCATTTTGGAAGTTCAACCTTGCGGGCACCATAGAAGTCCACTATATGGAGAGAAATCCTGAAATGTTTTCCTCAAAAAAACAATTTCTTCACAACTGAAGAAAGAAAGACATGAACATCTTGGATGACAAAGGGGTGAGTAAATGTTCTGTAAATTTTTGTTCTTGAAGTGAAATTCTCCTTTAATAATGGCTATTATTATCAAATGTTGAACAGTATAGAAGCCCATTTCCAAAAAAAAAAAAAAAGAAAAAACTAAAAGGTAACTGTGAATCTCACAATTTTGACTTTTTTTGCCTCGCAATTGCATAATATAAACTCGTAATTCTGACTTTTTCCTCAAAATTGTGAGATATAAATTTGCAATTGCGAGTTATAAAGTCTGATATGTTATCAGAATTGAGAGCTTATTTTTCACAGTCCTGACTTAGTAACTCAACTGCTTGTAATAAAGTCAGAAATGCAAGATATAAACTTGCAATTCAAGAAATAGTCAAAATTGGTTCATTTATATCTTACAATTCTGACTTTATTTCTCAGAATTGTGCGTTTATACCTCACAATTTCTTGCAATTGCAAGTTTATATCATGCAATAATCATGCATTTTCTTTTTTGTGGAAAATGTGACTTTTTTAGAATCCTTTAAGGGGAGACACTGCAGGCAAAAAAAAAAAAAAAAAAAGTATTTTTATGCACCTGTCAAAGTTTTGGGCTTTTTGGTGTTTCATAAAGTGTTTTTTCAGACTAGTGGAAAAAAACACACAGAAGATACTATTAAGTGTTTCTTTTATTTCACTTTATCTGTTTGTCAATAGATTTCACTTACAATACATATTTTTAAAGGTCAATTTCTCAAAATTAGTCTTTTCTCCTACACTGAGCCATAAATCTCCACTTCAGTAACACTTACACAAACTTTACATTTTTATTCCTGTCTATATCCTGAAGGTTTTTACAGAGGTAGATTTGTTCGTATATAATTTGCTTGATTTTATACATTTTATTCCACAAAAAATGGTAAAAGAATAAATCTGTCTGTTCTGTTTTTTCTGAATTATGGAGTGACACAATGAGATACCCAAAATCCCCTCTGTAAAAACATTTGACTCTAACATGTCAAGAAAATTAAACCGACTTCATCCAGTGTTTAGATTTTTGTACTAGAAATGTATGCAAATTAGTGCATTTTTCATTAAATGCCTTATTTTCATATTTAAACCTAATATTTTAGAAAACATGTAATACAAAAAATGTTTGAAATTACCAATGTAATCAATTAACTGGGTAAGTAAGGACTATTAGTTAATTTTTTAACCCTATTCACCTGCAGGGTCTCGCCTTAAATGAAGCTTTGCAGAATTATCTTTACTGTCACTTTATATCAATTTAATGCAGCCTTGCTGAACAAAAGTGTTAATATATACCTTTTAAGAAAAAACATGTTAAACAAAATATACGTCAAAGTTGTGACCCTGGACCACAAAACCAGTCTTAAGTAGCACAGGTGTATTTGTAGCAATAGCCAAAAATACATTGTATGGGTCAAAATTATTGATTTCTCTTTTATGCCAAAAATCAATAGGATATTAAGTAAAGATCATGTTCCATTAAGATATTTTGTAAATTTCCTACCGTAAATATCAAAACTTAATTTTTGATTAGTAATATGCATTAAGAACTTCATTTGGACAACTTTAAAGGTTTCTCAATAATTAGATTTTTTTTGCACTCTCAGATTTCAATAGTTTTCCATACATCAATGGAAAGCAAATGTATTCAGCCTTCATATTTGAAAAAGTGACACTGGTTTTGTGGTTCAGGGTCACAATTAGTGTCTTAGAGTGTAATTAAAGAACCCAGATTAATAAAAGAGTTGGAAGAACGTGGAGAAAATAAATGACCACATTGCCTTTCTAAGTGAACTTTCCCTTTATTGTGATCACACTCATCTAACGTCTGACACTTCTGACATTACAAACGTATACATGACTTCATCCTGTTCATTTCTGTTGTATCTTGTTGTCATGGACAGACCATGTATAGATAAAGAACATGTTGGGGAAGCAGAGATGGTGCTGCTCGACTGAACACATCTCCCCCAGTAGCACTGTGTAAGCTAACTGAGATCATGTGATTCACACAATCCACTACAACTCCATCCAGCGCCTTCGCCCAGTGGAGTCGTAACACCGTCTGGTACCACGAGATGGTGAATATTCCACCCAAAAAGTGCACAGATTGCTCCGCCAGACCACGGCGCTGGCCTTGTCACCTTGTGCAGGGTGCAGAAAGCAGAATTGGGAGGGTAAAAATGAGAAGTGACAGGATATTGATTTGCTTATCGCCACACTGCAGACACACAGGAGTGGAGGGTGAGTGGGAGGTTGGTTATCAGTCGTCCACGTCTGATAGAAAGAGAGAAAGTGAGAGAGAGTGAGAAGAGAGAAAGAAAGATTTCTCAACTGATTGGTTTGCCTCATTTTAGACTCGACTTTCAGTGTGTGTAGTGCTGACAGGCGTGCACTTTTACAGTAAACGAAAGTAAGCTTTCTGATGTGATAGGATTATGCGCTTATATAGAGCAGATTGAAAATAAAAGAACGCTATCAACTTCTTTTGTGGATTTGGCAGAATTGCCTGCAATTAGGTGGTTTTTGTGAAAAAAAAGAAAGAAAGTGGATGGCTATACTTCGAAACCTGCTGAAGAAGGTACAAAAGGAGAATATAATTTCAGCGACGAAAGAGGGCAAGTGCAGTCCATCTAGGTCACATACTCTTTATTCAGCCAAACTTAATCTGCATGCTTTAAACCGCCTTTAGCCTATCGCTTCTTGGATCAAACAGAAACTTGGCATAACAATGAGGCCGAGAAAAGAGACCCGGCTATTGCTCTAGGTATTTTCTGTAATCAACACGAAATTGCAAAAAGTATTACATCAATATTTAGCCTGCTCATTGACTGCTGCGCAGCCATCGAGCTGATTTGCATTTGCTGTTCATGAATTCAGTCAGTCAAAACAAGCCGTACGTCTCGAACCCAAGGAACGCGGTATTACCTCCACAGGTGCTACGGTGATGACAATGAGGTAGATTACGTATGACGGCCTGCTTAAAATGCAGCTCTATGTCAAGAGGTACAGCATGTGAATGGTGTACAACGGGAACTCATTTCCCAGTCTTTTCCACATGGAGTCCCAGGGCTCCTCACGTTCATTTTCACTTCCCATTTGTTTGATAACAAATAGAGGTTCAAAGCCCAGATGGGAAACGGCACCATTAATGAAATCTCTCCTGCATAAGACTTGGGTCGTCTCTGAAGGTGCTTGCGGTCAGGTCATGATAGATCTCGGCATTGGTATGCTACAGGAGCTCCTTGCTCTTCCCGGCACTTGTCAAAATAAAGTTGGATTTTTGTGAAACCAAAAGGAGCCCTCGTCCGTAAAGCGAGGTGATTAACTGACAGAGGTTGCCTTTTTCATTAGGATCATTATGATGAAAGTGCATTCATTAATGACTGAATTTCTGCCGAGAAATGGGCAAGTCAGCTATATATATGTGTGTGTGAATATATATGAATACAATTATTTTCAGAAGTGAAGCAGGCCTTTTTTTTTCAATTCAGACTGAACAATCATATTCCAAAAGTATATTTACCTAGTTTTGCAAGGGTAATTTCATTCTGTCTATAGTGGTATATTGGATTTACAATTCAGTGTTAAAGTATACAGAAATGGCCTGAAAGCAAAGCTAAAAAATTCTATAAAGCAAAGAAAGTAGCATTTTATTCTTTTTGTGTCTGAAGGTGCGTTCACACTAGACGCAAAGCATTAAGAGTGACTGATTTACATGTTAAGTCAACGCAAAGACGCGATAGATATCCTGCGGCGTGATTCGTGCAAATTGAGAGTTTCGGGCGTTTGACGCGCAAATTGAAAAATTTTAACTTTGCAGAATATTCATGCCACGTTAACCAATCAGGAACTTGCTCTAGTAGTGACGTGATTACGATGTAGCAAGCAAAGGCAGAAATCAAAAACAACAATGGAGGACAAAATCATCATCCCTGCATGTTTGTACTCGGAGCTGTACGATACATCTTCGTACTTTCATAGAAATAGGAATAAAAAGAATCTCCTTGGAAGTAACTGTGCGAGGAGGTCAGACAATGTAGTAATAAAAAAAAAAAATCCTCTTTACTCAAGAAGAAGCCCCTCCCATGATGAGAATTCGCAGCTGTTGTGTAGTAAATTTCACGCTCGAATCAAGCGGGTAAACTCAAAATGTCCAACTGCGCGCGAATAGCGCGATTTATTCTTGCAAGTCGCGTCTGGTGTGAATGCACGAGTGTTTAAATGTGTTTAAATAAAATAAAATAAAAACATGCTGGTGGATGTTGCAACTACAACTCGTGATTCTAAAAAGCACAGACAGCAATGGGACCATCACATTCAAGGACCAGAAAGGTAGTAAGGTCATCGTAAAATCAGTGGCTCAACCGTAATGTAGGGATGGGCGATTTTTCAAAGATGCAACGTAGGCAGATGAATAGGAAAAACATCTAAGAAGATGGGAGTGAAGTGAACAACTTTTAACTTGAGCATTGCGTTTTCTACGAATGCCGTTCATGCATGAGACGCTGTGAGCGCAACAGTCAAACGCGTCCATATTTGCATAGAATAAACAATAGAAAAGCAGCACAAATCGAATAAAAAACCTGTAAAGAACTACTACTGTATGTCTAATATTTCATGTGACAGGCTGAAAGCTGCTGTTCATTGTTTTTACAGAACATTTATAGTTAATAGTCTACTTGTCTACCTTCAGTCATTTTGAATTAGATTTTTTTTAAGCATTTTGCTTGTATTGTATTGTACTTGTTAAACAAATCACTACATCTTATAGTTCAAACCTGCCTTACATTTACATCATGTTGACAACTTCATGTGTGGTTCACTTGGAACATAATTTTCTTTAACTAGAGGGTTAATAAAGAACAAGTTACTTGAATCATGTTTTAAAAAAATTAATTAATTAATTAAAAAAAAATATATAATTTGAGATTAAATTTTTTTGCCATATCACCCAGACCTATAGTAATGTCAAGAAGCTATGAGAATACTTTTCATGCACAAAGAAAACAAAAATAACTTTATTCACCAATTTTTTCTCTTTTGTGTCAGTCTTGATGCGGTGTGGTACTATATGCACATTGAAGACTGACACAGAAGAGAAGAAACAGTTGAATAAATGCATTATTTTGGTTCAACTTTGCACACAAAAAGTGTTCCAAAGATGAAAGAAGGTCTTTCATTTTTGAGTGAACCATCACTCAAATTAGCGTATAAAGACTAGGGGCAGGTAACATGGGCTATGTTTACACTGCAGCTTAATGAGGCCTAAATCCATTTTTCCCCCCAGAAACTACTGCTTACAATCTGACATTTAAATCCTGATTTGGCCCACTTTCATACGTGTATGACAAATGTGACTCGAGTGTCAAATGCTCATGTGCTTCTTACATCTTTCATTCATCGTTGTGCTTTATTTCCATTAGCGTAGCTGAGGCTTCCACAATATGTCTATACAATGCCAATACCATAATTTTTCAGCCTCTTCATCCTTATTATTAATCTTCATCATATTCAGCTGCATAGAACATAGCCATATAAATCACAAACATTACATTTTATTATAGTACATGTTTTACCACTGCTTGATTTTTAGAGCTCTTAAAAGCATAACATATTTTATATCTCTGACATCACCTCTTAGAATAGACTCTGGTGGAGGGTTTAGGACTAAGAACGTTCTTGTGGTACCATTAGCCAACCAGCAGCATTTATGGCGGTTACCTCCAAAACGGCCAATAGCCATTGAAATGAATGGGATTGTTAATGGATAGCTCTCTTCATGCATTACAGACCTCCTTGGCTACACCACACACACAACGTGTCCTAGAAACATTCCATCCAGTTGAAGTATTTAAAAGGATAATCAAGACAAATTCCCAAAGCACATATTTTTTTCTCTTGAAATCCTCTTCAAACTGAACATAAATGCTCTTTATGTCATGTGGGCCCTTAACCTTGGAGACTGCATGCGAGTACCTGTCATCACTGAAGAGCGCTCTAAATTTTGCTCACTATGAATGCTAAGTACTTCACATTACGCATCAGCAGCATTGATTAAGCTAAATATTGGTATGCATACCGTATGTACACACAGCAATCTTGAGCATTTCCTGTTAATTAAAGAAGATCCTTCGCAAGGCCTCTGAACTACAGCTGCAAAGTTTGTGTTCTTACAAGGTTAATCTTCAGTATCTTTGTCATTGAGACAATAGAGTTGTCAGCCTATTTAAAAAAAGCCTAAATTGATCCCTTAACAATTCCATTAATAGAAAGATCTCAGGGACACAAGGGAGAGATAGAGGGAAAAAAAGAGGGCTGATTAAATCGTCTTCATTTACTTAACTTGCAGCTAATAATACAATTAGAACATCTTCAGGCAAGAGTATTGTAGGGTTAAAATGGGTGCTGTGGAAAATGAGTCTCTGAGATTAATGGGAGGAAATGAAGACACCCACACATGAATGCTGTCCATTCCACCAATTCATCACTTCCATCCTCATTGAAGCCACTCGGTTATTACAGAGGAAGTCTTTATCACCACGCTACTTATTTCATTTCACCCTTCACGGGGGGCATTTGCTCACCGTCGCGGACCTCTTTGGATCTGACAAAAAAGCCATTTGAACCGGCCCGTGCCCCCCTTCTGCCACCCATCCCCATTACCATAAACCCACTCAGTCATGATAACCATTAATGCAGCGTCTTATTAAAAACCTATCAATACACACGCTGCCATTGCGCTAATGGGCAGGAATTCCTCTCCGTTAGGTCCAGGCTTGCGTTTCCTCTCCGGGCTAATGAGAGCCATCCCTCAGCATCTCTTTGAGCTAAATCACCTTTATTTGTATCTGCCTACTCGTACGGCTGGTAATTTATAGAAGTGTGCACAATGGGAGATGCATTAGTGCTGGCCTGGGGGGGGCATGCTTACAGGGTGATTCAGTCCGGCACTGGACTCGTGGCGAGCTGTTAATTGTTCTTGGTCGGAGCTCCGGTGATAAAAGAGAAGGAGTCGCTGATGCGACCGCCGATGAGGTTTTATTTCGCGCGAGTTCATTTCCGACGCAGTGTTAAAGGGAGGACGCCCCTCCTAGAAGTTTGCCCTCTAACTCAGAGGAGGAATTGAATATTGCTCCATCCGTTCTGAGCATTTTACGGCTTCTGCTCGCCAGCCGTGAGAAACGTGGGGGTGTATTTACACTGGCGTTTACAGTGCGAGACAGAAGCGAGGTTCATCCTCCATAAACTTTGCCAGGAGTCAGCGAGGCTAAATGGCGAAGTCTAAAAGATGTCGGCGATATAAACTTGAAAGCGACATTAGAGAGCCTGGGGACACGGCTAAACTGCATATTCTGCCTTAAAGGTTGGACTATTGATCGAGTTCAATGTGTTGTTTAGGAGAACGATTCATATCCGTTGTTGTCATGGACGTGCCGGTTCGGCGTCGGGGGGCCACGGAGGTAAATAGTATTGTATTGCGTCACAAATAACTACGACTTGTCATCCTTATTATTGCGATTTCACAAAATAACAACAAAAGCACTTGTCCATGTAAGTGGTTACAGTGATGGCAAATAAGTGGAGCTCTCACTTAAACTGTCAACAATGGCCAACTAAATAGCACTGCAATCTGAAAAAGAGCCTGACAACAGTCGGCAGCCGAAAGAAGCCATGCACAAACAAGACGCGTTTCACTTCAACTACTCAGCTTGATTGCCGCTCGAGCGTCGGACCCTGTAGATAGCGACGTATAGATCCTGGTGAATCCGTGTACGCCGCCCCCTGAGATCCTTATAATGGCCATCGCAAAACAAGGCAATAATGTCTCATGCAATCATAATCACGAACCACCTTGGGACCGCTACGAGCCGGCGGTGAGGAAAAGCTACTGCCAAGCATGAAAACTATATAAATACACTTTGAGGAGTTGTAGGGAAGGTGTAGATCTGGAACGGTGCCAGTCACATATCCAAGGCAACAAAAATCATTGGCATGCTGAGTCAGGTGCCAACACACATACATTATACATCTGCTCTGTCTGTGCAGGGGCTCCGCATACTGCATTTTAGATTACGTTTGCTCACAAACGCTTGTGCAATGCATGGGAGGAAAAAAAAAAAATCATATGCCCTTAGGTCTAAGCAAATGCTTGTGAAGGAAAACCTGAAAATACTTTAAATAGATGCTCATTTGACATCTTAACAAAAGGAAGGATTTGGGATGGTTAGTCCTAAAGCGAAGAGGCGTTGTGGAAGAAGGTGGGGGCAGAGGGTGTATACACTGGGGGGCAGCATTGTAGCACAGAGGCTTCAAACTATAAATTCTGAATAAGAGATAGGTGGGCCATCCGCTGGGGCTAAATTAGCCATCTATCAGTCGGGACACATTGGGGTATAGCAATCCATAGATGCATAAAAACAGGTTAAGATGACATTGTAGGGAAGATTAGGGGGGTGCACTTTAAAAAAAAACATCCAGAGTTTGTCCTCTCCAGTGTTTTATTTATTACCGTTACCATAAGAGGAAAGCAGATTTATTCAGCAAAGGGTCATAATTTTAAACATTGTAGCAATTAACAGGATGGTAATGCAAACAACAGCTGTAACAAAAACTAAAAAAAAAAAAAAACTACTTTAAATCTCTGCAGTGTCACGTGTATGCAGAGAAACATTCTTTCAAACCTTAGAGTCGCCTTATAGATTACTAGCAGATGACATTACCACAATTCCCACACAGAGGTATAGTTCAGAATATTTTATGCCAACACATGCAATCGTCAGTCCCAAGACACGTTTGGTGGGGATTTTATTGCTAATGTATGTAAGGCAGTTAATGCTCACAGATGAGAAAATTCCTGGGTGATGGGCTGTAAAATCCCAAATAGTGTAAAACAAGCCCCAAATGTCTATTTTGGGAATGCAAACCCACTAGGCAGATCACAATGTCTCCTCTGAGCCTCACTACCCCCCCATAAATGTCACACAAATCATCTAATATATTGCCAGAGTAAACACATGCTGCATATTAAGACACCTGCTCAAATTTACTGGACATCAGTAGCAAATTAACTTTCATATTATCATTGTCATTTACCAGTGTTGTGTCTATAAATCGCCTTGCTTCATTTGCATCGGTGGGCAGGAGTGTCATGCCCATTTAAATCCAGGGCAAGAGTTATATTTCTCAGCCAAGTGGATTTGAATGCAACTTGCAAAACAAGTATTTGCACTTAAAGAAAAATTAAAGGGGTAGTTCACCCAAAAATGAAAATTCTGTCATTTTGAAAAATGCTGGTAACCAAACAGTTGCTTAGCCATTGATTTTCTTAGTATTTTTTTTTCCATACTATGGAAGTCGGTGGCTATCAGCAACTTTTTGGTTAGCAACATTCTTCAAAATTTCTTCTGTGTTCAACAGAAGAAAGGAACCCATACAGGTTTTAAACTATTTCGGGGTTGGACAATTAATAGTTAATAATAGTTATTATTACATTTAATGTTTTTAATTTTACAAAATAATATACAGTGGCATGTAAAAGTTTGGATAATTTTAACAAAATAAGAGAGATCACACAAAATGCATGTTATTTTTATTTCTTACTGTCCAGAGTAAGATATTTTACATAAAAGATGTTCACATATAGTCCACAAGACAAAAAAAAATAAAAATCTGAAATTAATAAAATAACCCCCTTCAAAAGTTTGGGAACCCTTGGTTTTGTGATGGTTGTTCATGAGTCCCTTGTTTGTTCTGAACAGTTAAACCGAGCAAAGTCATTCAGAAAAATCCTTTAGGTCTTGCAGATTCTTCAGATTTCCAGCATCTTTTGCATATTTTTTTCCAGCAGTGACTGTATGATTTTGAGATCCATCTTTTCACACTGAGGAAAATTGAGGGACTCAAACACAACTATTAAAAGAGGTTCAAACATCACTGATGCTCCTGAAGGAAACACGATTCATTAAGAGCTGGGGGGTGAAAACTTTTTGAATTTGAAGATCAAGGTAAATTGTTAATTTGTCTTCTGGGAAACATGCGAGCATCTTCAGTTGCTTCCGAAAAGCAGTACTAGATGGAAAACTTTTTTTTTGGACGACATCTTCCCGTTCAAACGTTTTCACCCCCTGGCTCTTAACGCATTGTGTTTCCTTCTGGAGAATCAATGAATGTTTGAACCTTTTTTAATAGTTGTGTTTGAGTCCCTCAATTGTCCTCAGTGTGAAAAGATGGATCTCAAAACCATACAAATGTTGGGGTTCCCAAACTTTTGCATGCAACTTTACATTGGAAATATGATATTATCAATAAGTAAATGAATAAATAATTTCCTAGGTACTTAATGCACTTTTCAGTGGGAGATGATTGCCAGGATGGATTGAGGTTGTGAAACATCATCACGCCTTTACTGGAGGTCATGGTGTGACATTGTTCAGAGCCGATAGCTCTGCTTAGTGCTTTCCACATCAGCCTCAGAATGACTAAATCCTCTCGTCAGGGTCTCTAACCCTCTGCGTCCCTGCTAGTGGTGTGCATTCACACCCTTTGAAGTGGCCTCACTCTGACCTAGTCACTCGGCTTGTCTCCAGATTGATCTGTCTGCACGTCCCCCCATAAAGGTCTCAATGCTCTCTTTGTTGCTTGACTCACCAAGGTTGCACATCATGAGAGAATGACCCCTAACACCTCAAACCTCTCATATTATTTCACAGCAAAGATTGCAACAGAAATTGTAAAAATCACACTGAATAGCTCTATAATACAGCACTTATTTTTAAGAGCTTGGTCAAATCATGGCCAGGTAAATTTCCTGAAATGAGACATGATCACTTGGTGGTTATTAACACACAAATATCCATTAATAACCACAGTAATAACCACTAACTACATTGTGTTTAAAAAAAGAAAACGTTTAAAAAGGATTGAGTCATGTCAACGTATATGGTATATTTCCATACATACTTAAGGCAGCAACTGAACTTAATTTTTTAATTAAAGTAGGTGTAATTTTTTACAGCTATAAAAAGCTACTTTAAAACGACCATCTTTTTATATTATTAAACAATAGCAACACCACAAAAGAGTGGCAAATGTATTTAATACTGCATAAAATAAAATCAATAAAAAAAAAAAAAAAGGACCCTGGACCACAAAACCGGTCTCAAGCATCACAGGTGTATTTGTAGCAATAGACAAAAATACATTGTATTGATCAAAAACTCTCTTTTATGCCAAAAATCTTTAAGATATTAAGTAAAGATCATGTCCCATGAAGATATTTTGTACATTTCATACCGTAAATATATATCAGAACTTAATTTGGACATCTTTAAAGGTGATTTTCTCAATATTTTTGCACGCTCAGATTCCAGATTTTCAAATAGTTGTATCTCAACCAAATATTGTCCTATCCTAACAAACCACACATCAATTGAAAGCTTATTTATTCAGATTGTATAAATATTATGTACAGTATAGATTTAAATAAAAAAAATACCCTTATGACTTGTCATGTGGTCCAAAAATAAAAAGGATGTTTCAACTCTGTAAACTGTTAACCATATCAGATTTTCTAAATCTAATAAACTGATAAAAAAAAAAAAAAAAACTATCTGAAACCATCATGCAGCCCCGATTCATTAACTGCAGAGAAGACTATATATGCAACAGGTTGTACCAAAACAAAATGAATACCTCTGAATTTATCCAAAATAATTCCATTTTGCTCTATTTCTTAAGAGCCAGTGAAAAATGCAACTTATGATGCCAGGAAAAGCCTACACACAGAGACTACTGTTCTCTGCTTCCTATTGTTTTAATGTACTTCCTATTGTTTTAGTGCTGCTGTGTTGTCATAAACACATTTAGCAGTTCTCAGAGGAAGGGGCAGGGCCAGTCTTTCAGCAGCTAATTGAAAGAGATAGACAAGCTTGTTTAATAGTACTCGGGGAGGGGAGGATGCTGACATTCCTTATATTAAATTGCAGTCCGGTGAGTGATTGAGGATTCTAATCCCGTCTAATGCACTCCTTGATACTTTCATGCTGAAATCTGTCGGCTTGAACACCGTCTCCCACCCTGCACTTAATATCCTTTGAAAAGCTTTAAGGAATCAAGGGCTATAAATTATATCACGTGAATAAAATGCTTGATGATTTAGTGGGAGGAGTGTTGCATTTATTGCCCTCTTCTCTATTATTTCATTTTGTCACATAATTAGATTTAATTATTCAGTTCCAGCTCTAATCTGCGCTCCTCATTTCCCCCTAAAATTAATAACGTGGATGCTTTTTCTTTCTCGCGCAATTCACATATCAGTTGTTATCTCTGAAGTGGGATATTAAGCACGAAAGGCGTAAAAAGGGAAGCTTGAAGGTATCTTGAATGCATGGATTTAACCATGTAAAAGAATCAAATGAAATGCAAAAAGCATTCTTTGATTGTATTTGTGTAGACGATGACATCCTGCGAACATGCCCTCCAACGTAAATACCAACATGGAAATACGACTAATTGCTGGAGACAGTGGTATGCAATTAATAAATAAACTGAAAAATCATGTAAGAACCGCTATAAATTTCCTCTTGAATCATGCAACAGAACTTTAACAGCCCAAGGGGACTTTATAACAAGCTGTTTCCCTTGAAGGTTGCCATGGCCTTCAGCGTGGTAGCTCTGGGGATATCCTAATATATAAAACATAATGAGAAATTCATATACCTATGGCATCAGTCACCAGATTCGGACCGATGCACCGGTGTCACCGCTTAATTCCAGGGAGGTGCTATGTTTAAAACACTAATTTAAAATCCCCACCGGATACAGGATAATTAGATCTTAATCAAGATATTTTGTTATCTGTGGGAGGCGTAAGCAGGGATTCGTGAAAACGCTGTCTGTGCTTGGGATTTTAGCGTAATTATAAAGCTCAATGTTGGCTGAGGGGTGTAATACACTGCTTCATGAGATTCCAGGAAGCCTTCTGCATTTCGCACTTGTGAACCCTCCGTTCGGCCCATCTTTAGTTTAGCGTCTCTGAACTCCGCCGCGTACCTTTCACCAAATCCCTTACTAATTGTTTCCGTCTCCTAGGTAGCAAGCCGGAGCTTTGATGTTCAAAACCCTCCTTCCTTACAAAGGAGGCTGGCTGTGGGAGCAGAGGAGGAGGCAGATGGGCCGCGACAGGATGCGGCGAACCTGACGTCTCTCTTCCCCTTTCAAGTGCTCTGGTTCAATCAGTCCTCACCACACAAGCTGTTGTGGAGCACCTTTGAAATCAGAACGTCTGCACAATAGTCTTGACTGCTAATGACTTCTTGTAAAGTTCCAAAGCTGCTCTGATTACCCACCCAAACAAGCATCGATGAGCGTGCATACGCCTGCGTGCGAGCGTACACGCCACTCGTCTCTCTAGCAACGCTCATAAAGCCAACATGAGGATGCTAGTAAACAATTAATATGTTAATTCCGGGAGTCAATACCAGGGAATGGAGCAGGTGCGAGGTTGAGCGCAAAAAAAGAGCTTTATAAAACGAACCCTCCCTTTCCGTGCTGGGTTTTCACGATGGGGTCCTATGCGAAGCCCCCTCCCACTTTGCAGCTGACAGGAAAAGTCAGAGTGAATATATTCTATAACCTCAGGCTGCTGACCCAATGAACAAGTCCGCCAAATGAGCTTTTTACACAAAGAAAGCTGCCCTGTCTAGATACCAGTGCAGCAATTTGACTCCTTCCCCATTATAATAGGTATGACCTGTTTTCCATAAGACTCAGTGCAACAGCTTGACATATTTGATCTCTATGATTTGTGTGAAATGTGGTTCGGCTGCTGGAGCAGAAAATTTTTGCCCAGTTAATTAAATGGTAGAAGATTCTCAAGTGATTCATTAAAATCGGCCATCCAATTGGACCACAGCCATGTCAAACTGATACAGATACAGGCCCAGTAAATTTGGCAGATTCTATGTGTAGGGATACCAAGAAAGGAGGAGATGAAACTTCCTTGTTTACATGGGACTCTACACAAATGTTGCCTGCTATATTTTTTGGCTGACATTTGGGACCCATTCTTTGTATGCTACTTGACATCCAAGATGACATAAAATAAATATTCCCTTTCGACTCAAGAGGTACCTCTAAATTAGTAAAACAGCCCGTTCATTATTTTTTATCATTACATAGTCCATCCTTCCATCCATTTTCAAACCACTTATCCTATTGTAGGCTTGCAGGGATGCTAGAGTCTATCCCAATGTCTCAAAACAAGGTCAGAGAAGCACCCTGGAATGATAGGTGGCCTATCCTACATGTCTTTAGATTGTGAAATGGGAGCACAGCACTTACAAGCTAGCCTCTGTTAAAGTCCCTTTCGAGGAAAGTCTGTTCAATCGGTGGCCATATTTGCAACGCCTCCGGGCAGCTCATAAAAGACCAAGTCCTATCTAAATGAATGGGGAAATCCTGAAATCTCAAAAATGGCTTGCTGAACTTGAAATTAAATGACATATTTCAAATCAGCAACAAAATCTGAAATTAACTGCCCCATGAATGTTGTTTCTTATGCTCAAATAGCATTTAAAAAGCTTATTTTTCAGGCTAGACCAGCCAACGCGCATGCGCAGTCTTAGCGACTTATGACTGCGCATTTGCATTTGCTGGTCTAGCCTCAGGTTTCTATGGGAACCAGAGTTTCTAACTGCCAATGCAGTGAGGCAATGTCTTTACCAATCAGCGACACGCTTATTTATTTAGAAGGTAGGACTATTCCATACTTCATGTTGCAGTTTCTCCCATTCATAAGTATGGTTGTATTTCTTTGGTGCCATGAGGTTTGGGAGGTGAGTGTAACCAATGTAACCATTCCGGTTGTACTCTCTACGCTTGCTCTGAGCGGGATTTGTAGCAGCATTTCCAGCATGGGATGCGAGTGCGCTAACAAGGATGCTGAAGAAAGGAGCCTCTAGCCTTAGTCGCTACTGCTCTTCTTGAGATCAGGGGAGTAAGGTTTACTGGCACAGCACTTACAAACTGGCCTCCGTTACACTCATCCTTCTTCAAACCTCACTCTCATCCGGGTCACGGCACCAAAGTAACCCTCAGGTTCTACTCACCATGTTTGCTCTGAGTGGGATTCGAACTGGCATGGGAGGCAGGCGCTAACAAACACCACAGCCTCTGGCATCAGTCACTACTGCACCTCTTGAGTTCAGGGGATTGAGGTTTACCAACACAGTAGTGTTAATTTCGTCAGACGAGACGAGACGAAATATGTTCGTCAACGACCCTTTTTTTCATGACTAAGACGAGACGATGACAAGACTGCACCACTGTCCAAAAACTCTGACTAAGACTAAATTAACATGCATTATTGTTGACGAAAAAAGACGAGACGAAAATGTTTTGCATAAAATAAAAACTAAGATAAAATCTCTCTTCATTTTCGTCTACAATCGTCTCTGCTTTTTCATCAGCTGTTACGGCTTTAAAATATTCAAACTGCGCTTTGGCGCGCTGGCTGGCGCCGCTGAGCCAGAGACGGACGAGCTCTGCTCTTGTCATATGATCACAACTATGCAGTGTTTTTAACCACATTACGCTTATTTTAGGTTTCAGACATTTAAATACACATAAGTACTAGTAAAAGGAGACATTTAGAGTTTGTAAAATACACACATAGGTCTATG
The DNA here is from genome assembly GCF_049309525.1 of Garra rufa. Lineage (NCBI taxonomy): Eukaryota > Metazoa > Chordata > Actinopteri > Cypriniformes > Cyprinidae > Garra > Garra rufa. The sequence continues at coordinate 36,294,121 of NC_133376.1, forward strand.
GAAGCAGCAAATAACAATCTATTCAAATATAATTTGCCGATGTGTTTTATTCATATCACATACACATAGGCTTAGTAACTAAAAAGTTCACTCCATTCCTCTTCTAGTTCACCAGCCACTTACTTGCATGTATTTCGGGAGAAACGGATGAATGTATATGTGCTGTAAATACGGCTGACAGCCTGACTCTGAACGGCAGCGCGAACAAACATGGCCGCGCCCATCTCACGTTACAGATTACGATCCAGATCATTTATACAGGGTTTTAAACGACGAAACATACTAATTCACAGATATTTGTGAATCGGAATATTAGATAGTTCATGGCATGGTAAGCAAGTGTGTGAGTATTCTGGATAAAAAAGGAAAAACGAAATAAAAGCGATCTATCTGTCATACAGTGTTATTGTGTCTGTGTTGTGTCACGTGACAAGCTTGATGCGTCGCCATGGAAACAATAAGGACGAACGTTCTAAAAAAACTGTCGCTTAAAAAAAAACTCACTCTCAGGGGTCCGCTAGAATATTTTAAACTCACCATTGAAAGGGTTAATCATTTGTGAATGTGTCTCCTAAATCAGAAATTGAAAACCAGACACGTTTAACATTTGCATTCAACAAAAATCATTCAACAAGTGTATTTTGTAAGGTAATTTTGACATTTAACCAATGTTTGAGATATGTGAAACACTTTTTTTTACTGAAATGTGTATCAGTAATAATCTCAGTAATAATGTGTTATTTTAAAAAAAGACTACAATTTTTTCACTAAACCTAGACTAAAATATATTGAGTTCTTTTTTGACTAAAACTAGACTAAAATTAAAAGACTTTTAGTCGACTAAAACTTGACTAAGATACCTTGAGTTTTCTTTTGACTAAAACTAGACTAAAATGACGAGACTTTTAGTCGACTAAAACTTGACTAACAAAAAAAGATATGTGAATGACTAAATATGACTAAAACTAACAAGGACATTTGGCACAAGACTAAGACTAAGACTAAATTAAAAATAGGTGACGAAATTAACACTACAACACAGCAATTACAAACTAGACTCTGTTACACTCACCCCCTAAACCACACTCCCATCCAGGTCACGGCACCAATGTAACCCCTCAGATTCTACTCACCACACTTGCGTCGAGCAGGATTTTAACCAGCGTTTCCAGCATGAGGAGGGGTGCTAACAAAGACTACAGCCTCTAGTGTCCTAGTAGTGTAACTAGTGCACCTCTTGACGTCCAGGGGGTAAGGTTTACCTGCACAGCACTTAAAAACTGGCCTCTGTTACACTTACGCACCTAATCCTTACTAACATCCAGGTCACGGCAGGTTCCACTCACCATGCTTGGTCCGAGCGTGATTCGAATCTGCATTTCCGGCATAGAGGTGGACACGTTAACAAAGACGCTAAAGACCACAGTCTCTAGAGTCAGTGGCTAGTGCGCCTCTTGAGATCATAAGGGGTTTTCCTGCACATCACTTACCAGATTGCCTCCGTTACATATACAATAAAGGTGTAATTATGCCAGACTTACAGTATCACTTCTGCATTTCTATAATAATGTTTCTACAATAACTATGAGATAAAATCTATGATCAGGTCATAGATGTATTCAAATGTGTATACAAAAGAAACATGCATACAAAGAAAATGTGCATGAAAACAAGTCATGCTCATGTGCTTCAACCTGAAGGCTGAGAAATGAAAAACTGAAAATGACAGCTTACAGTTTAAATAACATACATTTTTAATGAGAGAATTAATTTAAGTAGTTCAACAAAAATATAAGCTTCACATTTCTGCCTTTTCCTCAAACCACATTTTTTAGACATTTCTTTGAAACTAGAAGAAACTATTGAAATTAGTTTCTGTGGTAATCAACATTATGCAACAATTCCTTACGCATAAATATGCAAAGAGTCTGCAAGAGTCATACTGATAAAAATCACAAAGAAAAGGCTAATCCATGCTTGCTCCGGGCAGGATTTGAACGGCGTTTCAGGCATGGAGTCAGGCACGTTAACAAAGATGCTAAAAACTGCAGCCTCCAGAAAATCACAAAGAAATGGCTTTGCGATTTTCAAAAATACAAGCTTCACATTTCTGCCTTTTCCTCAAACCGCATTTCTTAGACATTTCTTTGAAACTAGAAGAAACTATTGAAATTAGTTTCTGTGGTAATCAACATTATGCAACAATTCCTTATATGAATGTGTGCAAAGAGTCTGCAAAAGTCATACTAATGAAAATCACAAAGAAAAGGCTAATCCATGTGACAGGGAATGTAAAAAGTAAGATATCACTTTGGAGATCTGGAGGCAGCAGAGAGCAAATCAAACATGCAGATAGAAGGGCATAGTGTGGCACCTCAAATTGAGTGCCTTGAAAGTAGACTAATGCGTCAGGCTGCCTTGAAAGGGGAAGAGTGCAGTTCTTTCCATTCCTGAGCTTCAAGGACTCTCCTAGATTGGTTGGTGGGGCAAAGAAAGCAGATGTGTGTGTGTGAGAGGGAGAGAGAGAGAGAGAGAGAGAGAGAGAGAGAGAGAGTTACCGTGGTTACGATGGCAGTTGACAGCAAAAATATCAGCTCCTGATATCACCACTATTTTTGCCAGATAACGTATTTTTTTATGACCCAAATCATAATTAGATGATTGGACACTTATTTGTGAACAACAGAGGCAGAAGATTACTAAGGTAAGACCTCTAAAAAGATCATCAAAAAGATTTATCAACTAAAAACCACATACAAATTTGTGTCAGCAAGCTTACTGCTAGCCAAGCTAACATTCCGTGACAGTTATGTCAGTTAAGAACAACATGGGCCTATCTAAAGCAGAGGCATTTTTCAAAAATGAAGAGGAGCTAGAGATAATATATCCAGCAGAAGTTAAATCTACAAAAGACAAGAAAAAGATGAAAGAGATTATCCTGAGAGAGAACCCAGAGATACTGTTATCTGACTACAGTGGACCAGAAAACAACAGAGTCCGTTGTAACCTGCTCTTCTTTACTGAACACCCATCAACCTGGCACACCACCCTCTGCTCGACCATGACATGTAAGAGAAAAGGAGGAATCAGCAAAGGTAGACAACTCACTCTAGAAGGAGAGAACGACACAAAGTTGATTGTGAATCTTTATCACAATGGCACTGTTATGGTCCAGGGACCAGAAACCAGCCTTAATGAATTTCAGAAGAACTTTACTAACCTTAAACAGGAAGTTCAGAAGATTACGAAAGATCATGAAATTAAGAGCCAAACAGCAAAAGTGCCCTGCACCCCATCAGTTACCATCTCTGACCCCAGCTCAAGAACGCCTCAAACACACAGACACACCAGCACTCCTGTGTCTCCTAAGATAAAGGCTTTAAGAGACAACATCGCTGAACTGGAGCATGACTTCTTCCTTTTCAAAGAGGAAACTAGCAACAACCTTCATCAGCTCCTGAACCAGACCAGCCACCACAGTATGCAACAACTTCAACAGCTCTGCTCTGCAGTCAGACATCTGGAGGAGGACAATCAGGAGCTGAAACAGGAGCTGAGGAGGGTGAAAGAGGAACTGGCCAGAAGAGAACAACACAGCCACACACTCGAGAGACTGCTGGAAGAGACCAGAAACCAGCTACACACGATTCAACAGCAGCAGTGTGTCAGCACACAAACCCACATCAACCCCACAACCACAACTCAACATCAGAGATGTGTCAGTTCACAAACACACAACATCTCCACTACTGAATCATCCTCAAACTCGACTCAACAGCAGTGTGTCAACACACAATCTCAGAGCCCTTTCATCCCTGCAATCCGTCAGTCTCCTCAAGCCCACCAGAACTTTAGGAGGAAGGACAGCAGCATCAAGATTCATCCCCCAGCTACAACACCATCCTTGAGCAACGGAAGAGAACAGAAGAGAAAAGACAACATCGTCATCCTCTGCGACTCTAACGGCCATCACCTTGACCCTAGACAACTGTTTCCGGGGAGATCAGTGAAGAAGTTCTGGTGTCCCACCTCACACTCTGCTTTAAGACTGCTGCAAGATGGTGCATTGGGTGCCCCGTCACACATCATTCTTCACACTGGGACGAACGACCTTAGTACCAGAAAGGTGGATGTTACTAAAGCCCTGTCCAACGTGGTGAAAACAGCTAGCAGAATCTACCCCACAGCCAAAGTCATCATCTCTACCCTTCTACCTCGCAGAGACGTACCACAAAAGATCATAAACACAATCAACGCGGAGATAGCTGGAATCTGTGCTTCAATGATGAATGTCCACATAGCCGACCATCAGCGCATCACCCATGATCATCTGTATGACCACATCCACATTCATCGAGAGGGCATGAGACTGTTTGCAAAAACCATCAAGGAAACAGCCCTGAAACCCCCTCAGAAGACACTTTCTGATCAGGAGGAGAGGGTAAGACAGTTTCCCGGCAGACAGTCAGACAGCTACGCCGCTGTAGTAGCAGGTAGAGGTAGAACAGACACCAGCGACCTTAACCAGATTAAAAACATGCTGAAGATGATATGTGACAACCTGTTAGCTTAACTACTTAAAGTGTGTCTGTAGTTTAATATTATTATTTCTTAATAACTTTTATTTGATGCATTTCTATTTGATTATTTCATGTTTGACAAGTTGTAACACTGATTCACCCATGATATTTATTTATTTTATGTATAACCTCTATACTTAATTTCGAACTGATTATTTATATTTTAAAACACGATTTGGTCATGAATTTATACATTATTCTGGTAAATACAATACTCACCAATGACATCATTTAAAATAACATGTTATAATATTCAAGGAATGTTCTCTTCAGCTTTTGGAGAGAAAAGTACTAATCCTGATTTTGTTAATGCTGTACATAGTTCAGATATAATTATATTACTTGAGACATGGAGTCGTTTAGACTCCAAAACTTATACCCCTTCAAACTACAGAGAGCTACGTATTCCCTCAATTAAACAGCCTAATGTGAAAAACGGAAGAGATTCAGGAGGAATTATAGTTTGGTTCAAAGAACATCTGTGGCATTATATTCAGCCTATGAAAAAGGGAAAAACACATATTTGGATAAAACTTAAAAAAGAGATTTTGTGTTTAGATGAGGACCTGTACCTGTGTGCCACATATATCCCCCCATATGAGTCACCTTATTATAACAAAGACATCTTCTCAACCCTTCAATCAGAGATAAATTACTTTCAATCTATCGGTTCAGTTCTATTAATGGGAGATCTGAATGCCAGAACAGGGAAGGAAGTGGACTACATCAGCTCAGATGGAGACAAATATATAAATGGTTCATTTAATCATCAACACAAACTCTTTACTAAAACACGCCAGAATTATGATAACATAATTAACAGACATGGAAAACAAGTCCTGCAGCTCTGCAAAAGCCTGGGCCTATATATAGTTAATGGCAGAATAAAAGGTGACTCCCTGGGTCGATTTACATACTGCTCATATTTAGGCAGCAGCACAGTAGACTACGCCATCACAGATATAGACCAAAGTAAAATCAATTATTTCACTGTGATGCCACAGCTGCCATTTTCAGACCATAGCCACATAGTCCTCAGTCTCAACAGATCAGTGAATCATCTGCCCTCTGTAAAACAAAAAGTTAAACTATATCCACTCCCCCCCAAATTTAAATGGAGCAAAGACAGTCCTGCCCAGTATGAAGCTGCGCTCCACAGCACCCAAGTTGACAACATGATAAACTTATTTCTCCTGACTACATTTAGTGAAGAGAAGAGAAGTATCAGTTTAGCAACTGAACAGTTAACTCAAATCTTTTCTACAGTGGTCAGAAAAGCCCTCAGAAAAAGAAAAAAATTCAGATGCAAAGAATTGGCTAAAGATGTTTGGTTCGATAAAGAATGCCAAAAACTAAGAAAAGAATTACGATCATTATCAAATAAAAAACACAGAGACCCAGCAAACCAACAAATACGAGCCACATATCAACAAACCCTCAAAATATACAAGTCACTGCTAATACAGAAGAAAACTGATCACATAAAAATAAAAATAAACAAAATTGAGGAGGCAATCGATCAAAATTATTTTTGGGACCTATGGAAAAATTTAGAAAAATCCAAAGAGACCAAACACCTTCCCATCTATGACCCAAAAATCTGGACTCAACATTTTGGAAAACTCTATTCACTAAACGAACCAACCCCCACCCAAAAACATCTGACTTCCCAACTAAATAACCTGGAATACACTATTAAAGACAGGCTAAATCATTTAGACAAGCCCATAGAATTAACTGAGCTGACAGAGAAGATGAAATCCCTAAAAATGAAGAAATCAAGTGGCTTAGATGGAATATCTAATGAGATGCTGAAACACAGCAGCCCCAAACTAACAGTTGCTGTCCTAAAATTATTCAACCTTTTATTAAAATCTGGACACTTTCCTGAGATCTGGAAAGAGAACCTGATTACCCCAATTTTTAAACAAGGAGATAAGTATGACCCAAATAATTATAGAGGCATTACAGTGAGCAGTAACCTCGGAAAACTATTCTGTTCGATCATTAATGACAGATTAATTCAGTTCATCCAAGAACACAAAATTTTAAACAATTGTCAAATTGGATTTATGCCTAAACAGAGAACTTCAAATCACGTTTACACACTCCACACACTTATACAAAAATATGTTCACCAAACAAAACAAGGGAAAATATTTGGCTGCTTCATTGATTTTAAAAAAGCCTTCGATTCGGTATGGCATAATGGACTTTTTCTAAAACTAATTCAAAGCGGAATAGGAGGAAAGACATATGACATCATAAAAGACATATACAACGGAAACAAATGCTGTGTCAAAATCAGTGACAAACGGACTGATTATTTCAGTCAGACCAAAGGAGTCCGTCAAGGCTGCAACCTGAGCCCGACTCTATTTAATATCTACATAAATGAATTGGCATCAAAACTCGAAAAGTCCTCTAATCCTGGCCTGACCCTAGAGGGCAAAGAAATCAAATGCCTCCTGTACGCCGATGATCTTCTGCTCTTGTCACCTCATGAAGAGGGGCTACATGAAAGCCTCTCAATTTTAGAAAATTACAGTAGAGACTGGGCCTTACCAATAAACATGGAGAAATCCAAAATAATGATCTTTCAGAAAAAGCCTCGCCTTACTGACAAAAAGTATAGTTTCACAATCGGGGGAACACTTATTAATCATGTCACATGTTATAATTATTTGGGTCTCACAATCTCAGCTTCGGGTAAATTGGATCTGGCAATAAAACATCTGACCGATAAGGCACGTAGGGCTTATTACACAATTAGAAAATCACTATTCAAATTCAACCCACCCATTAAATTGTGGCTGAAAATCTTTGACAGCATCATCAAACCCATTCTTCTGTATGGCTGTGAAATCTGGGCCCCCAAATTTAAACTAAACTATGATTCTTGGGATAAAAACCCCACTGAAATTTTCCACCTCGAGTTCTGCAAGAACATCCTGGGACTCCACAGAAACGCCCCTAATCTCGGCTGCAGGGCAGAATTGGGCAGATTCCCCCTCCTAGCAGAAATCCAGAAGAGAACAGCGAAGTTCTGGTTCCATCTGTCTGACACACTGACAGACGGCTACCATCACTGTGCTCTTACTTACAGGGCAGGACACCCAGAGAGTGACCCCATGCACTATTTAGTGGAAAAACACCAACTAAATTCAACAATTCAGTTTAGACATGCAAAAGTTAAAGAAATTGGTAGATTAACCCAGGAAGAATATATCCATGATTGGCAAATCAAAATAGCACAAATTAACAAATTAAAGTACTTCTCCAGATTAAAGACTGGTTATCAATTGGCACCTTACTTGACCAAAATTAAAGATTATCATCAGAGAAAGCTCCTGACAAAGTATCGTCTAAGTGAGCATAGTCTATATGTAGAGACGGGTCGACACAAGCAGAGCTGGAGAGCCAGAGAGCTAAGACTGTGTTCTCACTGCACAGATGGACTTATAGAGGATGAGCTGCATTTCCTTACGGAGTGCAGCAAATATAAAAACATCAGAGACGCCTATTTTACCAAAATAGCTCAAATTGTGCCTGATTTCCAACAAGTAAGCCACATAGACAAACTCGGTTATATCTTGGGAGAGAAAGACAAGTGTATCCATTTAGCAGCGCAGTATGTTTCCTCCTGCCACATTATGAGGGACAAAGGCTGAACCCCCCTTTTCCTTATCACTGCTCTCTGTAGATATTTACATGATATTTGCTATTGTTTTTGTTTTCTTTTTTATGCATTTATTTATTTATTTATGTATTTATTGTTGTTGTTCACTGTTTATTGCTTTGGCAACATTGTACTATTATACAGTCATGCCAATAAAGCTCAATTGAATTGAATTGAATTGAATTGAGAGAGAGAGAGAGAGAGAGAGAGAGAGAGAGAGAGAGAGAGAGAGAGAGAGAGATGGGGAAAGAAGGAGAATAAAAGATAGAGAGAGTGTTACCTGCTGTACTCAGCTCTTGAGAGGTTCAAAATTCCAGTCTTAAGCTGATAACAGTGCCAACTGAAAGTGCTAGTCAAAAGGTCGAAAGTCTCCCTTGTCAGGAGGCAGGAGAACTGCACAAGGAGATCTGGGCCACAGGAAAGCCAGCAGCTGTTTCCATCAAAGCCACCTCTCATCTGAGTGGCCATCTTCCTCCTGCACGTGGTCCAATAATTCCAGTATTCAAGCGTCTCCACCTCTACAATGGAGAAGTACTCTCGGCACTTCAGACACTGTGGCGGGAAAGGTAAAAGATCCTCCATCTCAAGCCGATTATTCAGCAGTTGCGGAAGAGGCTGGTGATACCTGATACGTGTAAATAATAGAACCTGACAACGTCTGACAAGCAATTATCCAGCTTTTGTTACCAAGATTGCTTTCAGAATGAGCCAAAACCTGACATTTTAATGAAATTGATAAAAAAGATTAAAGATATAAACAAACAAATTGCAGCTGTTTATTTATCAACTTCAGTAAGCAAACAATTATTTGAGCAAGGTTCAATGAAACTTTTGTGACTAATTGAGAGAAAAGCTAAAATACGAAAACTTTTATAACCGAAATCAAATTTATTTAACATGACAACTAATTAAAGACAACTACAACAACAGCAACTAATGCTAATTTGTTGGAGGCAGCCTTAAATTAATAGATACACAAAATTAGTGGGAGTAAGTCAGGACTAAACTAGAAAATCGTATTGTGTGCCTTCAGTAACAAATTCTAGACACTTTATTTTAGGGACTAATTCTTACTATTAACTAGTTGCTTATTGGAGTAAACATTACTAGCATATTGTCTGTTTATTAGTACTAACAAAACACATATTAATGCCTTATTCTGCATGGTCATATTTTAGATCCCTTATTCCTAAAATCAACAACAACCTCAGTAACTAACAATAAGCAGCAAATCAGGAGTTTGTTGAGGCAAAAGTTGCAATTTATAGATAATAGCGAGAATTAAACAATTTCACAGTAATTTAAACATGCACACATAGTGGTGTCAAATCAAAATTAAGCACTATAATTTATTTGTACAGCTACTCTGCCCGTTGCAATTAACCAGTGTTGGTTGAGGATGCATTCATACTCAGTGTGCAGAAAAAGTTAAAGGGTCAACAAGTTCCTATTTTTTTTCAAAGATGCATAGAAATGTCACTCAGGGTTGTACAGGCTATTTCCAACTAGTAAACATGCTCATGAGCAGAAGTTATGTTCGCATAAAAAAAAAAAGTATCCATAGAGACGGTATACTGCTTGAGCACTTTTCATTAGCATCATTATCAGTTAGAACATTGACGCAACAAGTCCAGGCATTATTTATAACTTTGTTATGGATGTTCGTGACTTGTGTGGCTCAAAACACTTACCTGAACTTTCAATATAAGTTTCTTTTAAAAAGTCACTCCACTCATAAGTCATTGTATATTTCATACAGTACATAAACTGTCTTCTGGACACAGGGCCTAACTTTTTGCCACACCTTCCAATGACCAGTTACCAGCCAATTTATATTGTCATATTTCACATTAAACCTCCAAATTAATGTAGAAACAACAAAGACAGTAGGCCTATATTTAAATGTGTTTAATGGCATCTTTACTAAGCAGCCCATTATTAATGAAGTATTAAAGTAGTAAATGTATTTCAATTTTACCTATTAATTTTAGCCATTTAACATTACAGTATAATTGAAAGCCATAATTTTTAACATTTAATAGGCTCTGAAATATATAACAAGTGATTTTAAAACAACTTTCACATAAACTATTGTAAATGTAATTGTATATGCAACAGATTAATCTTAATTCAAACTACAAATGTTAATCAGTGACTAGAGCAGTCGAGTGTTTTCTTTTTCTTTTGTTCTTTAATCTAAATTAACAACAGACTTCAAAAGGTTTCACTTTGAAACCAGTGCTGTCCCTTTAAAACTTGATGCACATGATGTGGATCTGCCACACATCCAATTTTCTATAAAAAAGTCTTTACAATAATTAAAGAATTTATAACTCATTTTACACTACATTTTCCCTTATGTATTTTGCCATTTTATTTCACCTTTGTATAAATTAAATAGCCACTATTTGCCTTTTACAGTTTTGTCTTGCTTTTCAAAGAAAACAAATCAATTACAAAACAACAATTTAAAAATATATATTTAACACTGAACATTTTAACATTCTAGTAGACATTGTAGCCCACCAACAAAGCTTAATATTAATAAGTTGGTAAAATAACATTCTTTGGCCATTTTAAGACCCTCTTCTTGAATCAGGCATGTGTTTTTAATGTACAAATAAATGTAGCCTTGCTGAGCAAAGGAGAATGCAATAATAAATGTATTAATAGAGCTGTTGTAATGATTGTTAATATTTGTGTTACTTTATTTTATTTTACAAAACAACAGCAAAATTACAATACTAACATTTATGAATGCAGACTTTTATTTTGGCAGAAAGCCGCAAGACCTCAGTACTACTTTTTGCTGACAGCAGCAGATTTATGAATTTATGAAAACATTTATGAAAACAAAATCCAAACCCACATGGCCCTGTGTGAAAAAGTGTCTGGAAAAGGTTATAAAGCCATTTCTAAAGCTTTGGGACTCCAGCGAACCACCGAGAAAGCCATTATCCACAAATGGCGAAAACATGGAACAGTGGTGAACCTTCCCACTGTGTGGCTGGCCGACCAAAATTACCCCAAGAGTGCAGCGACGACTCATCCAAGAGGTCACAAAAGACCCCATAACATCATCTAAAGAACTGCAGACCTCTCTTGGCTCAGTTAAGGTCAGTGTTCATGATTCCACCATAAGAAAGAGACAAGGCAAAAATGGCCTGCATGGCAGAGTTCCAAGACGAAAACCGCTGCTGAGCAAAAAGAACATAAAGGCTCGTCTCAGTTATGCCAGAAAACATCTTGATGATCCCCAAGACTTTTGGAAAAATACTAACTTTTTGGAAGGTGTGTGGCCCATTACATCTGGCGTAAAAGTAACACAGCATTTCAGAAAAAGAACATCATACCAACAGTAAAATATTGCGGTGGTTAGGGCTGCATGATTAATCGCATGCGATATCCAATGCACATCTAGTCAGTAAAGTCGGTCCTGTAATCAGTAGTAAATCACCATCACATGTGTGTTTCAGACAGAGCAGCACTTAGTAAGCAGAGCCGTTGTTCACTGACAAGCAACACACAAGCTTGAGGATTTCATCTGCATGGTTTTACGCAGCTCTTCAGTAAACAACAATTCTGTATACTAAGCGCTGCTCTATCTGAAACACACGTGATGGAGATTTACTATTTAATTACAGGACTGACTTTACTGACTAGATGCGCATTGGATATCACATGCGATTAATCGTGCAGCCCTAGTGGTGGTAGTGTGATGGTCTGGGGCTGTTTCTGCTTCTGGACCTGGAAGACTTGCTGTGATAAATGGAACCATGAATTCTGCTGTCTACCAAAAAATCCTGAAGGACAATGTCAGGCCATCTGTTCGTGACCTCAAGCTGAAGCGAACTTGGGTTCTGCAGCAGGACAATGATCCAAAACACACCAGCAAATCCACCTCTGAATGGCTGAAGAAAAATAAAATGAAGACTTTGGAGTGGCCTAGTCAAAGTCCTGACCTGAATCCTATTGAGATGCGGTGACATGACCTTAAAAAGGCAGTTCATGCTTGAAAACCCTCCAATGTGGCTGAATTGCAACAATTTTGCCAAGATGAGAGGGCCAAAATTCCTGCACAGCGCTGCAACAGACTCATTGCAAGTTATCGCAAACGCTTGATTGCAGTTGTTGCTGCTAAGGGTGGCCCAACCAGTTATTAGAACTGTGTCTAGAGACAAGCTGGCACACTGCTCTGATCTTATCAGCCCGTTTGCATCCTATTATTTGACCCGCTAATCAAGATGATCTTGACTTGAAAAAAGATTATTTTATTTGCTTATGTCAGAAACTGCAATGTACTGAGAACAACATCTAGTTTTTAAAGAGATTCGCTTGTTATATTTCACAAAAGTTTTACCCGTCAACTGGCGACTGACACAGTTACATATACTCGCCAACCCCGTTTTTTACTCTCATTTGGCACTTGGCGAGTGTTCATTTTAGGCCCTGTCTGGACATCTCTGCAGTAAGATTTTAAAATCCGTCTATTTGATATTTAATTGATTGATTGACTTCTTTCAGAGCAGATACACAAGTACACAAAGACAGATGTGCACACAGAGGGAGTGATTAAAATCTAATTATTTTCTTTCATTATCTTTAGAAAGATGGTGTCCAGAAGTCAGCGAAAACCATAATTCCTTTTTGCCATTTTATATTTGCATAGCAGGAGAAAAACAATTAGACGCATGGGGATTAGACATATTAGCACTGTCCCTTGGAAATGAATTTATTACCTGGCAGCCCACTTAATTGATTTCGTGCCACTGCATCTTCGTTCTCGTCTTAAACCCCAATGCTGTCTGAATGTAAATACTCCCAAATTTGAGCCACTACCTGGAACAAAAAGCCGAGATCATTTTTGGTTTGCACGAACGAATCAATATCTTCTCCGGCATGTGTCAATTGAAAGCAACACGTAGTTAGCGGTGGACCAGAGGGTGCGCGAAGGCGCTCTGAGAGTCTTTAATGGAGTCTCGGAGGGATATAACGAGGAGCTCCTCGTACCTGTTTCAATTCTGTTTACTAAGTAGGAACATGCACAACGAACAAAAGCCTTTGATAACGGAATCATCCCCGAGCCCCTATTTCCAGAGAAGAGTCTGTCTCGCTAACGACAACATGAGGTTAACAGCAAATTCAGAAATAATGTGCTATTTCCCTGTGGACCTCCCCCTGTCCTTTTCATTTTCTTTGTGCCTGAGGAACGCTGTGGATGAGGGGAACAGATTCCTCACTAAGTCAACATGATGTGACTGCACTGCTGCCAGTGTTTGTGGCGGAGGATGGCCGGGGCTGCCCAGGGAAATTAAGTCTCTCATAGGTGCTGTTCTGATTCGTAATGGCCATTGGTGTGTGCCTGGAAAAACAAAAGCTGTGCGGCGCCTCGTGCTGACCACTGTTTTGAGGAACTGAGGGGTTGGTTGTTTGTTTGTTTGTATTGTTTCCTGAGAAGACAGAACAAGAATGTGAAAGCGGGAACTGTCGGAAGGTCATATGTACTTAAGCAATAATTTCACAAAACTCAGTCTAATCAATGGAGCATAGTCTCAACTATACATTGATTGGTTTGTATTGACTTGTTCTCTAAAATACAACCACATTTACATGTTAAAACTCATGCCAGCAGGGGCCAAAATTAACATTTGCCTAATGCAGGAAAAATGTTGAATTAAACTGCGAGGATAAAATGGTGAGTTACTCAACAAGATGATAACTTTATAAAGGAACTGCAACATAAGTGAAGTGTGAAAATTACAAGAAGACATATTGTGATTAATTAACTTGTAAATGATTCAGATCCAATTATTTGAATTATAGTCTCACTCTCTGCGATTTTGTGAAGGGGTTTTCAAAGTATGATTACAATTTTTTTTTTTTGTTACATCATCATACTTTGAAAACCCATGCTCTAAATCACAGAGTGAGACGACTATTATTATAATTATTATTATTATTATTATTATTATTATTTTAACTACACACCAATGTTAATCTCAGAGAGTGAGACTATCATTTATTATTATTATTATTATTTTTTTTTTTTTTTTTACAATACCAGGGTGGTAATACCAACAATACATTTGGAAACCCATGCTGAGTGATTATTATTATTATTATTATTATTATTATTATTATTATTATTATTATTATTATTATTATTATTATTATTAATACAATTTAATTAATACAATTGTTTTATATTTATAAAAAATGGTATTAATAACCTTCATAATTAAAATACTTAAAATAATAAATTAAAACTAATTAAAACAGCATTATCAAATTTGTGCATTCACTTCACAGATCTTCTAACTTAACTTAATGTGACAACATATGACTATAATATTCATATAATAATAATCCTCCATTACTGTTAAGCCAACAAAAATATGAGAAAAAAAATAATTTTGTTTTCATGTTTTTATGATGAAGACTGACCCATCACAAGTGACTCAGTAATGAGGATTTTGACGTGGACAGCTTGATTTTCCAATTGTCATAAAATTATGTTGTTAAGATCCATGCCATTTTTTATTCTTCCCTAATAAATCACTGTACACTGAACTTGACCAAAAGAGCAGTCTACTTTCAGCTAGTTTAGTGTGTGAAAGAGTGACTCATGTCAAGTCATGAAGTCCAAGGCAGGTCACCATGCAGGAAGTGTGAGAAAGTCAAAGTCAGGTCTCACATTCTTGCCAATTCAGGTCTTCAAAATTGAGCCTGGGGTCTGACTCGAGTTTAATTCACAAGTCTGAGGTCCACACGGCTGAAAATAAATACCCCAGACCTTTAGAACCGGTGCACGTGGTGCCTGTGTTGAAAATGTGAACATTGGCTTTGTCATTTCCAGCCGATTAAAACCAGATTCATATGGCGAAGAATTACATTAGTGATTCTGCCTAATTATCCCGTGACTTGTCTGAATTAACACAATTAAGCACCATTTTCAGTGGGACCTCGGGATGAGATACACAAGTCATACTCCAAGACCAATTATGCCATTAGTGCCACCAGATGTTCACACAGCTGTATTCACACTGACAACAGCACAGAGGGTTAAATTAACTAGAGTAATTGAACAATAAAACTGGGCTGACGGAGTTCTTTGGAATAAATTAAAACGTGGCTTTCAGGGAGATAATATCTCAGATGAGAATACGAGAAACACATCAATTTCGCTTAGAATAGAATATAGCGTGTGACTCATGTATGCATACTCTATATCTGATATCTAAACTGACACAATCGTGTTTCTGTAGTATTTAATGTGTCTAAATGACGAATGCTGCAATTCTCACTGAAACATGTCCAATTGTGACACATTTCAATTTTAGTCTCATCTTCTCCACTTGGGGCTAAAAATCTCAAAGCAAATGATCAACCATACAGCTGGTGACTCTTACAAATCTCAACAGACAATTTAAAAAAGTACAACAAGAGCTAGCACAAAAAAAATGTTCGTGGTATTCTCTGCGGTTTTCCGTTGAGAAAGCTCAGAGGTTAATTGGGAATAAGTCACAGCGCATCAAGTTAGCTGCCACTTCATGTCAATTGCGGCACAGCAGTTGACCCTTCTCTACTAACTAAGTTTGCATCTTTCGAGCAGAAACTACGCTTTCCATCAATTAGCAAGAACAATCCCTCTGGAAGTGCAATCTGTAATAGATATGCACTTTTACACACTAAAGGAAACACGGTTTTTAAAACATTTAATTGAGAAGGATTGGGTCATCCAATTAACCCAAACACACATGGGCTTAAACCATTTGGCAAATTTTCTGCTTCAAGACTTTAAAGTGCTAGATACAGTTACATCAGTCCCTTCTAAAAGCAGACGGGCTTGCTGCATACTAAGGTCCTAACATTTAGTACCAATTATTTACCATTATAGAGTTCATTAATAAACACAGACCACACCGTGGACATTAGAGACATGTCCGTGTTAATAGATTACTGAAATAATCACTACCGTTATTTCTGGTGATTGCAGTTGTGATTGTACACAATACTTGAGTTCAATGTTTTTATTATAAAATTACAGAAGTGTTTAACATAAATGGAGCATTTTACAGCCTTAATATGCTGACATTTATTTACAATGATTTAACGAACTCAGTGCATTTTAAAATGCAAAACACATATGCAACAAAAGCAACAAAATATATAACATGTATTAATCAAATTTATACAAAAATAGTGGATGCATTCTTTCCAATCAAGTACAATTAAGCTTAAAGGAAATTTAATTTGCATGCACATAGTGGCATGCAAAAGTTTGGGAACTTGCAGAATCTGTGCTCTGTGATCTAAGACTGTTTATTTGTTTTGTGATGGTTGTTCATAAGTCCCTTTTTGTTCTAAACAGTTAAACTGAGCACTGTTCTTCTGAAAAATCTTCCAGGTCCTGCAGATTATTCTGTTTTCCATTATCGTTTGCATATTTGAATCCTTTCCAGCAGTCACTGTATGATTTTGAGATCCATCTTTTCACACTGAGGACAACCGAGGGACTTAAACACAACTATTAAAAAAGGTTCAAACACAATGCATTATAGGCCGGAAGGGTAAAACATTTTGGAATTTAAAGATCACGGTAAATTGTAAAATCTTCATTTGCTTCTGATGGGCAGTACTAAATGGGGAAAAAACTATACTTGAACAAATTGACAAATTCATTCTGTTTAAAAGTTTTCACCCCCTGCTGTTAATGCATCATGTTTCCTTCTGGAGCATCAGTGATGTATGAACCTTTTTTAATAGTTGTGTTTGAGTACCTCAGTTGTCCCCAGTGTGAAAAGATGGATCTCAAAATCATAGTCACTCTTGGAAAGGGTTAAAATATGCAAAAGATGCTGGAAAACTGAAGAATCTGCAGGACCTGGAGGATTTTTCTGAAGAACAGTGCTCAGTTTAACTGTTCAGAACAAATAAGGGATTCATGAACAACGATCACAAAAAAAAAAAAAACAATAGATTACTCATAGATCACTCAGGCAACCACACACAGTATTAAGAACCAAGGTTTTTCAACTTTTGAAGATGATTATTTTAATCATTTCAGGTATATATTTTTTTTCTTGTGGAGTATAATGTAAACATCTTATGTAAAATATCTTAGGACAGTACCCAAGTATAACATGCATTTTGTATGATCTCTCTTATTTTGTTAAAATTACTCACATTTTCACAGATTCTGCAAGGGGTTTGTATATATTGATTTTAAACTGTTTAAAATGCATGCAAATATAGGACAATTTCTGAAGCAATCTATAATTTAATTTGATATGCATGTACATTCCTACTGACTGCCAGAAGTCTTAAGGGGAAAATCTTATTTGTTGCTGTCTAATATGAGATATAGACCATATGGAAGGCATGACAGGTGTAGAGTTAGAATAAACAGGACAATCTGTTTCGCATTTTCTGCAGCCTGCTTTTTGACTCTTTACTTTTCACTGCCTGTAGTTAAATGTATCAGTCAGTTCCCCTGAAATTCTCACAAGTGTGCTAGCAGATTATCAGATGTTGATCCACCAACATCTGATAATCAGAAACTTTCCAGGAAAGTTTCAGGAACTTTTCAAGTTATGAACACCACAATCTATCAGTTTAAATTAGTGCTGTCAAATTTTATTTTTCCAGTTTAATAGCATTAAAAATATTTAACTCAGTTAATGTAGGGGCGGGGCTAAGGTTTGCCACCCCACTCAAAACTGCTATTTCAGTCTCTTTTTAATGACAAGAAGTGTGTTTTAGTCGCAGAATGTATTTACGAACACATGAAATGGAAGACTTTTCAAACACACACTCACTTCACTTCAGTACCAGGGCTAGTCAAATGAGTGTGGGAAAAGTACAGGTAACAAGGGAGGTTTAGTAGGAAAACAGTGAACTGCGGTCAGATAAAATGTTTTCAAATCATATGCCAGTAAAAACGAAATTACCTGTCCTGTCAGCCAAAGGGGTTGAACGATGATTTTTAAGTCAACATTTCTGTGATAAAAGTCGAGTCAACTTCGACTAGTCGCTTATGATGTCGTTAATAAACAAATACACCTAAACCTTGAGCTGCGACTTGAACACCTTGCGCACAGCTATGGCATATGACACAGCACTGCCTACATGGCTATTGCTCTTATAATAGCTTGCTTTTATTAGATATTTTGTCTTTGGGTCGTTATATTTCTCACAGATTTCTGCTCATTCTAAATCAGATACAGATAAGATAGCACTGTAAAGATTACATTTATATCAAGTCATTAGTGTGAAAGCGATTGCATGTGTGAATTAATTCTACCTGGCAGTGTCACTGTACTAGCCTAATAATAATTTTGTAATTTACCGCACGACGGATCTCCGGCTACACCACACAGCCGAAAACGCCATATTACCATTCATGCATGTACAACCATAGATAAGTATAGATAAATCCCTGTTGTTAAGATGGAGCATGTGCTTGGAGCGGTCAAAAGGGAATCTACTTATACATATCTATGGCTACAGCAACGAGCATGATGTTATTGTTTACACGGTCGTCAAGGATACGCAGAGAGAATGTGGGCAGCCACGCCATCGTTTTCAAAAGTCTCCGTTTTGGTCCCTTTACACTGAAACGCAACACCGGAGTTTTCAAACTAAAACTGGGTCTACACAGTGATCTATATAGATCAGTGGGGTCTACAGCGCTTTCAAAAGTCTCAGTTTTCGAGGGTTGAAATCGACGGAGTAGTGTAAACGACATTCGCAACGTTAACCGTAGCAAAAGTTACAAGTTTTAAAACGTATAGTTTTATTGGCTTAAAGCACTCCGTGTGAAACCATGCATGGACTTTGTTTTGACTCCTAAATGCCACAAAGCATTCCAAGAAGAAGACAGTAAAGGCTTATGTTACGCATGAGCTGTAGATTTTGAAACTTTTAACTGTTAGTTCTAAAAGTTAAGTTGCAAGACTTAAAGGCAGTGTTTTTGTATAACTATTAATAGTTTATTTTAATGTATGCCTTAGTTTTGATAATTTAAAAAAAGTAATTTGAAAGTTATTTTTATTTGTTTTTGTCTCTCAGAAAATGCTTTATTTTAAACCCAGAATTTATATCACTTAATTCATCTCAGTCAACTTTGTTATTGTTCACAGTACAAGCACAGACAGTAAAAAATTTGTAATAACTAAGTGCTTATTTTAGATGGAATATTGTTGCATACTATGCATTAAAAAAAAAATTAAAATGTAGATTAAGAAACCTGTCTTATTTTCTCTTGTATATTTAATATTGCTCTTTAATTAAGCAAACATATGTTTTATCCGATTACTCGATTAATTGATGGAATTTTCGGCAGAATACTCGATTACTAAAATATTCGATAGCTACAGCCCTAGTTGACGTTAAGTATAAAGCGTCATGGCAGAGCATTAAAGTCAACTAGTCGGTGCAACCCCTAGTCAGCCATTATATTGTGCTTGTAGAACATGCTTTAATTGCACAAACATGGTGGGACGCTGTAGCCTGTATCATTTCATATTAAAGCGAGAAGCAGTGTTTGCTCTTAAAGTAATAGCAGCCAAAAAACCTAATAACCCAGCTGCTGTGAAGTCTTTTAAATAAAAAAAAAAAGAAAAAAAAAAAGAGGAAATCAATAACTTTTGTAGCTTTAGGGATTCATATAGTATAGTATAGTATATTGTTCTAAGGACAGAGGCCGGGCTCTACAGCGCCCCTGGAACACAGTCAGATAACTTGATGTATAGCTCACACATACTTGCACGTATTCATATGAAACTTGGTACACATATAGACCTTACAGAGTCAAACAACTTTCACACTCACAGACAGCATTCCACCCAACAGGAAGTGAGCTATTCAGGGGTGTCTAAAAAAAGCGCATGCTCTGGAATTTGATATACTCCTAGAATTTTCCGCCGATGGCCACCAAACTAATTTGCGAAGGGATTTTTGATATCTCGAACGATTTGGCTGTGGCAAGGCGCAGCCTTAAATAAAGGTGACTTTTGAGGGGCTCTGTAGTGCACATTGGTTGACCTACAGTTATCAAAATTCATACACATTTAGACCTCATTGGGCCAAACAACTTGTGCCGGCAGTCCATGCTTCGCCCAACAGTAAGTCAGTTATTCAAGGTTGTGTGAAAAACGCATGCTTTGGAATTTGCAATACTCCGAGGAATTTCCACCGATAGCCATCAAACTCGATCAACATGAACAAGACATTAGGGATGTAAAATTTCAAAAATTGCTATCGGGATGGTGACTGTGCTGGTGGCTTGGGCCCATCAACGCTGCTTGCAGCTATATTTAATTTAGTATTTAGTGTCTAATAACAAATTTCTGTATATAATAGGTTAATGTGAAGATTGTTCTAAGCTGACTTAAATAAGAAGTTATTTTTTTAAGTTTTTTAAATGTTAAAATTGATAGCTTTCAATATATACTGTAATGTTGAATGACTATAGTCAATGGTTAAATATTAGGGAAAAAAAGGCATCAGTAATATTGGTATCAGTGATACTCCAAAAAAATATTGAACAAACATTAAAATATACTGTCGTTATGTTGTTTCTACATTAATTTGAAGATTAAATGTGAAATTATTGCAACATAAAAGTATATTTAAAAAACTTAAATGTTAGGTGGGATTAATCACGATTAATTGTAGAAAAAATGTGTGATTAATATATTTTTTTAATTTATTGACAACTAGTTTAAATATAAAACCTACTAAACTTTTTTGTTAGGTCAAGTTTTAAAAAGGCTTGGTACTGTATAATTATCTAAAATACATTGTGTTATGTAACGCATGAACGTCAACACATTTTTAAGCATAGTAATTATAGTGCTACACAACTTCAGCAACTTTTTTTGTAGGTCTGTTACATAAACAAGGCTGCTTTTAATTACTATGAAGACTGCTGTGAATGCATAAGGAAAAGAGTGAAAATGAATCCGACCAAAGAAAAAAAATTAAATGACTACACTAAACACATGGGTTAAAAAAAAACACTAATGGGCAATGCAGTCTTGCATCTATCGCTCAAGTAAATCTCTGTTTACGAATGCATAAATAGGCTATATCTGGCAAAAATTAATTCGGATGCATTTGAATCCATCCTCTCAGACATACAGCATTTTACTCAAGGAAATGTGATTTAACAGAATGATAGAGGTGTCTTGTATCTTCCAGATCTTTCTGTAATGGAGCAAGCTTATTCTATATTATCTATATATCCATTTTATATGGAGCTAAAGCTGCGCTTTCCACCCAACGCTGTAACCTATACAATTTCCCTCCAATTCTATCATCACACGTAAAGTGGGTTTCTGTGACATGTGAAAACATATGGACCACCCAGATGACAGAAAATAGATGATCAAATGGTGTCAAATACCCTGGAAATGATGGGTGCAGTTTAGGGCCATTTCGAGAAAAGTAGAGAAGATAGACAGTCTTTGAAAATGACTTGAAATGATGGCCTGGAATCAAAAGATTCAACTCTCAACACATCAAACATCATACCAAAATATGAACTGACATGAGGAGAAGTATTCACTTTGCCTGACCTTTCATCTATGAAACCTGCAGCAGAATTATTTATGCAGTTGTATCTGATGTGTGTTTTGGACAGGGATGCCACGCAGCTGCCTTTGAAGGAAGTAAATGTGACTCTGAAATGAATCTACAGATGTAAAATGTCTGAAATTACAACCCCAAATAAAGTTCAAGACAGATATGAAGGTTATTGTCTAACTAACAACATTTGATACATGAAGTAATTATAAATAAAAAATAATACAAAATAAAAAAACATTAATTAAAATGTTTAACAGCATGTTTGTTTAGTAAAACAAAATGTAAAAATTGTTAAAAATTATATGAATTGTTTAATATGAAAATTAATGAATTATTTACCAATATAATTAAGTTTTTAGGAGATACCCCAAATTACATTATACAAATTAAACTAGCTGTGACAATACATCAAATTAATTTAAGTCTTATTGACAACATTTGATGCATGAAAGAAAAAAAAATTAAATAAAAACATAAGTAAAAATCTTAAGGCTGCATGGGTCATTAATAATATTAATAAAAACAATAATAATATTAAAAAGAATAATCTTTTGAAATATAGTTTTGCTGACGTTTTTTTTTTTAGTTTTACTTTTTACCCAAAAAATCATAAATTATGTTCATCAATATAATTAGGTTTTTAGGGAGAAACTTTAAATGACATTATATAACCTAAACTATCTGTGAAACAAAACATCAAATTATCATATAATTTAAGAGACTTATTGACTTTGACACCAGCCTTTTTTTTTTGCATGTTTGTCAGCCAATATGATTATCTTTTGCAAGATGTTTATCCTATAAAAACATTTTTAACTTTATCCATCAAAAAAAAAATAAAAATCAAGATGAACTGTATTTATGAAATAATGCATATTTGAATAAATGAATACATTCATACAAGAGGTCATGCCTCAGACTCATGAAAAACTTTGGATAAAACCATCATGATTGTTGTCTAAACACAATTTTCCATTGCAAACCCCTATAATCTCAACTTGGTGTAATGGCTTGTGTTTATATTGCGCGGTGGGCTTCATTGTGCGTTTTTGGACCCATCCCTCACTGTCTTCTCAGTCTGACAACGATAACACCAGCACATGAGTATGAATGTGTCATTTTTCAAGGCACACAAAACCTATGGCACTCAAACCTTTCATTTCTCCCGACTCAAAGGCAGGCGAGGAAGGCCCTGTTTGATAACAGCAATTCTAGAAAGGTCACAGGCGTCAAGAAAATAGGAAGAATGAGCCAGGAGGTTTTAAAGTTGTATTAATGAGAACCCCTTGCTGGCACATGCCTCTGAGGTCAGACCATCACCTAAAATGATAAAGATTTATCATGGGAAGGCAAGCTGGTCAAAGCTTCCTCTTATCTTATGCCATCCCTTTATGAAAGCAGCCACTGTCAGGACCCTTGGTGGATAAAAGCTTCTCCTACACTGCTGCAGACCTCACAGTGAAAGAGAAACATCCAATAAGTCTGTAAATATTTGATGCCATATATTTTGTACTCTTTGAGGATTTTTAAGGCGAGCCAGCATATTATGCTGGACTTTGAAGATCCACTCTGAAGAGGTGATGTATTGAAAACAGGAAACCGCTTACGATGAGCTTCTTGGTTGGGTTTCGGTTTTAAAATGTTATAAAAACTAGATTCATAAGTTCTTTGGATACTTCCTCTTTTGCCTTACAAGTACAGGGACGAATCTAACCATGTGGTATACTTATGGTTTCACTGTGACCACCATATCGGAGCAGATCGGACTAGCTATAGCAAGATCAAAGTTATAATATATATATATATATATATATATATATATATATAGTGGCAGGGATCCTGAAGCACAATCAGCGTCGCCCTGGCAACTCACAACGAACACCTGGATCCACTCACCACGGACCAATCGTTCACGGACAACGCCCCTATAAAAGCAGTTCGCTTACCACAGACAGATGACAAAGTATCTCCGATGAGGTTGAAGCTTACCTGCTCTGCTCTCGTTTCCCCCGCAGATTCGCAGATTCTCACTCCCAGCACTTACCTGCTTGCTTGCACCTCCCCGGGAGACCTGCACGACGAAGACTTCACCTCTCATCGACGCACATTCATCTGCCTTACCACCATTACACTTAAGTCTGTCAATAAACTCACCCTCCGGGGCTCACCAAACAGTCTTGTCTTGTAGTGCTGTTCCCCGCCCAGCCACAATCAATCAATCAATCAATCAATCAATATATATATATATATATATATATATATATATTTATTGATTGATATACCAGCACCAGCAGCTCATGAGAAGGATATGGATATATATATATATACACACACATCCTTCTCATGAGCTGCTGGTGCAGTTTTAACATTCAGTAATCCACATTTTCAATTGCAGCCGGACCTAATTTTCTTTATGAACATTTGTTTATACAGAATGTTTATGTTCTCTTAAGAAAAATATGTAGGCCTTTTACATCGGTAAAATGTGTTAAAACATCCTTTATTAAACCAGTTTGTCGGATTTAATGCATATTTTCAGGTTGCAGAGAAATGCAGCTCCTTCATTCTTACAGCGATTATTGTGAGCAGCGCTTTATATGAACAAAATAAGTCTCATTATCTAAAGGCGCGTTGGTAAACGACAAACTAATAAGGAGATGGATTAAGCCTCCTACTCCACAAACTGCTCTACACTAAATAATAAAGGTGCTTCATGATGCTATAGAAGACCCTTTTTTGTCTAAATGGTTCCATAAAGAACCTTTAACATCTGAAGAACCTTTCTGTTTCACAAAAGGTTCTTTGTGGCAGAAGACTCTTCAGATTATAAAAGGTAAGAAAGAGATGGTTCTTTAAAGAACCTTCAACTGAATGGTTCTTTGTGGAACCAAAAATGGTTCTTCTATGGCATCGCTTGAACAATCTTTTAAAGCACCTTCATTTTTAAGAGTGTAACAAAATCCAAAATTAAATCTCAGTACACGCAGCTAGAGCTGAAACGTTTACTTGAGTAACTCGAATACAAAAATCATAGAGGCAAATGATTAGCCTCAAGGCTTTGTTTAGTCCATTCACTGCAACTACACACAGAACACAATTGCTGACGCACAACCCAAAAAACGCAGGACATATTTAGACATAAGGCTGAAAAACACAATGTTGGCTAGTTATGATGTTGCTAAGTTAGCTATGTTTTATTCAGCTATGTTTATTCATATCCCAGTTTCCACCTCTAAAAATAAGCATTAATACAAATTTTATGCATCAGTTAAAAAAAAAGTTAATATTAACAGACTTAGACACCATATTTCCTGTTTTTGCGCCATTTCCACCAAACAAAAATCATTCCAAATGCAGCCACAGGAGCAACATGACGGTGCTTCGCTCCTGAATGAATCAACCGTTTAAATGATTTAGTTTAATCGTAATGACTCACTTAACAGTGACTTATTGCCACCTAAAGGTGGTTTTAATTTCACATTTAAAGTTCCTTTTAACTTTTAATATAATTTTAAATATTAGTATTCAATGTTTTATGCTTAAAATGACAAAATATTATTGATACATTTGTAACTGCAGTGTATTTAGAAAGTATCATTATTTTTATTAGTATTATTTTGATTCTTGTCTTCGTTTTAGTTTGTGCGGTTTACCTTTTTTAAAGTAATGTGTAATAGATTTTGGTATTTTTACTTTATTATTTATATTTTTATTTTATTTAATTTTTTCTCTAAAAAGAAAACAATTAAGTTATTAAGCGACCCATCTTATTTTTTCTTTTATATTTAGTATTGCTCTTTAATAAAGAAATTACTTATCCGATTACTCAATTAATCGACGGAATAATCTGTAGAATACTTGATTACTAAAATAATCGATAGCTGCATCCCTACATACAGCTGTATCACGTCATCAGCCCACTTCACAGCAAGGTTTCTCTGTCGTCAAAGAGGATGCATTAAAGAAGACATAAGCCTGTGATATAATAAGTATACTGGACCTTAAACTTGGCTTTATGGACCTGGCATGAACTTGCTCAAGGCCGTGGTTTCTCGGCTGACCCAGGACGCTTAAAAGTGGACATAAGGCAGTAATATAGGTAAATATAGGTCTTTATTAGGTCATGTGCATCTTATTTTATTTACAGTAAAGTTGCACTGACAAACAAAGGTTATAGTTTATATAAATTGGACATTGTGGAAAAGTTGTGTACACAAAAGTCTGTCTTTTTATTTTTGCAAAGGTCCCTGCACAAAAGTACAGAGCCCCAAACAGGATGAAAAATACATAAATTTTTTAGTGTTCACTCACAACGCATTTGCATTTCCCCGATACACAGATGTTTGCAAAAATTTGGGTTCTCAACTTGCTAAAATTTTGTAAGTAAAGGCACAGTTTCTTAGGGGAATGCACAACTGGTGTTAGACATGAGGTGGTTGGGAAAACTATATTGAATGAATGCAAAGGCATTAAAATAAAATGTTTTGGGAGGTGTTGTCATTTCTATTTTTGCAAAGACAAATTTTCTTTTGTGCACCTTGAAATACAACAGAAGCCTTTTTTTCACTGTGTGGATTAATTCGCATGTCAAAACAACGAATGGGAAAAAAGAACAAGCATTGATGCTGTGTGTGAGAAAGGAAATATCTACAATACAAGTGGCTTTCATCACACCACAGGAGAGCCGTTGCATGGATTGATTTGATCTTTAATCTGCAGCCACGTGGAGACCATGAGAATCTGATGAGATTCTAATACACACCTTGCGACATCTGATTTCAGTAATAAAAACAATATTAATATTAAACGTTATTCTATGTACTTAATCAAAAGGTTAAAGCAATAGCAATGCATTTTGCCAAATAAATTAATGTCTAATTTAAAGCGATTAACTAAATCAAAAGGTTAAAAATAACAAATGAATTTTGGAAATACATTAATGTCTAATTTAAAGGTGAATTACTCAGGGGCAAAACATTAAAGATAACAATATTGAAAGCACATGCTGCAGAATTTTCTTCCACCTACTTTGCATCCATCAACTTTCACGCTTAGTTACATATTCAGCCTTATTCCTAAGTGATATTTATTTTGTTTGAGGCAGGCACCCCTGGGGGCAGGA
This sequence comes from Garra rufa, assembly GCF_049309525.1. Lineage (NCBI taxonomy): Eukaryota > Metazoa > Chordata > Actinopteri > Cypriniformes > Cyprinidae > Garra > Garra rufa. The sequence continues at coordinate 36,321,092 of NC_133376.1, forward strand.
ATAAAAACCATAAATCCATTGTTGACATGGCAACCATTAAACCTGAATTTCAGGATTTCAGCATGAGGCCGTTTGGCAGTGTGATAAAATGTGTGAGAACAGAGCAATTGAAGCAGCAACTGTTGTGTCTATAGACTGTGGTTTCTCACAGAGAATCTAAGAGCCATTCTTACAAGAACTGCTCTCCTGCTGAAAACATACAACTAAACAGAACCTACAGAAAAGAAAGCACGCCACACAAGGTGACTAAAACTGAGAAACAAGTCTTTGTGGAACTGTGACACATTTGCTTTTGTCACTGCTAATTTCTGATTAAAGGATAAGGTTTTGTTCCTTAGTTGTCCGTATTTATATTCACGCTGCTATCTTGAGCCCAAACATGATACCGAGAGTGCTTTGGCAAAGTGTGCAAAGACATGCTGTGGTAAACTGATATGAGTACAGTCTTGGGATTGGTGTAATATCATAAACGCATTCTGGCTAGCGTGCAGCAATACAAAGCCAGAAGTCTTGTAATCCTTAAGCGTTTGAAACACCATTGACTCATCATCCACAAAGTAGGCCCTGAATTATCAGCACAGTCTATGCCAGAAACGAGTAATTAGAACACAGCGTACGCGCTGACATTTCAACTAACTAAACACATTAGTTAACCCTCATGTTCTGTTGCGGTATTATTGCTGCTATTAACCACTTACTTTTGGCTTCAAATTATTTACCAAATTAAATTCCATTAAGAAGAAAAGATTCGCCTTTTCATTCTGTTTTGCCACAAAGTACTTACACACTTTAGAAATCGGACTTACACATTCAAATAACGTTCATTTTTAGGGTCAGTTTGACCCTAGCTTTTGAAGAAAAAAAAAAAACCTAATTAAATAACTGGTAGCAGTGGATCCATAGTTGTATTTAAATAGTTGTATTTAAATAGTACCCCCCCCCCCCCCAACTCAAGAGTCAAATGTCGCCCATGAATGTAGTTATGCGTTTTTTAGCTTGTTTACTGTATACCTCGTCACATAGCAGCTTTTAGACATTGTTCTGTTTTTTGTTATAAGAAAGAAATGACAAGGAGACTTTCATCGGACTCCTCCTCTTTAGTAACTTCATCATCCAATCCTTCATCTCTGGATGTAATAAATATGTTATGTGGTTTATTTTGATAGGTTAACTGTTTTTGTGGTGTTCAGAGAAAGCACCACCACAGCAGATTCTTAACATAAGAGAAAGATGCAGTCATTTCTGCTTGCTTTAATAAATTGCTATTTCTCTGCACTAAACAAGTGAATATTTCCAGGATATTTACAGAGATTATAGACGAGATAATAACAACATAATGACTGAATGAAAACCTAATTTTGACCATTTCTTTGTCCATTCCTGAAAACATCCTAGTGTGACATTCAACGGGTTTTCCAAGATCACATTTAACATTTGTATATCTCGCATATCCTGAGATATCAAAATCACCTTGGAGTCTGCAGAACATGCAGGTTAAGAACGTTCAATGCAATTCACACACCAATAAATGAAAACAAAAGTAGAATGAAATCCCTGGTTAAATATTCAGCTCCAAAGCTGTGTTATGAATGGCATTTTCAAGATGCAGATGGACTTCAGGAAATTTTTCAAATCCAGCAGATCCAAATGCAGGTGATCACACCTATTTTACAAACACAGTAAGCTGTAAATAGAGAATGGGCCTTTGTTTACGCATCTGCTAAAGCTGGAAAAGCTGTTCAAGTTAAATCAATGACACTTGGTAGCAAAAGAACTCAAAACAAAAGTAAAAGATGAACACTAGGTGGTTTTCATATAGCATGGCCAGACAGCAGGGTGAGTAAGAGCAGCCAGAGGAGGTGAACTTGACATTGTGAGGAACAGATGGTGCAATCCAGAAAGCAGTACTGTTAAAACACAGGTTTGCAACCTGAAAGTACATCTACTGTAGCACTGTGGCTTTTGTGTAATATTGCTTTGCCAGTTCTGTGTGTGTGTGTTCCAACTGCTGTAGACATAAGCACAGGCAAAACATATGGTTTTTAGGGGTGGGAATCTTCAGGCACTTCGCGATCCGATCCGGATCCGATTCCAAAACGATTCTTAATCTACATTTTTTCCTCAATTAATTCTTCTGCTGTGCAAATACAACTTCACATTTTTTAAAAACATGTAAAATTGCAGTTTCGATGCTTTTTGTTTATAGTTGGAATCTCTGTAAAAGTAGGTGTGTCAATCTTCACTGGTTTCAAGATTCTATTTAATTACTGTTTTCATTATCAACTAAATATCACAATGCTCACATTCTCAGTTTTCAATAGCACTGCACATGGCTACATTTTCATATATGTTTAATATCAAATTTATTTTGTGCCAATTTTACTTTATTTTTTAAATTATATAAGCAATGTACTTTTTAAAACAATTTCTTATTTAAAATAAGCGTTCTTTAGGTATCCGAAAGTTTATAGACAATAGTTTTTCTTTTTTCCTCAGCATTGCTGCCGTTTTATTATTACTGATGAGATCATAGACAGGCAGCTTTAACAGGCTGCATTCAAACTAATGCACAGCAGTGGCGAGCGGTGACTTTTTTTTTTTTTTTTACCAGGTACGCTGAGTGCTAAAACCACCAGTAGTAATACCAAAAATAAATCTTTAATACCAAAAAAATCTTTAGATTATTTACAAACCAATAAAATCAGAGACAAAATCATATTGTAATATTTCATCTTTTTCCCGTTATTATTTTTAAAAAATATATACATTTTATATAGGCTATTTTTTTTTTTTTTCAGTGGACTTTCAAATTTTGAATTGTTGAGAAATTATGAAAATATACAGTTAGGATGTTTATTTATTATTTTTTTTTTTTCCATTTAATTTAATTAGTAGAGTAAGTTGTGCATTAAACACAATAGGAAGATTCCATCTCAAATAAGGGATCAATTTATAGCATTCTCTCTGACAGCCCGGGTATGCGGAGCAGCAGCTTATAATGGACGGAACGCCACTGATGCACAAATCTATTTTGATATATCAGATGTTTTGTCCTGCTCTGAAAACATAACTGACTGTACAGTTTCGTTTAAAACTATTCGAAAATGCAAGTGCATTTAACCGCTTTCACAATCGAGCTTTAGGACAAACAAACACAAAGCGCACGTGAAAGGCTGTCAGTGCACGAGTTTCGTGCATCTAATAGTACTGCATTTCAGACGGCATAAATGAAAGCATATCTTAAGTAAAACACGGCAGATGGAAACACACACTGTCAAGCAATGCACACGTGTCTCACAGTTCAAATTCGGTGCAATGAAGCCTGCCGCGTCTCTAGTGCGCACACGTGCCATATGCGGAAAAAAAACAAGCTCAGAATCAATTCTGAAATATTAGGAATCGATTCAGAATCGTTGAAGAGAGAATCGCGATGCATCGGAGAATCGATTTTTTCTCCCACCCCTAATGGTTTTCACCAAAAACATAGGATAGTTCACTTAAAAATGGAAATTCTGTTATTAATTACTTACCCTTATGTTGTTCCAAACCCATAAGACTTAATTTTCAGAACACAAATTAAGATTTGATGAAATTCGAGAGCTGTCTGACCCTGCACAGACAGCAATGCAACTACTATATTCAAGGCCTACTATACAAAGGTAGTAAGGTCCAGACTTTTTACACTCCAACCCTTACTTTTCCTTACTTCCTCATTTTTTTGCAGTGGATAAAACTAATAAATCATTTCTTTACTGGTACACAACCTCCCATAGCCATTGGCTTACAGTTCAAGATGAAATTGGAGGTTCTTCACAATTGCACGTCTCATCCAGGTCTTTAAAAGCGGTTTTGAGGTGATCCCACGTTCAGATGAATTTCCTCCTTCTCTTAAAAAAACCCTCACTAGTTTTCCTTGACCAGCCACAGCACTTTAGATTCTGCATGGTAGTGGTCAAACTGTGCACCCATTCACATCCAGCACATGAGCAATATCTGAAAACGACTGACCAGATTTAGCCATTTTAACAATATTCTCCTCGCATGCAATATCTGCTTGCTTCAGAGCTCTTTCCATATGGCCATTTTCTTTAAAACCCACAAAATAACATCTAACAATAGGGCTGGGAGAATAAATCGATGCATTGCTAATCAAGAAATGATTCAGCATTGATTCTGAGATTTTCCAAACACATCGAGATTCTTTCTCAAAATGATCTATCGCCGCAACCCTATCTAATAATAATGCTAAATAGTAATTTGTTAAATTATAGACTAGGAATAATGACTACAAGCTTGTCAAGACCACTTGGTAAAATGTCTGCACAATTTGTTTTCAGTGCATCATGACAAAGGGAACAAAACTTGCAATGGATTGTTACTACACGTTTTAGACTCCAGGCACAACATTAGGGATGTGACCATAAATCGATTCATGGATAGATTCTGATATCTTCCGAATGCATCACGTTTCTTTTTGGAATCGATTTTGAGCTTGGATTTTAACAGCAGATGACACTCTAATCCAGTTTTTATCCGCACACAAACGCTAACGAAGAAGAGTGCTGAAGAGCACTTGTGCGTTCGGCTGAGTCATGTAATTTAACCTCGGCTCAGAATGCTTTTATGACACAAGATTAACGTAAACACGGCGCACTGTGAACACCCTTGTAATTCGCTTCAACCTTTTTGAATTGTATGAATGATTATTTTATGTTCAAGTGTGTGTAAAGCTTTGGAAACAAGTAGAGCACGGCTGTTTCTAAAGCAAGCAGTGCCATCTGCTGTTCAAAACTAAACTCAGAACCGATTTAAGAATCACGATGTGTTCGGAAAATCTCAGAATCGGTGCTGAATCATTTCTCGATTCACATCGCAATGATTTATTGTCCCATCCCTACACAACATCATACTTTGCATTCAAAATATTCAATAACATTTGAATAAAAGGTTTGAATTACATTCGAAAAATGTTTGGACATCACTTTTTGCCACTACTATATATACAGCTTAGCATTAGTTGTTGTGCTTGATGTATAGCAACTGATCAGTGTTTATGTCAATAGAAGTTTGAATTAATTCTGTAAATTAAATTGCTTATGGATTTCTTATAGATTGTGTTTAGGGATGCACGATATTTATCGGACAGATAAATTATCGACCGATATGGGTAAAAATGTCATTTTTATTGCTCCGATAAATAAATGAAATCTGATCCGATAAAGTACTCTTGCTGGTAAATCAATCAATCAGTCTGGTTTATCTGAGATTCATCTGTTTTCCGAGTGCAAGAGACTGCAGCTGTAAACTGCAGTGACTCTCGGACTTTGTCGCGTGTAATACGTCATCATCTGTGTCGTCATCTTCGTCTTCACCGGTCTGGAAGTTTTTCGCGGTGGCAGAGGACGACGATGCTATTGCTATTTGCAACACGTGTTTAGCAAGGATTCTGAGAGGAGGTAAAAAGCCGTCAAGTTTTAACACAACAAATCTCAATACAGAGGTTGTCATCACGGTGAATCTGTTTTAGGGGCCGTTCACATGACACGCCTAAAAACGCGTGGAAAACACTAGACGCACCGCTTTCTCTTTCTTTCCAAACCGCTCTGTAGCCTGCTCTGCTGTGGCATCTGAAGTTGCTAAGCAACCATGACCTGTGCTCTCCATAAAGACGCAGAAGTTTCAGCAAAGGATAAATGGATTTTCAGCATTAAAAATCGCTTGCAGTAGCTCTGTTATTAAATTTATTTAAAAATGGTTATTCCTGTACAGCTATGATAAGATGTTTCTCCACCTTGGCAGTGCTTTCAATGTTATTAAGGGAACGGGTGAAGCTGATTGGTTGGTTCATGTCATATGACCTGCGTTGGGCTTGCGGCATTCTGAAAAGTTGATGTTTTTAATCTCGATTCTGATGTTTTATTCCCCGCCTTGTACGATTTGGTTGCTGCACGCATTCATAATACGATCAATAAGAAGCTTTAACGGACATTTGGACATCTGACGTTACTCCATGATGCATTTTTTCCAGGTTGACAAATGTCAAAGCATTTTATTTATTTAGAATTGTGGTGCCTTACACAAAAACTAAAAACATTTTTGAAGAATCAGGACTGATGTTTGCTGTGATTGTTAGACCCAGATATATACAGTAATATACATTTTGTTAGTTTATCTCAGATTTTGTATTCTCCTGGGTGCACAAAATTATCATAGAAAAATATGAACGTATCGGTATCGGCCACAAGAAGGACTTAATTATCGGCTATCGGTAAAAAAAATTCATATCGTGCATCCGTAATTGTGTTCACTATTTGAACGTATCGGTATCGGCCACAAGAAGGACTTAATTATCGGCTATCGGTAAAAAAATTTCATATCGTGCATCCCTAATTGTGTTCACTATTTGTTTTTGTACAATGCATTAAACTTTTGGTGGCTTGAACTTTCTATGGCGGGGCAGACATCTCTTACTTTAATTTGTGTTTCGAGATCAACAAAAGGCTTTGGAACGACATGATGAAAAGATGGCAACTTTCTATTTTAGGAGAACTAAACTAAACTTTTTAAACTTTGTCCAATTGCGCTCTATACAAATTTTGCAAACACAAAAATGGCTTTAAACTCAAAACAGCTATCAACGAAAGGCACTGAAGCACCTAAGTGCATTCATTTAGTGGGAATTTTAATGCTTCACCTCCAACCCTCATTAACTTCTCTCAAGGTCTAGGGCTGTGAAATGCCAACATCAAGGTGGCATTTAACTCTGTCGCTTTGCTTCCTAAGGCAGATCAGACCACTTAGCGCACATCATTCCTATATTCAAACTCATCATCATCATCTAGAGGACTGTCAGTATCAAAATCATAAGTTGCAGACAAAGGAAGTTAAAAGAGCTTCGAGTGGCACGCAGACAACTTCTGCAACTGCACAGAGTGTCTTTTCTCTGCATCACAAAACTTCATACACTGTGCCAGTACCAAAGATAGGTCTAAAGTAGGGCTGCACAATTAATCGAATTTCTAATCGCGATTTCGAATGCCATGATTACATAATCGTCCATAGCCACGATTACAAAAAAAAGGTGTTTATCACTGCGCCAAATATTTAAATATTTAGACTTAATAGGCTATACACAAACTACCAATGAAATTTAAAATAAAATCAAAAGTTGCAACAGTGTTATTTAATGAGCTAACATGAACTAAGACTTGTAATTTTGAACAAAAATTAACTTATGTAGCAAATATAGCTATTGCTCATTGTGAATGTTAATTTATTAACAAAAAGATCTTACTGTAAAGTGATACCTATTGGCCTTTATAAGTCTTTTGCACGGTGTAATTTTTTTTTACCTTTATTCATTTGTGTATTGCTTTATTGTATTTGATTCAGTTATTTTTGTTATAAGAAAATAGCTATTAAACCTGTTATACTGCATTTTGACACCACTTTTCTGCAAATAAATTTCAATATCTTGATAATACTGTATACCATGATAAAAGCATTATCAATTAATCACAACATGAAATTGATACCAGCATATCCCTATGCATATTGCATATTTTTACTTTTTTTATTTAAAGAAACCAAACCAATGACATTTGTGACAATGAAAAAGGCAATAAAAGTATTTCAGGAAGAGTGTTTTCAGCTTGTTTTTTATTTCTATATAAAGTTACGGCATGCAGGTGCTTCAAACAATGGTATAAAGCTATTTAAAACATCAATAATCATAATTAATAATCGCAATTACAATTTCAAGGGAATAATCATGCAGCCCTAGTCTAAAGAGCAGCATTTCTTCTGACATCATGAAGACCTTCAATAGGCTGGTCCAGAAACAAATCTCTAACCATCTGGATCTACTCCAGAAGAAATAAAGAGATGTGGATGACAGTGATTTGCATGCATCATCATAGCTAGAATTATCTTTTTAATTGAGGAAAACAAAAGAAGAGAAAACAAAGCATCAGGTTTGATTAGATGCACTGTTGATTTATTGATGGTTCAAAAAGTCCTTCTCTCTAATAACTGGAAAGCCTAACAACATTTCGCAGATCTGAGCGAGTTTGTGTTTCCCTACTCACTTGAAATAGGTCTCACTCTACAGACTGGCTAATCACTGTGTAATGCATGCAAAATTGACTGGGTTTATCAAGAGGCAAACTGAACCGCAAAGCTTGAACCAGTGGCCCCTGCGAGTAAAGTTTTCAGATGAGCGCTGTGAGGTGGTAAGAGTTCGGCGTAGCAGTTGATGAGTCATTCACGGCGCACAGACACAGCTTTTTTCACTGTTGACAGTCAGCTCCCAGACTATGAAAGCCTTGTTTGTCTTAGAAATGGGCTTTGGCTGAGAGAAACACAGCTGGTTTGGGCGATCAGATCTCTAAATGTTCAACTTTCCAACAGGAGTCATTCAAAAGCAAGGAACGGGAGCTGCCTGTTGGGAAATAGTCCCGGATTAAAGGAGCCAAAAGATTGAAAAAGTAATTTAAAAAATAATGGGCTTTTTAATGACTAAACCTAAGGGACACCCAGATGTGCTCTTTGTTAATTTTCACTTGTGTAATGTAAAATTCCAACTGCTTAATTACTCTAGTATACACAAAGCAAATGCTTTTAACGAAGCAATTATGGGAGACAATCTCGTCATGGAACCACAGCTTTCACAAACACCCCCTGCCACTTGGACAGACTGTTGTTGTCAGAGAAAAAAAAAAACATTGGTTTCTCATGTGTTGGATGACAAATGAAAACATATTAGCGTTTATTAATGGTAACATTTTCACCCGGGCTTTCTAGCGTTACTCTCTCAATGTTACGGGTTGTTTCAAAGCAAGCCATTACACAAATGTTGATACCAGCTATTTGCATTAAAGGTTCAGCAAAGAACATCTGTCTTTACAGTAATAAGTATTTTTTCTGCTGTCTTTGTTGGGCCAGTGTTACTTCCACTGGCCACAACAAAACAATTACATTTGGCAATTTAAAAGAATATTTACATTTTTCATTAATTGTTTCTAAGACATAAAAAAAAGCCATAAAATGATTAATTGCAACCATGAGGTACACTCTTAAAAATAAAGGTGCTTTAAAAGGTTCTTCATGCAGTGCCATAGAAGAACCATTTAGGTTCCACAAAGAATCAATTATCCAAAGGTTCTTTAAAGAACCATCTCTTTTTTACCTTTTTAATCTGAAGAACCTTTTTTCGCCACAAAGAATCTTTTGTGAAACAGAAAGCTTCTTCAGATGTTAAAAGTTCTTTATGGAACCATTTAGATAAAAAAAAAAGGTTCTTCTACGGCATCGTGAAGCACCTTTATTTTCAAAAGTGTATATACCCCACAAATAACCTTGTCCAATTTTTAGCACATCTGTTTTGTAATATAACATCAACCATCAGAAGTCAGTTTCAGTTTCCACAAAACCTGACTACAAAAATTAATGACTAAAATCAATTACTGTATTAATTACTCATCCTCATGTTGTTCCAAACCCTTAAGTCCTTCATTCATCTTTGAAACACAAATTAAGATATTTTTGTTGAAGGGTCAGAAAGCTCTTGGATTTCATTAAAAATATGAAAATTTGTGTTCTGAAGATGAATGAAGGTCTTACGAGTTTGTAATGACATGAGTAATTAATGAAAGAATTTTCGTTTTTGGGTGAACTATTCCTTTAAGCTTCTGAAATGGATAGACAAAATAAAGAAATGGAAGATCTTCATTGTCAGTGCAGCACTTTCTGAAATTGCAAGAGGCTCTGGGCCAGCAGTTCACCCTGTTTATGGTTTCCTTTTTAGCTAGCACCAGAATGCACCAGGTACTGGTATCAAACCCTGTAAGATTACTACTAGACAAGTAATCCCTGAAATATATAAGGGAGGTAATAAAAACATGTAACCTTCAAAATATTACATGAAAATAATAACTATAAAATAGTAAACAAATGCAAACAAAAAAGAAAACAGCTTTCAATATTTAACGTTTGCTCTTCTTTCGAGAACAAGGTTGCGCTGGAGCAGAGTTCTCTGTAAGAGATTTTCTCTTATTGAGTATTACAGTACAATAACAGAAAGCTCAGACCCTCTGCAAATCAGGCAGTGAAACTCCAAGAGCTGCTGTTTTTCTTCTTTTGCCAGTGGAGATTTTGTTGTGCGCTTGTTAGTGCCTGCGTATGAAGAGAAGATATATCATGCACTGAAGGGGGCAATGTTGGCATTGTTATTGCCCTTTTAGATCAAAAACATCATTAGAGAGCATGTCTCTTGACATTCTGTGTTGATTTTTTGTTCTTGCTGGAGGATCAATAGATTTCCAGTGCCAAGAAACATAAAGGGTGGCGATTTCTGCCTATTGTAAGAGCAGCTGAACAGCTGTTGGTAAATATCATTACAGTATTACATGTTTTATCGCTGCTTTAATAGTGACACATTTGATGGCCGTGCTCAGAGGACATTAACATTTAGAACGATCAATAGAACTTCTGGTTGCAGATTTTATGAGGAGCATTTCCCTGTGATAGAAGAATTCACAAAAGACTTATAGTCAATTGCAACCAGATTAATGAATGAGAGATGGATGGAGAATCGGCCACTCTGATGAGCCACGAAGATTTACTCCTGCATAGTCACAGCATAGACAGACAGATGGACAGACAGATCGACCCTCCAAAATGAAATGAAAATTGCTCATCGAAAAGATTGCATTTCGTGCATGGTTTAAAAATTAGAACCGTGCCTTTGAGATGCATAATCCAGGAGAATACTTCTCCTGTCAGATCTAAATTGCTAATGCACACCGTATGGGAGCCGAGTATCCCTTTCAAGGATGGGAGTCTTAAAGACACAAACCTGATAGCTGCGCACTTGATCAAAGCTTGGCCATGCCATGTTTTTCCCACTGAGGAGCTGCACAGATGCATAGCAACATGCATATTCTGAGCCACATTTTCAGATTGTGGGAGTCTGACAGTACAATTGCCAAATATCACAAACAAAATGAACGAACAGCAGCTAATTGGCCCTTCCAAAACTTAATTTGCTTAAAAATCTTCCAACAACTTCATAGAGAGGATGTATTGCTAGGCAACATATTTAAAAAGATAGCACTACTGGTAGCAGTTGGAAAACACATCAGCTGCTGCAAAGGAAAACATTATCCATTACAACTAAACACTTGAAATACGTATTAAATTTTAAAAACACATCTTTTTCTTTCTGTTTTGGCCTTGTCAACACAGACAGTGGTCTTGTCAAGCTAAGCTCTTCATAATGGATACACTAGAAACCATTGTTTTACATTGTAGTGTGTAATATGAAAATGGAGGCATTGGAAAATGATCATGCATTTTTAGTCAAGATGCATATTGTACATATAGAATAACATGAGAACTTCATTATGGTATCGTCTCATTGAGCCTTCATGATGTTTTACTTATTCACAATACATTTTCAGATGTGTCAGTGACTTTTTGTAAACGCTTAAAGGGATTGTTCACCCAAAAATGAAAAATCGAACCTGTAAGACCTGAAGGTGTGCGATATACATCTGCGATAATATAGTAATTGTTGTTTAAAAAAAAATGTGTGATTTGACATTAGAGTATGCAAACATAACACATCTATAGAGTGCGCAAATACATTACATGAAGTCTATAAGTGAGGTTAAACTAGTGCATGTATGCATTAGAGTGCATTTTTTTCACAGCATGATTCAGTTTATAACAATGCATTTAGAATGATCACATAATTCAAGATATGGGGGCAGAAAAAGAATATATAATTTCATATAGTTAATCAATATCACATGAAGAGAGACGTTTTTTTTCTTAAAATCAGTATGGTTACAAATCTGATACTGCTTTTATTCAATTCAATGAATAAAATGAACGCGATGTTTCACGTTAGACATCGTACGATGCCAAATTGGTCAACATCGCCCAACCCTAATTTGTATTATTATTATTATTATTATTATTATTAACTGATTAAACGTAAGAATTTGACTTTTGAAAAATGGCTTTATAAAGGTAAAAATGCCCATAAAAGTTCAATCAATTCAAATCAATTTAACTTAGACAATTAACAATAACTTATTTAACTTATCATTTCTATCACTGCTGTAAACGGAGCACACAGAATATGAAGAAAATCAAAAACTTTAGGAGTCAGCTGTCCACGTCCTTAAAATATCTGCACAATACCAGTCTGCAAAACATTTTCTAATTTTCGTTATTGATAAAATCCCAGTAAATCAAGATATTTTATCATCAACATCGCACACACCTAGTAAGATCTTTGTTCATCTTCATAACACAAATTAAGATATGTTAAAATGTTTGTTTTCTTTGCACGCAAAAAGTTTTCTTATAGCTTCATAAAATTAAAGTTAAACCACTGATGCAACATGGACTATTTTAACAATGTCCGTTTGAACATTTCTGCTGCGTTGCTGTCTATGCACTGTCAGAAAGCCCTCGGATTTCATCAAAAATATCTTAATTTGTGTTCCAAAGATGAACAAAGGGCTTTGGGGGTTTGGAACGACACAAGGGTGAGTAATTTAAGACAGAATTTTCATTTGTGGGAGAACCATCCCTTTAAAACGCTAGGGTGGATGAAGAGCATTTTGAAATAAAAACACTGTTTTCAAATATATCCTGATTCTTTGTATGTTTTTGAACACCATGCAAGCTTCGGTGGCTATTTTCATGGCAATAAAATTTTACGGTAAAACTTTTTTATAGTCTATTTTTGTAAAAACTCTAAAAACGTTTGTTAAAGTGTTAAGTGAGTAAAAGGTTTTTCACAGGGCTAAAACCAGAGGAATCTAATGAAACATGCTTCATGGATAATGGGTTTTAAATATATCCTGATTAATGCAGACATAGCCTTAGAGAAACTATATGGACTAATGGTTCACTTTCAGAGAAACACGTCTCTTAATATCCATTATGTTTGTCATAAATTGTGGGTGATATAATTTAACCATTGTATCCATATTGTATTACCACAAATATAATTTCCGCTTTTCTTGTTATTAGTATGATACTGTTCTGTAAACTGCTTTCAATTTATAACCTTTTACAAACATTACTCATGTAGTACCTCTTATAGCACTGCAACCCATGCAGTTCCTACACATTTTCAGTACGTAATTATCCTTATTAGATAGATAATAGTCATTTTGGGAAAGAATGTGTTTACATCCGATGATAAATTCAGCCTGGGCGAATTCCTCAGATGCACAAGTTCCCAATACAGTAGAGATCAAAGGAAGTGAATCATATAACTGGGTTTTAGATAAATACAAGCCAGTCGAGGCCAACTCCTACATTCGGCCCACAGTGTACTGTGATGAGATTCTCCATTTCACAAAAGCATTCCAGCACAATAGTACTAGAAGAAAAGAACTGTCCCTTTCATGAGCGCTGCCAGTGAGTTTACACGCTCCACTTGTTTTTCTCTTGTGTCTCAGCTAATTCGCTAGAGTTGCCCACTCACCCTCTGCAAAGAACACACTTACACATGATCCAAGGCCACATTACACTGGACAAACTTTCCCAGTAACTTATTACTCACTGAGAACTTGTCACTGGGGAGTAACAGAAGAGGTGTCCTATCTTCTCAGAAAGACTGTGGGGATAATGACAACAAGATCTCATTAACACATGTAGCTGTAGCTTTTCCACACAAATATGAAAGCCAAAGTCAGATGAAGTTTAAAATTCAGTCATTACCTGAGAACAAAAGCCGTCAGATCTTTTAGAAGTGAAAAAGTTTAATTAATGAGGTCTATAGGTTATAAAAAGTTCTATACCTAATAAAGTATAAGGTTCTGTACCTAAATCTCACCATCTTTCTGGACTAAACTATGAGGTGCTTGTCATAAGAGCCAGCAGCACTGGTCCGAAAGATGTCCCACGAGTTGGATGTTCAGCCAGCGCTTTGTATTTTCCATATTTTCATGAAGGCAGTTCACATGAGAACTTAAAAGACTAATTGGCCCACAGAGATCAGCGGTATTGTTAGTTCTGCCTGGCTTCCAAACCCAGGCCTGCCACATGAGCGGTTAATCACCTGTGAGCCTTAGACCTGACTTAACAGACACTTTCATATCCAAAGAGAAGCTGTTACCAGTCAAAGGTGCCTTGAGCCACAATTTGCCCCAATGTGAGACTCAACCCGAGTTCAAAAGGAGACGATCGTCTGGTACAGCGCAACAGAAGCATGTAGGCTAGAAAAGACAAATTTTTTTAGCCAGTATTTAAGACAGGTACATTGAAACTGACACTTCATTTGACAAGATCATTGTGTTATAACAGTGAAAACGTCATCTATGAGTAATATATCTATGAATCATTCATTTTTTTTCCAACACTGATAATAATAAACATTTCTTGAGCACCAAGTTAGCATATTAGAATGATTTCTGAAGCATCATGTGCCACTAAAGACTAAAGAATAAATAAAAAAAAGAATAAAATTATATTCAAATTACATTAAAATATTTTACTGTATTTTTCATATTAAATACATGCAGCTTTGGTGACCAAAACAAATCTCCCTCTCCATATGTGACCCTGAACCACAAAAGCAGTCTTAAGTAGCATTGGTATATTTGCAGCAATAACCAAAAATACATTGTATGGGTCAAAATTATCGATTTTATTTTTTTAGTAAAGATCAGGTTTCATGAAGATGTTTTGTACATTTTCTACTGTAAATATATCAAAACTTAATTTTTGATTAGTAATATGCATTGCTAAGAACTTAATTTGGACAACTTTAAAGCAGATTTTCTTAGTACACTGCAAAAAAACAATTTCTTACTTAGATTTTTTTTTTTTTTGGTCTTGTTTCCAGCCCAAATATCAAAAAATAAATTAAATCAGGAAGGATTTTCTAGAAAAGTAAAATAAGTGATTTTTGCTTAGAATAAACAAAATAATCTGCCAATGGGGTAACTAAAATAATCTTCCATTTCAAGCAGAAAACAAGATTAATTTGCTTACCCCATTGGCAGATTATTTAGCTTGTTTCAAGCTTTTGACTTCTTTTTTTTTTTTCTAACAACAAGACAATTTTTGCTTGTCTAGAAAATCCTTCTTGAATTTAAGAAGTTTTACATATTTTGGCTGGAAACAAGACAAAAAAAAAAAAATCTAAGAAAAACATTTTTTGCAGTGTATTTAGATTTGTTTGCAGATTTCAAATAGTTGTATCTCGGCCAAATATGCCATATCCTAACAAACCAAACATCAATGGAAAGCTTATTTATCAGTGTTCAAATATAAAGATCAACGCTATCTCATGACCAATTCATTCGCATTTTACAAGGTGGCTAATTCGTACAACCTCACTTGTACGATTTGGCAAGACCCCAGTGACAGGTAAAAAACATACGATTTAGCCAAAAACGTATGAATTTGTACGAGTGAGGTGTACAAATTAGCCACCTCATAAAATATGTACGAAATGCTGTGAGATCAGGCTAGAGAGATAGATATTTTAATGCACACAATGTTCGCATTTATGTATTAAAGAAAACAAAGAAAGAAAATAAAAAACAGTAAAATATATTTGTATAGCATTTAATAAGAACTACCGAAGACGTAGAACATTTCAGGACAAGCCTGGCAGGATATATACGGTCATATACTTGTGGAACTTAATGCAAGGCATCAGCAGGGGATCTTCCCTGAGGAGCAGTGAAAAACCCTGCAAACTACGTTGTCACAAAATCAAAGGTTCCTCAAATGTCACTGGTTTTTGCATTCCCTGTCTGTCAATTCAATTTTAATACACATCTGACTCCAGAATCACGATAAGAGAGACAAGAGATGTTCTATTGTGTGCTTTATGTAACACAGCACACTGATGTACAGTCGTGGCCAAAAGTTTTGAGAATGACACAAATATTCGTTTTCACAAAGTTTGCTGCTAAACTGCTTTTAGATCTTTGTTTCAGTTGTTTCTGTGATGTAGTGAAATATAATTACAAGCACTTCATACGTTTCAAAGGCTTTTATCGACAATTACATGACATTTATTCAAAGAGTCAGTATTTGCAGTGTTGGCCCTTCTTTTTCAGGACCTCTGCAGTTCGACTGGGCATGCTCTCAATCAACTTCTGGGCCAAATCCTGACTGATAGCAACCCATTCTTTCATAATCACTTCTTGGAGTTTGTCAGAATTAGTGGGTTTTTGTTTGTCCACCCGCCTCTTGAGGATTGACCACAAGTTTTAAGATCTGGGACAGTTTCCAGGCCATGGACCCAAAATTTCAACGTTTTAGTCCCCGAGCCACTTTGTTATCACTTTTGCTCCATCCTGCTGGAAAATGCATTGTTCTTCACCAAACTGTTGTTGGATTGTTGGAAGAAGTTGCTGTTGGAGGGTGTTTTGGTACCATTCTTTATTCATGGCTGTGTTTTTGGGCAAAATTGCAAGTGAGCCGACTCCCTTGGATGAGAAGCAACCCCACACATGAATGGTCTCAGGATGCTTTACTGTTGGCATGACACAGGACTGATGGTAGTGCTCACCTTTTCTTCTCCGGACAAGCCTTTTTCCAGATGCCCCAAACAATCGGAAAGAGGCTTCATCGGAGAATATGACTTTGCCCCAGTCCTCAGCAGTCCATTCGCCATACTTTTTGCAGAAGGTCAATCTGTCCCTGATGTTTTTTTTGGAGAGAAGTGGCTTCTTTGCTGCCCTTCTTGACACCAGGCCATCTTCCAAAAGTCTTGTTCTCACTGTGCATGCAGATGCGCTCACACCTGCCTGCTGCCATTCCTGAGCAAGCTCTGCACTGGTGGCACTCCGATCCCGCAGCTGAATCCTCTTTAGGAGACGATCCTGGCGCTTGCTGGACTTTCTTGGACGCCCTGAAGCCTTCTTAACAATGCAGAGGAAAGTTTTTTTCGCCATTAAGTTCATTTTCATGGCAAAGAAGGACTATGCAATTCATCTGATCACTCTTCATAACATTCTGGAGTATATGCAAATTGCTATTATAAAAACTTAAGCAGCAACTTTTCCAATTTCCAATATTTATGTAATTCTCAAAACTTTTGGCCACAACTGTACAGTAAATATAAAAGAGGCACCTAACATCATACCCAAGAACCAGAGCCAATTTAATGACCATTCTGCTATTCTACTTACACATGATCTGGATCTTTCGTTCTACCTTGAGGGAGAAAAAAAAAAAGAGACTTAATATTACTAAAATTAATGCTGTGCATGTGCAAAAGGGAGTGCAATGCAGGATCAAGATCATGAGTGAAATGAAATAAAAATGTCACTTCATAGAACACTAAACCACTAAATATTTACTCCTAAATCCTTCTATGCAATAATTAATTTAAACAGAAAATATTATTTAGTGATTAAAAGTTAACAAGTTTATAATTTTCCAATTAGCAAGTCTTTAAAATTTCTGATTGCTGACCATTCATCTTTATCACCTGCATCAGCAATCTTTGTTTTTAAAGTTGTCATCTAAAATCATAACCATTTTATTTTGTGATAATTCCTTGCCTTTCATGCAATGTGTCTCTAGATCTGTAACATAACATTAATTCCTTGCAAAGATATAGAATATTATTAAAAAAAAAAAAAAAGTTGTCATGCACTTACTTAACATTTTTAACTAAAGCAACCAATTAAGTGCACAAGCCACATACTGTAAATGGCATTCACCGGGACAGATTAAAACAGTTGCAAAGCAAGGCCTCATCAAGTGAAGCAAATCATTTGGGAACATGTTGCAGTGTATGAAAGCATTTTGCTGACTGAAATATAAAACTGCAGCAAAGGATACATCAAGTACTTTCATACATACAAATTCTAAATCCAAGTCTCTCATATATGTTATGTACTGATGCTTCTATTGTGATAGAAAAAAAAAAACTTTATATTACACATTGTCTGAATCTGAGATCTCTCACATGCTAACCCCCTCGACCATTGTCTGATCCACTGTCTGATCCATCTGACCCATAAAAATCCCACACTGACAGTGGCAAATGTAAGAAATAAGATATCAAATAAAATAGGAACAAAAAGACTGTCTAAAAACAATGATAACAAGACTTTAGACTATTTAGTGCCTTCTTAAAAAACAACACAATTCAAAACGCAGTATTTAAATGAAATTGACTGAAAACTTACTGAAAGTACTTTAAAACAATTAATTAATGTGACTTACCACATAAACAGGTGTTCAAACGACGTTCTGAAGTTCACCTCTTCAACCATTTGCATCCTTCAAAAGATACATTAGTACGTCAAAATTGTACAGCGACAACTGTTGCAGATGGACAATTGGTTTTACTGAATTAGGGTTTATATAAAAGTATTACATTTACAGAAACACACCTGCTACAGGTAACCTTTTCAGAGGCTTCAGCGTGCGTGCACGTCTCTCAACATCGCACATGCGCAATGAGTGCGTGGTAGATAATGGCGCCCGAAGAGGCAATCTCTTAAAGGGGCCATGTCCAATTTGCGCCAAGCTATTAGTGATGGGAAGTTCGGATCATTTTACCGACTCGGATCTTTGAGTCTCGTTCAGCAAAATGAACGAATCTTTTTTCGAGTCATTTCGTTCATTTTGCCAAAATATAAGTAAAAAGCTACGTTTTACTTCCATAACACATGTATGCTCATATTATATAACGTTGATCACACTACAAACAAGACAAAACTATAAGCTATTAGAAACAAAAAATTGATGCATTGTTTACCTGGGTCTTCATGATTAGCTCCCTCACTTCTATCTGTCCAGGTTCGAGTCGTTCGTTCATTACGTGACAACCCCATATAAGCTTAACTAACGCTGTCTGAGCCGGAAAGAGAATTGATTAGTTCATCTCTCGAGTCTTCGGGTCCGAGTCGTTCGTTCATCACGTAACAACCCCATACGCTTAACCTATGCTGCTGGAGCCGGAAACAGAATTGATTAGTTCATCTCTCGAGTCTTCGGGTTTGAGTCCTTCGTTCATAGTTGCGCAATTGCGCATGCGCAACTGAACGAATCACTCCCCGAGACGACTCGTTCTTCTCGAGTCACATAAAGATTCGTTCAAAATGAACGAATCGTTCAAGAACGACCCATCACTACAAGCTATGTTGACAGTGTTACTGTAGAGCAGCGGTTCTCAATTCCAGTCCTCGCGCCCCCCCCCCGCTCTGCATATTTTGCATGTCTCGCTTAGTTAACACACCTGATTCAGATAACGAGCTCATTAGAAGTGAGGTCCGTGCAGGATGTGTTCCGATTGACATTGCCTGCACAGTGTTCATTGCTCCCTGCTCCCTAAGCGGGGGAAATCTGTTTACTATACTTCGAAACATTCATTCACATATTTACGCTACGCCACCGCATGTAGCGTCTTCACACACAGATGAAACTTACTAGAGAAGTGTGACATAAATGCATCTATAAATAAATGCATTTTAAATTTACGTCTCGCACGCTTTAATGACCTTCAAATGGAACACATACACTCGCTTCGAACTAATGAAAAATGGCGGAATATCCCGTGATGTCCACTTCGAAGGGCAGTAACGTTGGAATAGAACAAACGTCGGAAGCGATACATGAAACACACAAAATGTGCAGAGCGGGGGGGCGCGAGGACTGGAATTGAGAACCGCTGCTGTAGAGAGTGTTTTCACGACGCATCATAAATCGGCCATTTTGGCAGCAGTGAATGTAAACAATGCCACTAAACAGACGAAACTTGCATATTTTGGTGATTATCTTTGCTGAAAATGGTCAATTATTGTCATGTTTTTGGGCTGTAGGCTACTAATCGGCCAAATTAGGAATAGGAAAAAACATATAGGCCCGGTTTCACAGACAGGGTCTAGGCTAAGCCAGGATTGGGCCATACTTCAATTAAGACACTGAAGTAATTTCTATAAACGTGCTTAGGAAAACAAAAACATTACTGGTGTGCATCTTGAGACAAAACAAAGAAACTGATATATTTTAAGATTAATCATTGCAAGTTTCTTTCAGTTGAAACAGCTCAGATTTGCATTTTAGTCTAAGACTAGGCTTAAGCCTTGTCTGTGAAACTGGGGGTTAGAGTACTATAGACTGCCAAAAGAGTGCAAAAAAATTGTCTGAGAAACAAAAGGCGTTTGTGGTTGGCCAAACTGAACCAGGATTTCCAGGGCAAGAATCCTGAGATTTGTGTCTGTGCTTATCATTTATGGTCAGGTAGGTGAAATATTAGGCTAATATCTTAATTAATACTGTTTGTGTGTATTTTTTTTCAACCACCTATTAACTTAGTTTGTCAAATAATAGTGCCCCCTCTTGCTTACTAAGTCCTATATGATTTACCAGCTTCCACATGGTTTAACAATGCATAACAACGTATTCAGTAGTACATTAACCATGCAATCCAGACTGTTGTTTACATTCGAGTATTGCCAATATGGCTGTGCATCTGGGTAACTGACCAAATTGTGACGTAAATGCAAATCCAATATTGAAAACCACGCATAAAGCCATATTTCCATGGTCTTGGTTTTGCCTCGAGCTGCCTCTGAAGAAATTATCATTTTTATACTATTTATAGTACAAAATAAACATAAATGTACATCTGAAGGTATACTGAAAGATATAGTGTAAGTTACAGAAATGTATCAGCTTTCATGTAAGTCAAATGTCTTTTAAATCATGTCAAGACATTAGCTTGTCAATAGTAAATATTCATAGTTTGTTAAAAATAAAATAAAATAAAATAAAATGAAAATGTGCAATTTTATTGTTCCGATTTTGTGCAAATAGCTGATTGTTAACCTATGTCTGAAGTATAGCAATTTATTTGAATAGTTCTGTTCAATTTAAGAGGCCTGTTGTTAATTTTAATTTTTAACAATGTAGTTATGTACAAAACGGGACAGGTTTCTGTATCCTTTTTTAATAATAGTTGGGAGATTATTTATTTATTGTTGGAGTAAGGG
Source organism: Garra rufa (assembly GCF_049309525.1). Classification (NCBI taxonomy): domain Eukaryota; kingdom Metazoa; phylum Chordata; class Actinopteri; order Cypriniformes; family Cyprinidae; genus Garra; species Garra rufa. The sequence goes on from NC_133376.1 coordinate 36,342,085, forward strand.
CTTTAATCTTATGTTGTGAAGCTTGAAGCAGCTGAACCAAGCAGTTTTAATGTAATCCACAGAAGAACTTGTCATCTTGGTTTACAACAAGCTGGAGACAAGTGGAGACAACAACACCTGGAGTCATTAAATTGTGACATTCGAATGAAAAATGTGGTGAGGGAGATCTTAGCTAGGAGTATGTGGACATCTTACCTAGGAGAATGAGTTTCAGGTGAAGAGTAGCCATCCAGTACAATATGACAAAGGGTCATGCAACGATATACCCAGAGATTGCAGATGCTGAGAGAGGAATGAGATGTACCGTTGAGAGTCATCAGCATAGTAGTGGTAAAGAAGCTCTGTGATTGGATGATGGTTTTGAGCAATCCGGTGCTGACGGAGAACAGAAGGACCTCAAGTACTGATTCCTGCGGTACTTCAGTGAAGGGTGTGAGCCTTTCCAGATGACTTGGTAGGACATATTATCCAGGTTAGATATAAACCAGGAAAGGGTGGTTGCACATTATTTGGTAAGAAGCTGGAGTATGGCCTCGTCCGAGTCTCAAATGAGGTTAGTAACAGAGAAGGTGAAGTGATCATGTGGCAGGGAATGTCAGGGGTGTTGGAGAATGAGTTTTTTAAAAGTGGGTCATGAAGTCCTTATGCAGTGAGTGTGAATGGCGAAGTTAGGGGAGGATAGAGAAGGTACGAGAAGGTGACAGAAACCGTGCACAGACTTTGTGTGCTAATTTAATATCCCTTCTATCTGTGCAACTGACAAAAATAAAAGACTGGCGCAATTAAAAGCTTCAATATTTTAGTAGGTGCATGGTTTCATTGTAAAGTCCCATTTTTTATATCCTTCCTGGTCATCCTGGATGCTTAATACTGCCCACATAAATCTTGTCAAGGAGCCTTGGTCAACTAATGGCTATTAGAAAAAAAATCTGACTCGCAGGGTGAATCTGATCAACATTACATTTGAGACTGAAGACATTGTGCTGATCCTGCCCATATTGTGCAAAACTCATTATATCTGCAAGAAATGTTGTGTAAAGTGAGCGGTATATGTTATTAGTACCCATGAGGTCATTGCATAACACTCCCAGAGGGTGACAAGCATGTCAGTTCATACATTTACTGGTGCTCTTGCAGTTCATGGGACCTATGATTTGTGAATTCTATTAATTTAACAATGCTAAACTATAATAAAACACCTGCTGTAAAGCAGTTAGAGCAAAACTGCTTCAACCAGTTTTACATGACGGCTAATTGTTAACACTGATAATAATTTTCTGCAAAACACTGCCAGGTACAGTATATGCATACACAATTCATCCTCAGTCTTCTCTCAATAATGGTCAGTTTCAGTAATGATCTAATATTTTAGTTATAGGGTCACAATTTCATTTACAATAAATCAAACCATGTCTTTCTACAGTGTTATTTTCACATTTACAACACATTTTGTGTTGTTTAAAAAGAGCACTTTATTTTAAGGATCAGTTCTCACTATCAACTAGCTGCTTTTAGCATGCATACTTGCATATTTGCTGTTTGTATTGATAAAATACCTTATTCTGTATGACTATAATTTAGATCTCTAAACTTACAATTAATAAGCAGCAACTAGGAGTTTATTGAGGCAAAAGTCATAGTTAATAGTGTAGCGAATTTAGCTCAAAAGGGAAATGTATATAAATAATTACAATTAATCTTGATTAATTACCATTATTTATATCAGCCGCCAGTAGTAACTGTAGCGGAATCGAATCGCCATCAATTAATCTGTTCGCCTAGCGAACATACAGGGTAATTTCTTATCAACCCTAAGCAATGATATTTTCTTGGCCACAGAATAATAACATTGTTAGCGTAATAATGCATTAGAGCATGTAGCTTGATCGGAAATCGTAAAGGGACATTAATTTGCAAGGCAGAATCAGAGACCCATGTAATTTGTGCACAAGAGTTTTATTAACTAACGACTAACATATAACTAATCTAAACAAACAAAACAAACATATACTCATTCATACAGGGTAGGGTAAGAGGATGGTTAGAGCAGTATAGGAAAAGGGGCTTGAGGCTGAGCTGACCATCTAAAGAACCATCAGTTTCTAATTCAAAGAGCCATATACGATAACTTACACTTAAACCTCTGTTTAGTGGAAGAAACGATACTTGCATCCGTACGAGAGTCTCGTGGAGCCTCTGAAGAAGTCCTGGATGGTTCCATTTGATGGCCGGAGTTGCACTTTCTTGAAGCTCTGAGGTTGTTCTTGACTCTGTTGTGGTTGAGAGAGTCTTCTCTCCCAAATGGGCTGTTCTGAGGAACAGCAGGCCGCACTTCAGAGATGGGGATCCAGAGATGGCCATGAGTGAAGAGGGAGAGAGTTCCGATGGTGTACATTTGGATAAGTTCCATAGTCGAGTGAAATTACCTCCAGTGGGAGTATTCTGTGTGGAGAGTCCACACATCTCCATATGTTGAGGCCCCCCCCCCCCCCTCTGGGCCTGGGAAGGCCTCCCCACAGGCAGCAATCAAGTTTTCAGAAAGAACTGGACGGAACTAGGTGTGAGCCCTTATAACATTTAGGAGATAACACCTCTCAAAGTGGACTTGACCAATGAGAGAGGCTGAAATTCCGAGCGGGGGTTTCGAAATGATGTGGGCTTTTATGGCCCTTTGTTTGAGAGCAAGGTATTTTGCATGTGGGTAAATTCATGTAAATCTACTAGGGATTTATGAAACTCTAATATGTTACCTGTGTATCAACATATAATGTGCATCATCTTTTAGATCATCAAAATACGAATTCAGAGATACTAAACATGACACGTACATAATATATCTACATGAGATATCTATCTATATCTATCTTAACACATGCATAAAACATTACACATACTGTATATAAAAAAGAAAAAAAAAGACAAGGTACATAAACCACAATGATATACACAATGAATGGACCATTTGTGTGTTCATTCATAGGAAGGTTTTCCTATAAATTAGGGAAGAGTCCATTTCAGTAGGCCAAATGTCTTTCTTAAAATTGCTGCATTCCTTTGGATCGTAAAACTGGTGTTATCAGATAGTTGCCCTGGCAACTGAGCCCTTAAGGCCCAGTTGCTTTAATGTTGGTAGAACTGGGGGTTGTTTCTAGAATGCCAACCTAAAGTTGGCTTCTTGGTTTTAAGGATAATTTGTTAAATGTAACAAATAACTATGTTTGATTGGTCCAGACGCTACAATAGTGCAAACTAAAGTGTGACCATTATTTCATTTATTTTCATATAATTGTGACTGTAACATGAGTGAATAGCATTCAAGTACAGACATCCAGAAAGGCAATGAATAAAACATCTCATCAGCTGACATAATGAAAGGAAAACATGAAAGGCAATGTTAGCACACGATGTTTGCATAAGTATTCACCCCCTTGGAAGTCTGTATTTGGTAGAGGTGTTTCTATAGCTTGACTGGTTGAAAATGACACTATTAATACCAAGATTATGAATTTGATTCTCCAAACCTTGAATGGGGTATAAATCTTTTAATAAAAGCCTGTGCCAAATGCATAAATGTAACCTTTATAGTTTTAAGTCTGTGCAGACAAGTCTTCATCATCTGCACACTGACTGCTGCAGTTTTTCCCCCATTATTTTTTGCAACTCTGCTCAAGCTCAGTCAGGATACATGGAAATCGACCCATAAATTCTCATTTGGATTTGGACTCCAGGACATTAAAATTGTTGTTTTTAAGCCATTCTTGTGTAGCTTTGTTCTCTATGCTTGGGGGTCATTGGCGTGCAGGAACACAAATCAGGTTTCCCTCCAGGATTTCCCTGTATTTTACTGCATTCATTTATTTACGCTTTACCCTAACAAGCCTTCCAGGCCCCGTTGCAGAAAAGCATCCACCACCGTGCTTCACTGTGAGGATGTTGTGTTTCTGACGATGTTGAGTTTTTGACGTTTATAATGATGGCCAAAAAGCTCAATTTTGGTCTCGTCGGGTTTCCAGAGAATCTTCCTCCAGCTGGTCTCCCACATACCTTCTGGCGAAACTGTAGACGAGATGTCATCTGACATTATTTTTACAGTGGATTCTCATTGCCACTCTCCCATAAAGCTGTAACTGGAGAACCCAGACAGCAGCATTGTATTCACAGTCTCTCCAGTCACAGCCACTGAAGATTTTAACTCCGTCAGAGTTGTCTCTTGGTGGCGCCCTTTAGTAGTCTCTTTCTTTGACTATCACTGAGGAAGATCTGTTCTAGATAGATTTACAGCTGTGCCATACTTTCATTTCTTCATTTCGTTATTGATTTAACTGTACTCCAAGGGATATTCAATGACTTGGAAATGTTCTTGTATCCATTCATTGCTTTATGCTTTTCAATTTTTTTTATTTTATCCTATCATGATCCTGCCACAATATTGACTATCCAGAAGTTGGATCTTCTGGATAGAATTGTATTTATACTACAATAAACAAAAACCCTTTGACAAAACACAACCATTCGTTGTCATTTATTTATGATTTCTAAAACCATTCAGCTGCACCAATAATCATACTGACAACTATATTAAGCTGGGTGAATACTATCAAAACTATTCCATTTTGGATTTTACTTTAAAAAAAACTATTTTATATCACTTCGATTTATCAAAACTGTAAATTAACAAAACATTTCCAATTCCAGGTTTAAAGAATTAGTTCACTCTTGATTTAAAATTTCCTGATATTTACTCACCTTCATGTCATCCAAGATGCTCATATCTTTCTTTCATCAGTCGAATAGAAATTAAGGTTTTGAGGGAAACATTCAAGGATTTATCTCTATATAGTGAACTTCAATGGTGGCCAATGGGTTGAAGGTCCAAATTGCAGTTTCAAGGAAGCTTCAAAGGGCTCATGATCCCAGCTGAGGAATAAGGGTCTTATCTAGCAAAACAATTAGTAATTTCAAAAAAAAAAAAAAAAAAAAAAAATAATAATAATAATAATAATAACAATAATTTATATACTTTTTTTAACCACAAATTGTCTCGCACAAGCTCTGCGAAGCGCATCCACAACTTCACACATTGCGTAATCACATTGGAAAGGTCATGCACGGTTAGCTCTTCGTGTGTCTATGTCGGTTCAAAAAGGGAGTAGGTCGAAAAACACCATCTCATTTTTACTTAAGATCCTTATTCCTTGGCTAGGATCGTGTAGACCTTTTGAAGCTGCACTGAAACTGCACTTTGGACCTTCAACCCATTGGTCCCCATTAAAGTCCACTATATGGAGAATAATCCTGGAATGTTTTCCCCAGAAACCTTAATTTCCTTTTGCCTGTAGAAAGAAAGAACATCTTAGATGATATGGGGTGACTGATCAGGAAATTTTAATTTTGGAGTGAACTAACCCTTTAAATAGTCTATTTACAGTATGAATAGACACTGCTGTAAAGTGTCTTTTTTGTTTAAAAATAAACTGTCCATTTCAGCCATTTTTTAACTTCAGCTACATGTTGTAACTCAAAAACTAGCTTGTGTCAGCCAACCATATTTCTTCTAGGTTTCTGATTGGCCTAAAAAATCTGTTTACAAAGAATGTTTTTTCTCAGGACACTTATTTTGATGATATCTGTCATGCAGTAGGGGCATTTTATATGTTTATTGTATTAAGACATGTATTTACATCATGTCATCATGTATTTTCCATTTCATCTTTGTGTCACGAATTGAGCCTCCGTCGTCCTGTCATCATGAACTCTTGCACTACACATCATGGACTTCATCCCCCACAAGCCACTGCACCAATCACTGCTCACACCTGCTCCTCGTGACCCACTGCACTGATTGCTGCACACATCTGTTCCTCATTTACACTGACTACATATAAGCCACTCACTCACACAGCGTTTTCGCGAAGTCTTGTTTAGCCTAGCTACTTTTCTGAGTGTTCCTTCCCGTGTTTTATCCTTGGACTACTCTATCGTGTTTGATCCCTCGCTGCCAGCCTCGACCCTTCTGCTTGTACCTAGATTATGATTTCTGCCTGCCCCTGTGTGTTTGTTTGTGTTTGTTAAATTAAATGCTGCATATGGATCCGCTCGCCTCAGACGGTTTGTCACAGAAGACTTCGCCACACCTGGATCCAGCGGCTTCCCAGTCCAACATGAATTCAGTGGCACGGATTATGCGTCTCCGTCAGGGTGAGCGTCACATTGCGGACTACATAACAGACTTTTTGGAACTGGCTAAACCAACCTCATTGAATAATTTGTGTCTGATCTTTTTCCGTGGAGGACTGTCTGAGCCACTTGCCTCTCTTATGCCACTACATGAGCCAGGCGGGACTCTCATACAATATCTCAACATGGCACTACAAATGTCCGAATCTGCACGCACGATGGCTGCAACGCCCGAGTCAAGTCCAGACACAGCTTCACTTCATCAGCCAAGTCAAGTAACAGCTGTTGTTCCTGCTCAGTCAAGTCAGGTCACAGCTGTCATTCCTGCTCAGTCAAGTCAGGTCACAGCTGTCGTTCCTGCTCAGTCAAGTCACAGCTGTTCCAGCCGCGACACGTCAAGTCACTGTTGTTCTCTCAAGGTCAAGCGAGGTCTCGCCCAGCCTTCCAGAGTCACCGCTGGTTCCGCCCAGCCTTCCAGAGTCTCCGCTGGTTCCGCCCAGCCTTCCAGAGTCTCCGCTGGTTCCGCCCAGCCTTCCAGAGTCTCCGCTGGTTCCGCCCAGCCTTCCAGAGCCTCCGCTGGTTCCGCCCAGCCTTCCAGAGTCTCCGCTGGTTCCGCCCAGCCTTCCAGAGTCTCCACTGGTTCCGCCCAGCCTTCCAGAGCCTCCGCTGGTTCCGCCCAGCCGTCCAGAGCCTCCACTGGTTCCGCCCAGCCGTCCAGAGCCTCCACTGGTTCCGCCCAGCCGTCCAGAGCCTCAGCTGGTTCCGCCCAGCCGTCCAGAGCCTCCGCTGGTTCCGTCCAGCCGTCCAGAGCCTCCGCTGGTTCCGCCCAGCCTTCCAGAGCCTCCCCTGGTTCCGTCCAGCCGTCCTGAGATTCCTGTCTGCCCTGTTCAGGCCATGAAGGCCACTAATGAAATTATTTCATGCCTGAATTTCCCACCCACCCTCCCCACTGCCCCAGCCCCGCCACCTCTGTCTCCTCCCTCCGTCGGCTCCACCGTGGGTCTTCATGGTTGTGGCCTGGGTCTTGCTCTGTTCCTCCTGCTCCGGGTCCCTCCTGTTTCCTCCCTGGCTCCTCCCACCTTCGTCACCCCCTTGGACTCTGTTTGTTGTCCCTCTCCAGGGGTGCTGTCCGCCAAAGCCTCCTCCCACATGGACTGTATTTGGAGCATCTGGAAGCCGCTCTTAGGTGAGGGGCTCTGTCACGAATTGAGCCTCTGTCGTCCTGTCATCATGAACTCTTGCACTACACATCATGGACTTCATCCCCCACAAGCCACTGCACCAATCACTGCTCACACCTGCTCCTCGTGACCCACTGCACTGATTGCTGCACACATCTGTTCCTCATTTACACTGACTACATATAAGCCACTCACTCACACGGCGTTTTTGCGAAGTCTTGTTTAGCCTAGCTACTTTTCTGAGCGTTCCTTCCCGTGTTTTATCCTTGGACTACTCTATCGTGTTTGATCCCTCGCTGCCAGCCTCGACCCTTCTACCTGTACCTGGATTATGATTTCTGCCTGCCCCTGTGTGTTTGTTTGTGTTTGTTAAATTAAATGCTGCATATGGATCCGCTCGCCTCAGACCGTTTGTCACACTTTGTTTTGTCTGTTTCATTTTAATGAAAAAAGAGAGAAATGTCTTTCTATGTATGTGTTATATTTGTATCTGATTCAGTTAAATTATACTATATATTTTATGGTAACAATTTATTTTACAGTCTCTTAACTAGTTAATTAGCATGCATAATACTAGGGTTTTAGCCATTAATTAGTACTAATTAAGCACATATTAATGCCTTATTCTACATGACCTTATTCTACATCCCTAATCCTACCCAATATCTAAACTGTACAACTACCTCACTGTCACGATTTGAGCCTCCGTCATCCTGTCATCACAAACTCTTGCACTACACATCATGGACTTCATCCCCCACAAGCCACTGCACCAATCACTGCTCACACCTGCTCCTCGTGACCCACTGCACTGATTGTTGCACGCATCTGTTTCTCATCACACTGACTGTTCATAAACCACTCACACACACAGCTTCTTCACGAAGTCTTGTATTGCCCCGGCTGCATTTCTGAGCGTTTCTTCCCGTGTTTGTTTTCCCGTGTTTTGATTCCTGGACTCCCACTCGTGTTTGATTCTCGCTGCCCGTCCCGACCTTTCTGCCTGTGTTTTACTATGATTTCTGCCTGCCCCTGTGTTTGTTTGCCTGTATTAATAAATGCTGCAAATGGATCCGCTCGTCTCAGTCCGTCCCTGTGACACTTACAAACTATTAATAAGCAGCAAATTATTGAGGGAAAAGTCATAGTTAATAATGAATAAGTGTTACCTATTCTAAAGTGTTACCCATTTTATTTCCAAGTTTTAACCCTAATAAGATGTTTGAGGCAAAATCGCATAGCTTTAGGCTAAACATTTGCCATTTTCTGATTGTTAGAATTACACCTGATCTGCCCTACCAAATATATTTCAGGAATGAAGGCATAGAATTCCATTAGCAGCTGAATTTAAAAGTCTGAATGAAAGAAAGTATGAAATGCTGGAAAATAGCAGACTTCATTAGAACATTTTGACTGGTGAACTCAGCTAGAAAAACTAGCAGTCAAAGGTATGCTGTGCGTATAGTCCAAACTGGTGTTTCAATAATGCAGAAATATGCACAATTTAACTGTAATGTATCATACTAACTCGCAAAAAAAGAGGAAAAAACTGCTGTTGAAAGGTATCCAATTAGCATTCATTAAATCAAGATTTCTTCACAAATAATTTCGAGCTTAAACACACTTTTCTGGGAAAATTGCTTTCAGATGTACCAAGGCCACTAATTAATACTTTATAAGTGCAAAAGGACCTCTAAATTAATTTATTAGCATGTAGGTATGCAGTGAATAGATTTTTAATGCTCCGAGTTGACATTTCATTAATTCATGTTGTGTGCACACTCACATAGGTATTTACTGTGAGCACAGCATTTCAACGACTCACACAAACACATGAGAATGCATTCACACTCTCTCTCTCTCACACACACACATACACACTCACCCACCTGCTGACACACACATGCACCCACCCACAAGGACCAACTTGGCATACACTGATTTAATGAGATATCTTTCAGTCTCTGTGAAATTTCTGCCAGTACATAGAGTGCTGAGACGTTAAATAAACATTCAATTCTCAATTTCACATCTGCCTCGCCTTTCAAATATTTAGAAATGCCAGGGCACACTAGAAACTATCTTGGGATGCTTCACAGTGAGTGACTGCTATGCAATATGTGAAAATCACTTCAGATAATCAAAGACTAGTCTGGCACATGCACAATTTTGGACATGCCCAATTTTTGGATTTTACCTTTGAGCTACATATCCATTCATGATTTTATTATGACCGTATGTGCCTCATTCTGGAAAACTGCCTTATTATTTGATTTGTTTATATGCCTATTCATGTCATTGCAGTTTTGTGACATCAACAGCACTTGACTTTATGATTTACATATACAGTAAACTATACTGTAGCTTCCATTCATTACTGTAACCCTTCACAAATTAACTATCTGAGAAGCATTTCTAAACAGAATTATTTTGGTGAAGTTTCTAATGTATGCTTGACTGAGTGCCGTTAGTAAATGTAATATAAAGGAAGGCTAATTAGATAGTAAGATTACAGCTTTATTGTCTAGATGAGAGTTATTAAAGCATTATTTATTTGTGTTTGTCTGTGGAATCATGCACTGCTTAGTAGCTCTGTACTCTTATACAGAAAATAATACAAAATATTACAAAATAATACTAATATACAACTCACATTGTGTGGTCTGTGTGAATTTGAGCCCAATTAAGGGAATGGTTCACCCAAAAATGAACATGCTTAAAATGTCCTGACATTTAGGCCATTCATGATATAGAGGAGTTTGTTTCTTCAACAGAATAGATTTTGTAGAAATGCAGCATTACATCACTTGCTCACCAATAGATCCTCTGCAGTGAATGGGTGCCATCAGAACGAAAGCCTAACAGATTAAAAAAAAAATCACAATAATCTATAAGCAATTCACACCACTTGAAATATAAAGCGATAATATGTTTTTTTTACTTCTATTTTTTTTTTTTTTTTTACAATTTTTCTAATATTTTTCTAATTTTTCTAATGTATGCTTGACTTAGACACCATTTGTTAATTGTTATATAAAGAAAGGCTAATTAGATAGTCTTTATTTGTATAGATGAGAGTTATTAAAGAATTATTTATTTGTGTTTGTATGTGGAATCATGCGCTACTTAGTGGCTCTGTATTCTTATGCAGAAAATAATAAAAATATTTATTAAGTAAAACTAATATACAACTCACTTGGTGTGGTCTGTGTCCAATTAAGGAAAAACACATTTCACAAAGCCATTTCTTTTTGTACAAAATGTTAAAGAAATAGTTCACCCAAAAATGAACATGCTTAAAATGTCCTCACACTCAGGCCATCCATGATATAGATTAGTTTGTTTTTTTCAACAAAACAGATTTTGGAGAAATGCAGCATTAAATCACTTGCTCACCAATGGATCCTCTGCAGTGAATGGGTGCCGTCAAAACAAGAGCCTCACAGGTTCTAAAAAAATAAAAATCACAATAATCCATAAGCAATCCACACCACTCCAGTCCATCAATTAAAAATCTTGTGAAGTGAAAATATGTTATTAACTTCTATTTTTTTTATTTTTTTTGCAATTTTTTTTGTGTGCAATTTTTCTAATGTATGCTTGACTTAGACACAATTTGTTAACGTAATATAAAGAAAGGCTAATTAGATAGTCTTTATTCTTCTAGATGAGAGTTATTAAAGCATTATTTATTTGTGTTTGTCTGTGGAAACATGCGCTACTTAGTGGCTCTGTATTCTTATGCAGAAAATAATAAAAATATTTAAAAAGTAATACTAATATACAACTCACATGGTGTGGTCTGTGTTAATTTGTGCCCAATTAAGGAAAAACACATTTCACCAAGCCATTTCTTTAAAGGAATAGTTAACCCAAAAATGAACAATCCACACCACTCCAGTCCATCAATTAACATCTTGTGATGCGAAAACAAAAATGTGTTTGTATTAACAACTTCATCATTATGACTTTTTAACTTCTATTTGTTTTTTTGTTTTTTTTTTTTGTTTTTTTGCAATGTTTCTAATGTATGCTTGACTTAGACACCATTTGTTTATGTAATACAAAGGACGGCTAATTAGATAGATTAAGGCTTCTTATGCAGAAAATAATACAAATATTGAAAAAAAAAATAATACTGATACAACTCACATGGTGTGGTCTGTGTTCATCTGTGCCCAATTATAAGGGAAAAAAGAAAACATTTCAACAAACCATTTTTTAATGAAATAGTTCACAAAAAATTGAACATGTTTAAAATGTATCATCCATGATATAGATGAGTTTGTTTCTTCAACAGAACAGATTTTGGAGAAATCGTCTCAGGTTACGTATGTAACCCTGGTTCCCTGAGGGAACGAGATGCTGCGTCATACAACGCTTTGGGGAACGCCATTGGTGGGCCGCACTCTGAGTCATAGTCTACAAGCCAATAGAAGACGGGAGTGACGTCACAGGCGCGGTGACGTCAGCGACCAGGAAGTATAAAGCACGTGCGTTTGAAGCCCGCGGCAGCTCTTTTTAGGAATGAAGCGAGCGCCGCAGGGATGCGGGGATTATGGTCCATGACGCAGCGTCTCGTTCCCTCAGGGAACCAGGGTTACATACGTAACCTGAGACGTTCCCTTCCGGGAACTCGAGCTGCGTCATACAACGCTTTGGGGAACGAGATGTCCACGCCCCCATAATTCCAAATCCCTGCCTAGTGTCTGCTAGGACAAGGGTGGAAAGAGTTGTGTATGGTGAACCTTGCCAGAACACAGGAACAAATCTCCACCTGGGGAAATTGCCAGGACGCGAGAAACAATACATCTCTGTCTGTGACAACCACCAGACAAGAGGGATATATATATGTGCCTCGGCCCTCAGGCCCACAAGGAAAAGGTAGTAGTCCTTTGTCTGGGGACGGCCAGAACAAGAGGGACACAAGAAGTGCCTGGTGAACTTGCCCAGACACTGGAATGGCTCCGCCTGGGGAAATTGCCAGGACGCGAGAAACAATACATCTCTGTCTGTGATAACCACCAGACAAGAGGGAAATATATATCTACCTCGTCACACGAGGAAAATGGTAGGAATACATCTCCTGTCTGGGAACTGCTTCCAGACCAGGAGGAGTAACATTCTCTAGTTCTGAGAGAAGATAGTCCACCTCAGTCTGGACACAGCCAGCACACTGAGGGACAAGGAGTGCCTGGTAGTTTGGGTGCCAGGACACAAGTAATACACCTTTGTCTGGGGAGATTGCCAGACCGAAAAGGTAAAACATACTTTCCTTGATAGAAGGAATGCGCCTTAAGGGATTAAACTCTGCCTAGGGAGATTGCTAGGACAAGAGTAGCATTACAACAGGAATAACAGTACATCTCTTGTCTGGGAAACTGCCAGAACAAGAGGGATAAACTCTGGGCCTAGCCTTACTGCTAGGGCAAGAGGACAAACGAACCAGGAGTGGCTCTGAGGTCAAGTTCGTAGAATCTGACGAACGTTAGAGGTGAGGACCAACCCGCCGCACTGCAGATGTCCTGGATAGGGACACCTGCCATCAGAGCTTTGGAGGCAGACACGGCTCGGGTAGAATGAGCCTTGACTCCCAACGGAGATGGGAGACCAGAGGACTCGTAGGCAGTAGAAATGGCATCCACGATCCATTTACTGATAGTGGGCTTTGAGGCCGGGCACCCCCTCTTAGGGGGGCCGTAACAAACAAAGAGTTGCTCTGATTTACGCCACATGGCAGCTCTGTGGACGTATGTGTCTAGTGCTCTTACTGGACACATTAGGTTATACTTCCGATGGTCAGGCTCCACGAATGGAGGAGGATAGAACGCTTGAAGTGTGATCGGCTGTGGTGTTGAAGACGGGACCTTTGGAACATACCCAGCTCTCGGGTAGAGAAATGCTTTGGCCAACCCAGCAACGCTGCAACGCTCTCCACGTCAACCTCCTCAGAGGAAGACAGGAGAAGCGTTGACTCCTCCTCTTGGAGGGAAGGAACCGCAGTGCGGGCTTCCTCATCCAACAGGAGGTCGACCAATCCACCGGGTGAGGAGAGAGATAGGGGATCACCCGTCTCAACTCCCTCCAGTAGATCGAGCTGCGAACCCCACGAGTGCAGCTGCCGCTCCGCCTCGACGGAAGCGGGGCCAGACCAGCGAGGAACGCTAGCGAAAGCCCCCTCCTCGAAGAGGGCTTTCCGGGAGCGGAGCACCCGCAGCGGAAGACGCTCACACTGCGGGCAGTCAGCCCCCTCAAGAGCTGACCTAGCATGCTCCGCTCCCAAGCAGACCACACATAGATCGTGTGTATCCCTGCCAACAATGAATCTTTGGCAGGGAGGGACACACCAGGGACACTTCCTGGTCGCTGACGTCACCGCGCCTGTGACGTCACTCCCGTCTTCTATTGGCTTGTAGACTATGACTCAGAGTGCGGCCCGCCAATGGCGTTTCCCAAAGCGTTGTATGACGCAGCTCGAGTTCCTGGAAGGGAAGCAGCATTACATCACTTGCTCACAAATAAATCCTCTGCAGTAAATGGGTGCCGTCAGAACGAGAGCCTTACAGGTTCTAAAAAAAAAATAACAATAATATATTAGCAATCCATACCAAGCCATTTTTTTAAACTAAATGTTAAATGAATAGTTAAACCAAAAATGAACATGTTTAAAAAGTATTCACCCTCATTACATCCATGATATAAATGAGTTTGTTTCTTCAACAGAACAGATTTTTTGGAGAAATGCAGCATTGCATCACTTGCTCACCAATGGATCCTCTGCAGTTAATGGGTGCCGTCAGAATGAGAACAGGTTATAAAAATATCACAATAATCCACAAGCAATCCACACCACTCCAGTCCATCAATTAACATCTTGTGAAGCGGAAAAAAAAATGTGTTTTTGAATTAACAACTTCATCAATATGACTTTTTAACTTCTAATTGTTTATTGCTTTTTTATTTTTGCAATGTTTCTAATGTATGCTTGATTTAGACGTCATTTGTTGATGTAATATAAAAGAAGGCTAATTAGATAGTCAGATTAAAGCTTTATTTGTCTAGATGAGAGTTATTAAAGCATTATTTATTTGTGTTTGTATGTGGAATCATATGCTACTTAGTGGCTCTGTATTCTTATGCAGAAAATAATAAAAATATTTAAAAAGTAATACTAATATACATTTGTTCATTTGTGCCCAATTAAGGAGAAAAAACATTTAACCAAACCATTTTTTTTTAACAAAATGTTAAAGGAATAGTTCACCCAAAAATGAACATGCTTAAAATGTACTCACCCTCAGGCCATCCATGATATAGATGAGTTTGTTTCTTCAACAGAACAGATTTATGAGAAATGCAGCATATCACTTGCTCAGAAATAAATCCTCTGCAGAAAATGGGTGCCGTCAGAACGAGAGCCTTACAGGTTCTTAAAAAAAAAAAATCACAATAATACATTAGCGATCCACATCAGTCCATCAATTAACATCCTGTGAAGTGAAAAAATATGTGTTTGTATTAACAACTTCATCAATTTGACTTTTTAACTTCTATTTCTTTTTTTTTGTTTTTGTTTTTGTTTTGTTTTTTGCAATTTTTCTAATGTATGCTTGACTTAGATGCCATTTTTAAATATAATATAAAGTAAGGATAATTAGTAAGATTAAGGCTTTATTCGTCTAGATGAGAGTTAATAAAGCATTATTAATTTTTTTTTGTTTGTTTAATCATGCACTGCTTAGTGGCTCTGTAATCTTATGCAGAAAATAATAAAACTATTTAAAAAATAATACTAAGATACAGCTCACAAGGTGTGGTCTGTGTTAATTTGTACCCGATTAAGGGAAAAGAAAAAACATTTCACCAAACAATTTCTTTAAAACGAAATGTTAAAGGAATAGTTAACCCAAAAATGAAGATGCTTAAAATGCACTCACCCTCAGGCCATCCATGATATAGATGATACAGATTGTTTCTTCAACAGAACAGATTTTAGACAAATGAGGCATTACATCACTTTCTCACTGATGGATCCTCTGGAGTGAATGGGTGCCGTCAGAATGTAAAGATGTTATTGTTACATGTTGTTGGAGTGAAAAACACAACGGAGCCAGGAAGTCCAAAACAAACTTATTATTTAACAAATAAACAAGGAAAGTACAACAGTAGACAGGACCATGAAACAGAGGAAAGGCGGGGTTATAAATACTCAAAAAACGAGGAACTAATGAGGATAATTAACTAACACAGGTCAACTTCATCAATATGACTTTTTAACTTCATTTTGTTGCTTCCAGCTAAAATATGAGCCCTTTATCCACAATATTGCTTTCTTCAGTGAAATAGTTTTCTTGTGTGAATAAGGAGAAAAATATGCACAAATCAAGCACTGTTTACAAGCAAATACAAGTTCTAAAAAAATATTTGGGTGGATTTTGATGTGAAAGGATAACAGGATACGAATCTGGATATTTTAACTTATATTTTAGGTATTATGGACTCTTAGACTATATGGACTATTTTGGCCAGAAGCGATATACAGATACAGACACACAGCGTTCCACTTCACAAGATGGACTGGAGTGGTTGAATGCTTGTGGATTATTATGATGTTTTTATCAGCTGTTTGGACCCTCATTCTGATGGCACCCATTCACTGCAGATGATCCATTGCTGAGCAAATGATATAATGCATTTCTCCAAATCTGTTCAGATAAAGAACAAATTTTAAATGAACTTTGCAAGTAAATGTCAACTTATTCTACAAACTCTAATGCAACCTAACAGTTCACTAATAGTCTAATCAGAGTTAGATTACGTACAGTTCAGACCAAAAGTCTGAATGAGAAGGTGTGTCCAAACTTTTGGTCTGTACTGTATATTTTTCTGTTTATTAAAGTTTTTACTCTACATTTGTGCAGTTTTCAGTGGGTTAGTGATATTTTTTAAATATATATAAATTAATAAATAAATATTTTTTTAAATGGGTTTTTATACAAAAACTGCTTTTTTATGTAAAATTCACTTTATAAAAGACCCACATTTCTAACTTTAATTCATGGGGATAACATGGATAATAAGATGTTTGCCCATCTTTTGGAAAATCCAGTTTAAAAAAACAAAACAAAAAACTACTACAAATAACTTTGACCAGTAGGTGGCTGCAGAGCTCCACTATTTGCTTTTTGCTATTTGACCACCTGAAAGATATTTTTTCACAAGTTTTTTCAGTTGAATTCATATCTACAGTACAGACCAAAAGTTTGGACACACCTGAATGAGAAGGTGTGTCCAAACTTTTGGTCTGTACTGTATAAGTGTCAAATATGTCTAAAGTGGGCTACCGAAATAGATGATAAGATGATATAAACATTGTGCCGTGGCATTAATAAACGAGAAATAAACTGTAGGGCAATGCACTGAAAAAGAGACGCCCATTTTATCCAAGTTCTTTGTAGAACACTCAAAAACAGTTTTTCATAATTTCACCAAAATGAATATGCCATTTTTATGTGTGTATTTTTTTTTTTTTTTTTTTACTGTCAAACCACTCTGCAAATATTTGCCATACAGTAACAATAGTTCCTCTCTGCTTTGCTCTGTTCTCAGCTCTGCGTACTGCATGACTTGGCTGTCAAGGAGACTCTGGTTATTAAAAGATATTCCTCTGCTTCCCATTTCCTAGCAAATCAAAGGATTATGAATCTTATTTCCTTCCCATAAAGATTAAATGAAAAATCAGTGCTCTAATGGATGGGCCTATTTTAATCTAGCACATTAATACTTTAGTATGCAGGATATTATTGTTCTATTACAATGACCGTAATCATTTTTGTTTCATAATCTCTGTCAGTCCTGAAATTGTTCACTTCGTTTAATGCTGGTTCTTGCCACGAGGATCATTAATTACCGACTGATCTCAAGGTCTGTTTGGAAGAACGGCATGTTTGATAGCACTTTGTGTCAAATAAGACATGTCGAACTGCTTCGAATACAAGCATGTAAGATAGCTTATTTTTTAAAAGCTATTAAAATAATTTTCCACATTTTCATTATTTTTGGAATGAAACACTTCAGTTTAGTATTCACTATATTCGTATTAAAAACATAAGAATTATTTTCAATTATATTAGCAATAAAAGTTGAAAATCAAGGAGATAAAAAGTAAATACAGATGATAGGAGAAAGTAAATGTATGAAATAAAAATAGAAATAGAAAAAAGAACAGTTCTGATTCATTTGAACCATCTCAAATGGTCTTTAGATGGGAAATGCTGGAGAGCTGACACTTAACAAGTTCTTTAAAATGAAAAACATATGCCTATTGTCATATTGTCATGTCACACGGTCACTGCAGCAGACTGAAAGTGAAACTCACTTCTTTAATGCTGTCCTCAATAGACTGCAAAGTCAAAGCCTTAGATGTTTTGATTAATTTCAGTTTGGAAATGGAAACGTCTGCATTGGAGAAAATTGTTATGAAAAACTCTTCTCATGCCTTTACATATTATTCATTGTGGTAAATGTTATACATTCTTTATTTCTTTATTTTAAGGACCAAGCATGCATATCACTAGCATATCTGTGACCCTGGACCACAAAACCAGTCTTAAGTAGCACAGGTACATTTATAGCAATAGCCAAAAATTCATTGTATGGGTCAAAATTATAGATTTTTATTTTATGCAAAAAATCATGTTCCATTAAGATATTTAATACATTTCCTACGTAAATATCTCAAAACCTAATTTTGCATTAGTAATAATAATAAAAAGAACTTCACTTGGAAAACTTTAAAGGCGATTTTCTCAATATTTAGATTTTTTTGTTTTTGTTGTTCTAGTTCTCGACCAAATAGTGTCCCATCCTAACAAATCATAGATCAATGGAAAGCTTATTTTGAAAAAAAATGACTTATGTGACTGGTTTATTAACAAGCAGCAAATTAGGAGCTTATTATAGGTAGTCAGTGTTGAGAATTGGTCCCCAACTAAAGTGAGACAACAAATGTATATTAAATATGTTAAAATCAATGTGATTTTTCTCAAACAAGTGAGACAGGAAATGTATTATTATTATGAATTGCTAAGAACTTCACTGAAAAAATTATTATTATTTTTTTTAAGGTAAGTGGTTGCAATCTTTTTTTTCTATTTTAGCTGCATTTAAGTAAAAAAAATGTTGAAAGTTAGTCAACAAAATGTGTTTATTTAAATGTGTTCATTTGGACAACTTTAAAGGCGATTTTCTCAAAATTTTTATGTTTTTTATTTATTTATTTTTCTGCAGATACTCTAATAGTTGTATCTCAGGCAAATAGAGTCCTATCCTATCAAATCATACATCAATGGAAAGCTTATTTTGAAAAATTTACCTATATGAATGGTTTTGTGGTTCAGGGACACATTTGCTGTTTATTAGTACTTTTAAAGCACATATTAATACCTTAGTCTGCAAGACCATATTTTAAGATCCCTTAATCATATTCATAATTAACTTAACAATTATTAACAAGCAGCAAATTATGAGTTTATTATACGTAGTCAGTAGTGAGAATTGGTCCCCAACTAACGTGTGACTAAATGTATCTTATATATTCAATTCAATTCAATTCAATTCAAGTTTATTTGTATAGCGCTTTTCACAATACGAATCGTTGCAAAGCGCTGTACAAAAGTTTAGGCTACTACAATATATTTAGTAATTTTAGTATTTAGTGGTGAATACTGTATGTCAAGTCGATGTACATATGATATAAATGTTAAAATCAGTAACTGTGTAATCGAACAGATGATGAACACTAATTGCAATGATTATGTGCTGTGATCAAACTTGTAAGAAAATTATGTAGTGCTGTATGTTGTTTCAAGGCTGGCATCATCTGCGGTCCTCTGAGGGGTCGGCATCATCTCTTCTTCTGAATCCAGACTGAATCTTGTGTAAATCCTAGTTACCACGGGATGGAAATCCCGTGGCAGAAACAGAGAAACAAATAGAGAAATAATTAGCGTAGCTGCTGTTCCAACTTCCAACCAAACAAAAATGATGTGTTTAGCCCAAGCTGAAGAATATTAATGTGCATTTGATCAGATGTAACTGAAGTACAACGTTATGAGATACATTATGTGAATGCTTGGCTAAAGAGATGAGTCTTTAATCTAGATTTAAACACAGAGAGTGTGTCTGAACCCCGAACGTTATCAGGAAGGCTATTCCAGAGTTTGGGAGCCAAATGAGAAAAGGCTCTCCCTCCTTTAGTGGACTTTGCTATCCTAGGTACTACTAAAAGTCCAGAGTTTTGCGACCTTAGGGAGCGTGAGGGATTGTAGCGTAGTAGGAGACTAGTTAGGTATGCAGGAGCTAAACCATTAAGGGCCTTATAGGTAAGAAGTATTATTTTGTAAGTGATACGGAACCTAATAGGTAGCCAGTGTAGAGACTGTAAAACTGGGGTAATATGATCATATTTTCTTGATCTGGTAAGGACTCTAGCAGCTGCATTTTGGACTACCTGTAGCTTATTTATTGAAGAAGCAGGACAACCACCTAGTAGTGCATTACAATAGTCCAGTCTAGACGTCATAAATGCATGAACTAACTTTTCTGCATCAGAAACAGGTAACATGTTCCGTAGCTTAGCAATGTTTCTAAGATGGAAGAATGCTGTTTTAGTAACATAGGAAATATGATTTTCAAAAGACAGGTTGCTGTCTAATATAACACCCAGATTTTTGACTGTAGAGGAAACAACAGTACATCCGTCTAGTTGCAAGTTGTAGTTTAAGAGATTCTGTGTACTCTTTTTTGGTCCAATAAGTAATATCTCAGTCTTATCTGAATTTAACAGTAGAAAATTATTGGTCATCCAGTCTTTCACATTTTTAACACACTCTGTTAACTTTGCTAAGTTAGAAGTTTCATCTGGTCTTGTTGAAATATATAGTTGAGTGTCATCAGCATAACAATGGAAACTAATCCCATATTTCCTAATAATATTACCAAGGGGTAACATGTAAATTGAAAATAGTAGAGGACCTAGGACAGATCCTTGTGGCACTCCATACTTTACTGGTGTTAGCTGCGATGACTCCCCATTTAAATACACAAAGTGATAGCGATCGGACAGGTATGATCTGAACCATCTTAATGCCTGCCCTTGAATACCTGTATAGTTTTGTAATCGATCTATGAGTATTTCATGATCTATAGTGTCGAACGCAGCACTAAGATCAAGTAAAACTAGCAATGAGACGCAGCCTTGATCTGCCGCAAGTAGCAAGTCGTTTGTGATTTTTACAAGTGCAGTTTCTGTGCTATGATGGGGCCTGAAGCCTGACTGAAATTCTTCAAAGATATTATTATTTTGCAAGAAGGAGCACAATTGAGCAGACACAACTTTTTCTAGAATTTTAGACATAAATGGAAGATTAGAAATGGGTCTGTAATTTGCCAGTTCACTAGGGTCTAGCTGTGGTTTCTTAATAAGAGGTTTAATAACTGCTAGTTTGAATGGTTTTGGGACATGACCTAAAGATAACGATGAGTTAACAATATTAAGAAGCGGTACTTCTGCTACAGGTAACAACTCTTTTAGTAATTTAGTGGGTACAGGATCTAATAGGCATGTTGTTGGTTTAGATGTGGTGATAAGTTTATTTAATTCTTTCTGTTCTATAGTTGTAAAGCACTGCAGTTTTTCTTCCGGTGTAATGACTAATGTTGAAGTATCAGTTGCTGTAGTATCTATATTTGTTATTGTATTTCTAATGTTGTCTATTTTATCAGTAAAGAAATTCATAAAGACATTACTATTAAACTGTGCAGTTTAATATGTTAAAATCAATGTGATTTTTCTCAAACAAGTGAGACAGGAAATGTATTATTATTATAAATTGCTAAGAACTTCATTTGGACAACTTTAAAGGTGATTTTCTCAATATTTGGAATTTTATTTATTTATTTATTTATTTTTGCAGATACTCTAATAGTTGTATCTCAGGCAAATAGAGTCCTATCCTAACAAATCATACATCAATGGAAAGCTTATTTTGAAAAATTGACCCATATGAATGGTTTTGTGGTTCAGGGTCACATTTGCTGTTTATTAGCACTTTTAAAGCACATATTAATACCTTAGTCTGCAGGACCATATTTAAGATCCCCTAATCCTATCCATAATTAACTTAACAATTATAAACAAACAGCAAATTAGGAGTTTATTTAGGCAGGTAGTCAGTAGTAAGAATTGGTCCCCAACTAAAGTGTGACTACAAATGCATCTTATATATTATTATTATAAATTGCTAAGAACTTCATTTGGACAACTTTAAATGCGATTTTCTCAATATTTGTATTTATTATATATTTTTTTGCAGATGATCTAATAGTTGTATCTCAGCCAAATAGTGTAGCATATCATACATCAATGAAAAGCTTATTTTGAGAAATTTACCCATATGACTGGTTTTGTGGTTCAGGGTCACATTTGCTGTTTATTAGTACTTTTAAAGGACATATTAATGCCTTAGTCTGCAGGACCATATTTTAAGATTCCCTAATCCTATCCATAATTAACTTA
Source organism: Garra rufa (assembly GCF_049309525.1). Classification (NCBI taxonomy): domain Eukaryota; kingdom Metazoa; phylum Chordata; class Actinopteri; order Cypriniformes; family Cyprinidae; genus Garra; species Garra rufa. The sequence continues at coordinate 36,364,021 of NC_133376.1, forward strand.
ACAATTATTAACAAGCAGCAAATTAGGAGTTTATTTAGGCAGGTAGTCAGTAAGAATTGGTCCCCAACTAAAGTGTGACTACAAATGTGTCTTATATATGTTAAAATCAATGTGATTTTTCTCAAACAATTGAGACAGGAAATGTATTATTATTATAAATTGCTAAGAACTTCATTTGGACAACTTTAAAGGTGATTTTCTCAATATTTTGATTTTTTTTTTTGCAAATACTCTAATAGTTGTATCTCAGGCAAATAGTGTCCTATCCTATCAAATCGTACATCAATGGAAAGCTTATTTTGAAGAATTGACCCATATGACTGGTTTTGTGGTTCATGGTCACATTTGCTGTTTATTAGTACTTTTAAAGCACATATTAATGTCTTCAGGAGCATATTTTTAGATCCCTTAATCATATCCATAATTAACTTAACAATTATTAACAAGCAGCAAATTACAGTAGGAGTTTAAGTAGGTAGTCAGTAGTGAGAATTGGTTCCTAACTAAAGTGTGTCTACAAATTTATACACAATGTGATTTTTCTCAAACAAGTGAGACGGAAAATATATTATTATTATTAAAAAGTTCTATTCCCTTTGCAGAGCTTTCAGAGTTTTTGCTGATCTCACAGTGAGTCAGAGGATGTACATGGGGATTGTTTGTCTGGATATTATCCACAAATGACTGATTTTGGCACTAAGTTCGAGGCATATTTACTGCATGGGGAGTGTTAAACCATGAACCATACCAACTTGGATTTTCTGGCCTCTTTAATGATGGGTTTTAATTGTCTTTTATGCTCTGTGCGCTTCTTGCAATCCAAGATTTTCGCATCATTAATCCTATGATAATACGGTTTACTCTGTTGTAAAATAGCTGGGGATCAGGTTCCGGAAAAAGATCATGCTGGAAAATGACCGGATGAAGATGATCAGTAAATGATGGTGAAGGTGATTGAGGCCCAGGAGCAATTTGACCCGCTGTTGCCCTGGAAGAGAGAAAGAGAGAGAGAGAGAGAGAGAGAGAGAGAGAGAGAGAGAGAGAGAGAGAGAGAGAGAGAGAGAGAGAGAGAGAGAGAGAGAGAGAGAGAGAGAGAGAGAGAGAGAGAGAGAGAGAGAGAGAGAGAGAGAGAGAGAGAGAGAGAGAGAGAGAGAGAGAGAGAAATCACAGTCACGACATTTGTCTAATGGCAAGTCTGTTAGAAATGATAAATTACTGCAGAAGTTGAATAATTGGCTGTAAGTAATTTTGAGAACTGTTACAAAATGTGTTAAAGGAATAGTGCATCTAAACTATTTTTAGATTTGTTTGGATTACTGTGATTTTATCAGCTGTTTGGACTCTCATTCTGATGGCACCCATTCACTGCAGAGCATCCATTGGTGAGCATAATGCTAAATTTATCCAAATCTGAAGAAGAAACAAACTCATCTATATTTTGGATGGCCTGAGGGAGAGCACATTTTCAGCAAATTTTCATTTTTGGATGAACGGTTTCTTTAAATGTGAAAGGAAATGTTCACCGACCAAGATCAATAATCATCACCAATTAATTTAAACATTCAGTTTTTGAACTTTTCAGAACATAATTGATTCATTTTCCACAGCCTGTAGTTTCATAGAGATTTTAGCAATTTTAGCAACGAGTACAGACCTATTATACTGTACTGCAAGTTTTAAAATAATTCAATGCATAACCACGAGACATTAAACAATTGAGTCGTAATGACAAATTGATTGTTGTCGAATCACCCTCTCGCCTCATAACCACTCATTCACGATGGTGTAAAGTCAAACGGTTGTTCTCTCCTTTAAAATTATTTCAGAAATCCTTCGAATATTTTAATGCTAATATTATAAGCTCACAAGCATAATATGATAAGCTGACAAGCTTATTCTAAGCTGTGAAGTTTAAAGAGTTTCTCCCATTAGTTATCGGACGGGGCATTAAATTGCACCAGCGCTCTAGCAGGTACAAAGTTAAATTCTCTTTTAACTTGGAAAGGAGATTAGTTTGACTGCCAGTGACAGTGTCATATACAGAGGGGCTGGGGTTTATCTGGGCTGCATGCGAAGCACAGGTGTTTGGGTACAGGACCAGGAAGCAGACAGAGGCGATTATCTGACGGCCTGTGATATGCACTGAGGTGTCAGTCTGCTCTGAGAGTAACTACAGCTGTGCGAGGGAAAACATCACTATGGCAACCCTGTTAACACAGTACCAGAGGAAGTGCATTGTCTGACAGGACTCAAACATCAGTCAAAAACTCATGCAAGTCAATCAGCTATGTACACTTGCATTCAAAAGTTTGAGCTTATAGCATTTTCTTTATGTTTTTTTGAAATAGGTCCCTCATGCTCACTGTGGTTGCATGTATGTCATCAAAAATATTTCACAGGTAATATATTAATACATGTTTTCCATTAAATCTCCCCAAGAGAAAAATTCTTATATGCAAAAATGTCTATACTATTATTTGGAAAACGACCTGATCAAATCCTTGCAAATTTTGTATTTTAAATAAAGTTTAAAGAGGTGCATTTCAAAATACTTCCCAAAATTTACCCATGTAAAGTCACTCTTTTTTAAATTCATGGACATTGACAATAGTTGCAGTTTCTGTAACACACATGTGGAAGACTTGTGCCATTTGTTTTATAATTGTGATTTATCTCTTGGTCAGATGTTAGTGCCTTTCTTTTTCTGCAAAGGGATTGTTAATTATATGCTATCTTTAAAAGATGTTATTTGTACTTATTCACACAAAAGTAAAATTATTATGTCGTTAACTTTTACATTTTGCAAGGTAAATATTATATTCATAAACAGAAATTTGCGAAATGCATACCAAAGTGTAATTTATTTTTTATCAGAAATGGAAGCTTGGAAAAAGTCTCTAAAGTGAAGAAATAACAAAAAGAATGACATATTGTTTCATGAAGTATTTTTTTTTTTTCTGGTAATGCTCCCCCGCTGCAACCATTGAATATGACTTAAGGAAAAAGGAAGAAAATTTAAAGTATTGTTTAGTTGTTTCCGTTTTTATTTATTTATTTATTATTTATTTATTATCTATTTTTCTCCTCTTAATCACTTTTTGCTCTTATATTTTGTGTATCTGGATTATATATATATATATATATATATATATATATATATATTAGTGGTGGGCCGTTATCGGCGTTAACGTGCTGCGTTAACGTGAGACTCATATCGCGCGATAAAAAAATATCGCCGTTAATCTATTCTCAAAGTTGGGTTGGGAGCTGGGTCTAAACTACGCAAGTTATGATGACTTTCACTTTGATATTTTAGCGCGGATGACGTATATCTAGTTGAATTGCAATGTAGGGGCGAGAACGAGTCTTCAACTTCTGTGAAATTACCACATCAAATGAGACGCGCAGACATGGATGCAGTTATGAAGCCGCTTCAGGGCAGGTGCGTGCGTTGCTAGACCCTTTTTACTGGGGCACGTGCCCCAGTGAAAATCTGCTGTGCCCCAGTAAAATCTCAAGTTTGAGTTATAATTTACTTTGATAATCCCGAAATAAAGACATTATACTATATGCAACAACTGAATTGACGCTTCTAAAAGCAACGCAGTTTATTGGAAGATGCACGCAGATAGGCTATCCGCGCGCCTGTATATTTTACTGGAACGCGCACGTCGTACAGCCTTTTGCGCAGAAGTACTTGGTTACACAAGTTTGTATAGTTAATTGTGTTTTAAATGCAATTGTCAAGCAGTTTGTAATGCATTTTGGAAACAGGAGATGAGCGCCTGGTCTAATGCGCCACCTGGCTTGAGAAACCCGTTCTCAAAGACTTACTTTTAGTCATTATTTGGGTAGCACACATATTCTGAATGCTTTCAGAAGAATTCAAATTAGCTATTTTAATCTAGATTAATCTAGATTAATTTCAAGATTTAATCTAGATTAATCTAGATTAAAAAAATTAATCTATGCCCACCACTAATATATATATATATATATATATTAGGGGTGGGCATAGATTAATTTTTTTAATCTAGATTAATCTAGATTAAATCTTGGAATTAATCTAGATTAATCTAGATTAAAATGGCTAATTTGAATTCTGATGAAGGCATTCAGAATATGTGTGCTACCCAAATAATGACTAAAAGTAAGTCTTTGAGAATGGATCATAAAGCTCATAAAGCTGTTCTATGATAATTTGTTGATGAAAATAAATTATGTTCAATTAGATGTACTTGTGTTTACTAACTAACTAACAATGAAATTATTTTTTCTACCTATTAGATTGTGTTTTTTAACGTCAACACCTACCCAACCCATTACATGTTACACCGTACTTTTATTTTGACAGGTTGTCATGAAGTTTCTGTGTATACAGTATGATATGATGCTAGTTTTCTCAAATGAAACGGTAAAAGTGACACTCACAGCAGTTTGGGAGATTGAGTTTATCTGTTCATGTGAGATGAAAATGCCAAAAATTACCGGGAGCGTCACGTGTGTTTCAGTATGCGTGTAGTAAAAGCTCGTTTCGGCCATTCATATACAGCTAGGCAAACGGAACATATCGGATTCATATTAAAACGGTCTTTTTGCATTTCAGTTTTCACATACACTAGTCCATATCGCGATTTGAATTAAGTGACAGACAAACATTTGATTTATGAATCCAAAAAACGAAGAATTTACGTGGCATTTCGCGCTATAGTAGATTCGGTTTTTATGAATGGAGGACGACGCGACCCCGTCTGTGTTTTGGCGGAGGAGACCATATTCTATAGTCTTCGGTATAACGTTACATCCGCGTTAAACTATCAAGGTGAAAGTCATCATAGCTTGCGTAGTTTAGACCCAGCTCCCAACCCAAATTTGAGAATAGATTAACGGCGATATTTTTTTTATCGCACGATAAGAGTTTCACGTTAACGCAGCACGTTAACGCCGATAACGGCCCACCACTAATATATATATATATATATATATATATATATATATATATATATATATATATATATATATATATAAAAATACCTGTTTTCTGTTTTAATATGTTTTAAAATGGAATTGATTCCTGTGATGCAAAGCTGAATTTTCATCTTCATTACTCCAGTTTTCAGTGTCACATGATCCTTCGGAAATCATTCTAATATACTGATTGGCTGCTCATAAAATTTTATTTTTATTTTATTATCAATGTCTCTAAACGATCAGAGTTCATGCAGAGCTAGACCAAGACGGGCATTTGTGGTTAAAAAGTATATAAATTGTAATTTTTATTTATTTTTTTAAATTAACTGATCGTTTCGGTAGATAATACCCTTCTTCCTTGGTTGGGATCGTTTAGAGCCCTTTGAAGCTGCATTTAAACTGCATTTTGGAAGTTTAAACTTGGGGGCACCATAGATATCAATTATATGGAGAAAAATCCTGAAATATTTTTTTCGAAAAACATAATTTCTTTACGACTGAAGGAAGAAAGACATGAACATCTTGGATGACAAGGGAGTGAGTACATTATCTGTACATTTTTGATCTGGAAGTGAACTACTATATATTACTATACTATATTTTTGTGGAAACAGTGATACATTTTCAACATTATCTGATGAATAGAAAGTCCATTAAATAGAAAGTGTAACAATATAAATATTTTGACTGATTTTTGGTCAATTGAATGCATCATTGATGAACAAAAGCATTCATTTATTTTAAATAAAATAAAATTAAATAATCATTAGAACCATAGTGTATGCATAAGTTTACATTTTCCTCTGGGATTGAGCCCTTGGTGTTGCTTTATAATGTACTGTACATATATAAGATATAAAATAAATAAATAAAATTCTCAGCACTGCTGCCAGACATTTTGCATTCTATTTATCTATTTTTCACCTTCAGGAAATACTTTTAAAGCATTCCTGTAGTAAATCATGGCGTTAGCTGCTAGCAATACCAAGGTCATGGGTTCCATCCCTAGGGAATATGTGAACATGTGAAATGTATAATTTAAAGGCAATGTAAGTCACTTTGGATAAAAGCATCCGCTAAATGCATAAATGTAAGTACAAGAACATATTCTCAGACGTATGATACCCAAGAGGTATCTCTCTTAACATGCATGGCGCGTGGCTGGTCAGCAACAATGAAGCTCATCGCATTAACCTCCAAGTCTAGCCATTGATCTGTTTTGCTAAACTCCAGGGATCCACAGAGTTGCCAATGAATCAATGGCTTATTGAAAGGAATGATGCCTAAGACCAACACGAAATGTCCCTTTGCCTTTTTCAAATATGTATCTTTTTATTTTCGAGTCCCGCCATTTTGCCATTACCCAACAATTCACATACATTTTGGGTGTTAACATAAAACTTTTCCTCGACTTAAACTTGTAAAATGACTGAACGTGTAAAACATGGGGCTCTAATGATACCCAAATGGGAGACGCTACTTTCATCTATAGATATTTCTCTTGAAGCGTCTAAGCTTACACGAATCAAATAATTCCACTGATCTGGCCCAGAGGCCTCTCCGGGGGTCGCAGTAATTATTCCTCTTTGAGGTGCTGAATATGTATTTATGTCTAATCAGGCCTCACTCTCTCACAAACCAACCCAGCAATTAACCTTCTCTATTGGTCATGTATTTTGGACACAGTAAATGAAGTGTTACTGGGGTCCAACTCTCTCTGTGTTTACTGGTCTCAATTAGTCACTGATAGTGCATGCAAGAAACAGCTGGCCAGCTTTGTCTGTATAATCTCTTTCTGCAGCTGGAGCGGGCAGGCAGCATGTTCCTCTAATAAGTTGTGCTGCCTCTATTGGGAAACACAGTCAAGGGGCTCTGGATCAATGCCGACTCTGACACTCGTGGCTTTTTTTCTATTATGCATGTCCAGAGCAGATCCCCAAACTCTAATGAATAGAGAGCACAGCGTCTTTTTATATATAAAAAAAAAGAAAAATGAGAAGAAAAGACCACAAACAACCACACAAGTCACTGCATGAGGCAAGAAGGCTTTATGGAGATGAATGGATGAATGCATATATGCAATGAATGAATGCATAATGCATTAGATATACTAGAGGTAGAGACATAGGTGTAGAGTAGACATAGAAAGGAGTGAAATATTTAGTTCATCTCAGCATTAAAAGTGATCACCTAGCACCACACTTTTTTCATTAGTGGTAGGGATTTTTGGTAGTGGCAAGTAATTGTCTGTATGAGTGAGCCATTGATTCATTCACTTAAAGTTCATATTGCAGGTTAGATACTCCGGTGAATTGATGTATAGAAAAATAATGTAGGAACCAGATTTTCTTTAAAATATACTTCAAAATATGCTATTAAGGCTTCTGGAGTCGTTTTTGTGAGAGAATTTTACTTGCAAACTGGCAAAACCGGCAGTGACGTCACGAGAGGGAGAACGGTCAATGTAAACCATAGGAATACAATGGATCGCAATGACCGTTCAGACGCGGAGAACATTTAAAATGTTTATTTGCACTTGTATGACGAACCACAGACACAAATATGAGCCTGCTATGTGGCCAAGAGAACAGGGACATGCCAGGATTAAATAGAACAACGGTCAGAGGAGACAAATTAAGTTGTGGTGCGAGGAGAGGTCTCTTGGTGAGCGATCAGTGTTAGCTGACGATATCTAATCGGGCAAAATCATAGCATTGGTCATCTAGAAGTATTGATTCTACTTACCAGTAACACAAATGAATAATCGTTGATCAAGCGTGTCATACTCGTTAATATGGGTTCTTATTATCGCGCGCGCGAGAGAGAGATAAACACCTTTTTGTTTTATTATATGCTTATATTGGAAATGTCCCCAAACCTGATGTGCTGTCTCTGACTCTGCACCCAGGCTTTGAGGCTTGCTGTCTGAAATCAAAAAAGGTTCTACATATAGCTTATATGCATTTCAGGCAGGGGCATAGACATCTCCAGGCCAGCAGACATGATTAAGTTTATGGTCGAGATCATTTATTACTCTGTGCTAAATACTTGTACGTACAAACAAACAGTAAAATGTAATCTCAATTACAGTTTGACTATATTTAGGTGACAAATACATATAAAGTAAAACTTTTTGATGCCATTGGTATAAGACAATTAATATTGACAGCGCTGGTATTCATCAGGAAGCCCTTACCTGCATGTGTTGTGTCAGCTTTTAGACAGTTTAGAGAGGAAGGATTACTTTATAAAGGTTTTGAACCCCATTTTGGTGACAATCAATAAAAAATAATCACAATCACAAATTGTCTTACTGTATAAATTTATGGCTAATTCAATTCAGTTTAATTTATACAGCAATAAATCATAAATATTATTTCATAGTACTGTTAATACCCAACTTAAAACACAACATTGCAACTGTTAATATATATATATGTAGATGTACCAAACATATCCTACTGAAAGAAAAATATTTTCAGTGTGGGTATCACACTAGTGTGTTACATTAAAGGTGGTTAATAACAGCTGGCCTCCACTGCTTCAGATCTTCACACACCCTCATGTCTTGCAATGTCTCCCAAAGCCCTATAAACACACATGACAAAAAATGACAAATTGGCTGTGCAAACAATGTTACTAAGCTGTAACTAGACTTGATAATATTAACAAACTGAGGATAACTGACCAGTTATGCCTTCTCATATGGTACCGTTTTTACACAGTTCTTAAAATTTAATTGCTAATGCTTACAAGCTAGCTACGGTGCTTTACAACAACTTATACACATCTCGTTGTCTCATTATTTAAATATATATGTTCACGGATTTGGTATTTATGAGAAGTTATGAGAAGAAAAACAAGACTTACGGTGCACAGTTCACGTTTTCGTCGAGCTGCATCTCTGACTGCTTCGGACAAACCACAGGCTGACGGCGGACCTGATGATGGTGCTGTGTGCACCGAAGGAACTGCACCAGCTCTGAGCCTCACTTGGTTCTTGCTTCAGCATCTCATGTTGAACTGCATCATATCGCCGGGATGATGATAATCCTCCGGTGTAAAGTGAACGCGATCTTCGAAGCAGATGCATTAGTATAGGCCCGTCTCTTCACCCGCACAAACGCACCCAGATACGGAAGACCGTTAACCCGTGGACACAATGTCCTGACAGGCTGGAGTTTGTGCAGCCTCCATAAACACAATAATTTACCATGACGATGATCAATTGAAATAAAAAACAACTACTGAAAACACTAACTCACGATTGCTCCTACTGAATAGCAACAGAGCTTGGTGAATGACTCCCTCTCGTGAAGTCATATGACGCGGTGTGAAAAAAAAAAGCTGTTTTTGAGAGCGGTCAAGGAAATCGTCACTTTGTCTTCAAAATTTGTGCCCTTACGTCTTGTAAAATGTTTTCAAATCCTGCATTAACGGTTCGTATAGTATTTTCATACACGGATAAATGTTTATCTCAAATTTATTTTTAACCTGCAATATGCACTTTAACTGATTTCTTCAAACTAACTTATTTATTCGGGCACAAAACAAGTGACTGCCTTTATGAGTGAGTTCTTGACTCATTCACTCAAACAATTTGTTCAAACACCTTTATTTAGGCACAAAACAAGTCACTTTTCTTTATGAGCGAGTCATTGATTCATTTATTCAACTGATTTGTTCAAACTCATTTATTTAAGCACAAAACAAGTGACTGTCTGTATGAATGAGTCATTGATTCATTCTCTTAACTTTTCCATTTACACTCATTTTGTAATTCAGGCACAATTCACTCAATTTTAATTCAGGCAACTCTAACCCTTTATTTAAACTCAGGTATTTAAATAGGCACAAAACAAGTGACTTTTTATGAGCGAGTCATTGATTAATTTACTCAACTGAATTGTTCAAACACATTTATTTAGGGAAAAAAAACTATTGATTGTATTTATGCGTGAGTCATTGTTTCATTCACTCAATTTTTTTTTATTCAAACTCACTTTTTTATTAAGGCACAAAACAATTGACTGCCTTTATGAATGAGTCATTGATTCATTCATTCAACTTATTTGTTCAAACTCATTTATTTAGGCACAAAACAAGTGGCTGATTCATTCACTTAAGTTTTTTATTCAAACTCACTTCTTATTCAATCACAAATCACTGGACTGCCTTTATGTCATGGATTGGCCAGGTTCTTCCACCTCCTTCACACAACGATCACTATCACCTGATAATTAATGACACACACCTGCACCGAATCAGCCACCACCTCATATAAGCACACCTCAAACACCACTCAGTGTCCGGGCTCGTTTGCACGAAGCGGACTCATTGTGATGCTCAGTCGAACTCACAATTCTACCAAAATACTTAACTGTTGTTACTTACCTGATCCTCTGCTCTGTTCCAGTCAAGTTCAGCGATCCTCCGAATCCAGTCAATGGTGTGTGCGTGTGGGTGTGCCGTAAGTCTGTCTGCCATTCTTCAACGATGTGTGTATCATCAGCCAGAAGTTCTCCTCCCGTCGTTCCTGCAAAGGAAACATCCACAATCAGTCTACATTGATATCTCACGGAATATATCCTCACGAACTGTTGAACTTACCTGTCTCTGCACGTCACCATCCATCCTGCTCACCTAAATAAACATCACTGCTTTTACTTACCTCTCTCGTCGGTCTGCTTCCTTAACACTTTATGAATGAGTCATTGATTAATTTGCTCAACTTATTTGTTCAAACTTATTTATTCAGGAACAAAACAAGTGTCTTTCTTTATGAGTGATCATTGATTCATTCACTCAACTTTTTTTTTTTAACTTTCTTTTTTATTTGGGCACAAAACATTTGACTATAAATGAGTCATTGATTAATTCACTCAACTGATTTGTTAAAACTTACTTGTTTATTCAGGAACACAACAACTGAGTCTTTATGAGTGATATTTGATTCATTTACTCAACTTATTTGTTCAAACATATTTATTTAGGCGCTACATAAGTGACTGACTTCATGAATGAGTCATTGATTTATTTACTCAACTTTTTTTATTGAAACACACTTTTTTTATTCAGTCACAAAACAATTGACTGTCTTTAAGAGTGAGTCATTGATTCATTGACTTTTTTTTATTACACATCAAAGAGAATGGGAAAATGTGTCCAAAATTTTGGCTGGTAGTGTATATATTGGTAACACTTTGTACACTTTAATAATGCTTTTAATAAGGCAGGTTTTTGAGCTCGTAAATCACGACTTAAAACCATGACTCACGACTTTGTAGTGTTCCAGGCAAGTCACGCCAAACTGCCTGGGCACATTTATTATTTTTATATTATTATTAATTTGATTGCAACGTTATATTGTCCTAAGCTATATTTTTCCACCGTGTACTATGTAGTACAATTAGCTCAAATTTATAATGATTCAAATAATGAATCGAATCAAAAGATTCGGAACTTGATTAAATTTATTCAGAATTAATAGATTTAAGCTTCTTAACCATTTGTCCAGCAAAGTGGTCAATTCAGGATACCTTATTAACTCTGTTCATCTTATAAGTTTATATTATGCTCCTGGCCAAGACCACAAATAAACCAAAAATTACTTTAGGAAATTTTAAAGCTGAGGTAGCTTGATCTAAACAGATTTTTGTGAACATAAAATTCAAGACACTTCTTTTAATGAAACAATGATTTATTGAACTACTCTAGGACACAAAACTAATCTACTAAGACACAAACACACACACACACACACACACACACGCACGCACGCACGCACGCACGCGCACACACACACACACACACACACACACACACACACACACACACACACACACACACACACACACACACACACACACACACACACACACACACACACAGTTCCGGGGATGAGAAATTACTGAATTGAAGAGAATCCAAAGTTCCAGTGTTTCTTAACTAGTTCTTAGATTGCAACCTTATATCACTCAAAAAAATGATTTTACCACACTGTACAGTTAATTTAAAAAAATCTTTTTCATTTAACACCATTGTGTTAGGTTTCCCATTTAAACAATTGCATTGTGTTAAACTGATTTGAAACAGTTTCGTTTTGGTTCAACTCAATATTTTCATTTTGAAAGAACGTATTTCAATTAAGTAGAGTTGAGAGTACAAAAATTATTTTACTTGTGTAACTAGGAAGTGGATTTCCCCTTCCCATCATGCTTTGCACACGGCTGGATAAGGAGAGTAAATGTTGAAATAAAATTTTATTTTATGCATTTTTTTTTAATAAAATGATAAAATTGGGAGACTTGTTAATGTTTAATGTTCTTTTATGTTTGTATTTAAAACAGTTTCTGGTATGGTAGTGTTTTTGGGGGTTACCATTGTTGTGAATGCATAGAGCATGTGCTTGGGTTGAGGACCTGATAACAAAAGTTAAAGTTGTTTTAATAATAAAATAAACAACTACTTTGGGCATGCCATGGATGTAACAAAGCCATCTTATAGCTAATGCCTAATAAGTTGGTTAATGCCTAAAGTTAAGTAAATCCAATGTATCATTTTTTGAGTGTAGAAGAATTTCTGCCTAGTTATTTGTTTTCCAGTTAAATGTTTTAGATTGAGTTCAACAAGCATAAAATAATTACTTCATAAACGTATCAATTTCATGGAAACTATATTTGATCAAATTGAGTTGGCCCAACTCAATTACATTTCATTGCATGAATTTGTTTTTTATGAGTTGGGGTCACACATATTTATTGGATGGAAATCCTGCCCTCAATTAAATTGAGTTCATCCAATGACTTATTTTTTTGAGTATAGAAAACCACAAAAGCAGAGATTTAGGCTTTAACTATTTAAGGAATATTTTGCACCAGTTTCAGCTAAGTAAAGAGAGATCTTGTTTACTTGCGTTCGGTTCAAGCAGAGTTCCACGGGCTTGTCTTTAGCGAAGGGAACCCGGGTTTTGCTGATTGGTTGCTCCTTGGATTACGTCTTCTGGGAAAACACATTCGTGAGGAGTGGACTGTTTGCCGGGAGGAGCTTCGGTTGTTTGCCTGGTTGCACAAGTTGATGCGCTGGAAGTTATTTTGAGTCGGCGTTGCGAGACTTTGAAGAGTTCGGCAGTCACGAAGCTCCAGTTCTGTAGAGTTTTGATGGCACAATCGCGTGCTTGGTCAAGTGGTCGAGCGCAGATGGAAAAGTACTCAAACCACAAGAGACAAGAGCCGTTGAGCGTGGCGAAAGGCGAGAGGCGAAAGGCATCGTTCTGTTATGTATCTGTTATGTTATTTTAAACGGGCCGCTAGGCACGTCCCATGATGCTGGGATCCATTGGCATTGCTAAAGGGGCGGGTCACGGTTTTCAGCGAATCAGCGAATTCCGGTCAGGAGTTTAACCCGAGGTCCTTCCTGATTGCATTAAATTTTAGTGCTGCTGTGTTTCCTGGAGTGATAGCGCGAAGGCAAATTAAGTTTGGTGTAGGCAAAGTGACGCCTTCTTCAACTTATCGCAGTTTCTAATGGCAAATGGCCAGGATAAAGGAATCTTTGAAGTGTGATGACTTGTTCGGTATTTGCGCTTTGCGTAGCCGAATTCCTACAACTACTTGCATAAACACCGCACCTGTAGGGCTGTCATTGTTGTTTCGTGGGCTATGTAACGTCAGAACACGGAACTGGGAGTACATCGATCTAGTACGAGTTCACGGGTGGGAAGTTACGGGTTTCACTGCCGCTCCAGTGCACTTTCACAGGTAGAAGTTTGGAAAAACACGGGTTATGGGTTGCCTGGAACACGGCATAACTAACAAGAAATTATGACTCACAACTTAGTAATTCATAAAATTAATAATTTAAAGCTAACCAGTTACTATTTGTTCACACCTCCCAGAGAACTACCAAACCAGTTTATACAGTTTCATGATTAATGTGAAACTAATCAATAACTAATGCAAGACAAATTAACATTTTAACCACTATCTTAACATTTAACTAATAATCAGTAGGTAATAGCAGACTTATGATTTGGGTAAAAGTTATATAAATTATATATACGATTTGCAACAGACAGTCAGTAATATACCACAGTATGGTGCACAAGAATATATCAACATAAATGCAATGTGGCATTTTGAGCGCAAAAACCTTCCCTTCTACTGTCACACCATCAACATGCAAACATAAATTAAACTGAATTTAAATTGAAATCAACACTCAAATAAAACCTAAGCCACTCAGATGAACAAAACAAAGAAAGAAAAACACACTTGATCAACGATGTAAATGAGCAGACAGACAGATGTATAACCAGAAAAATGCATTTAGAATTACAATTACAGTCTGAAAACAACCCAAGGTCTATTTAAATATGTATTGCATATTCAGGGGCACACAGAGGAAACCCTGAGGCAGAGTTTAACAACTGGCCTGAAATTCTGGAAACACACACAGGCACACGCACAAAGAGTCCTTTCTCAGTATGATAGCCATACATTTTATGCATATTAATTAGACATTATATGTCTTTCCAGGTGCCTGGAGTTTAATGTATTTATTTATTTTTGTTTAGATTTTCTTTGAAAAGGGAATTCACTTGAAATAAGCTTACAAAATGCAAATATTCTTATAAACGGCTCCAGCAGTCATTCACAAAGGTGAATTTGTTATTCGCTCGTAGGTATTGGCAAGTGCCAGGGTTTTTCCTCCGGGACAAACACTCACTCAATGTCTTTGAAGCGTGTTTTGTTTCAAATAGAGACGGTGGTGTCATTGGTATAACCCCTGCGAGCTTTATGCTCCCCCTTAGCAGTAGGCTCCAATGTGGGTCAGAAACCTGTAATAAAGCAAGGGAGGCTGGGCTCCGTTCGGTCAGTCGGTGCGTTCTCCCCGTGTCTCGAAATGTCCAAAGCAGTGTGCTAAATTATTGGGGTCAGCGACTTTGCCTGCACCCTTGATTTGTTTGAAGACACACAAGGCCCGTTTGACATTGAAGGACATTTTTCTAGCACAGGGGTCATAAATTTATGAAAAAAGAGAGAAAATGTTACCGGATCAACAGACACGAGCACGCGGTTGTGTGACTGAACGTCCTTGATATCGAAGGAACGTCTGAGATTTTCACCGAGGTAACACGGCGTGATTTTTTATTTTTTAATTATTTGCGTGTTAAGAGAGACAGCGGGGTAGCTTTATAAGGTTAAAGGTGCATTTCTTTATTTCCCCTCTCTGCAAGGTGTCTACCTTGCTGGATGTTATTAAACAGACATACTCTCCATTACAGCATTGCAGCTAATCAGCCTAATGAGGCAAAGATTGCTGCAGTAATCAGGCATCATTAGGCTTATGAGTATTTATTATCAACGGCATGGATGGAACACAGAGGTGCCACTTCATGATGGCACACAAAGGAAAGGATTGCACAATCTGTTTATTAATCGCCTGCTGTCAGAGGGCCAGTACACTTCAGCAATCGGGGTCATTCATCAACGCAACGTCCTGGCATGGTTAAGATAGATTTACTCTCCTTGTTCTGACCTAAGCGTTATGCATTTCAAAGCCGGTAAAGGATGCAAATAAAAGTTCAGGGTGTCACGACGGGACCCCGAGGCGAGCTCATTTAGAGTGGGTGTTTGTGTGTGCAAGCATAAGTGTACATATGTATGCGAGCGTGAGAGCCAAACTCTATTTGCGTGTCCCTGTGATGGATTCCAACCGTGTCTCATCATGTTTGCCTTTAAGCTCAGTTTCATGCTGTTTGGAACCAGTTTTGCCACAAGTCGAGAATCATACGCTTTCATAGAAGTCTCCTTGATGTTTTCTTGCTGTCTGTTTGCAAGCGATGCTATGCTTGTTAAGGGGCGCATTTTTCATGTGCATCAAAGTTTACTGCTGCAGCACGATAGAGGACCACCAGCGCTCGGCTCAGGTAACAGTCGGCTTTGGAGCTGATTTTGTGTTGCTGAATAACATGTTGTATAACGTTAGCAAACGGGGGGCTTTCGCCGCACTGAATATCAAAACGATTTTTCAAACCTTTTGTTTGTGGGAGACAAAAAGCAATCCATAACAGGCGCCAGCACTCATTTAAATAGAGAACAAGTCAATAAACACTATGATATTATTCTTTGTTAGAGGAGATGTGTTATAGCTTAACTGTGCTGATGCAGTTTTAAGGCAGATTCCTATTTACTGTTTTAACTGTAGAATATTTTTTCACAGTATAGTCTTACTTTTTTGAAAGTTCTACATATTGATCTTTTATGATGACATACGCCAGTAGCAGGGCATATTGTGATATTCAATGGGGTAAGTTGTCACAATGGAATCTGCCCATAAACAGCTTATTACAAGCTTTTCAGCCCAAACTCCATCTTACTTGATAAATAAAAAATAAAAAAAATCAATGTAGAAAGAGTTTTCACTTAGAGATTGCTAGCAAATTTCACAACTGTGACCCTGGACCACATAAGAGTCAATTTTTCAGAATTAAGATTAATGCACCATCTGAAAGCTTTCCACTGATGTATGATTTGTTATGTTAGGACAATATTTGGCCGAGATACAACCATTTGAAAATCTGCAATCTGTGGGTGCAATAAACATCAAAATATTGAGAAAATGGCTTTTAAAGTTATCCAAATTAAGTTCTTGGCAATGCATATTACTAATCAAAAATTAAGTTTTGATATATTTATGGTAGGAAATTTACAAAATATTTTCATGGAACATGATCTTAATATCCTAATGATTTTGGCATTACAATGTTTTGATAATTTTGACCCATAGAGTGTACTTTTGGGTTATTCATGCTACTTAAGACTGTTTTTGTGGTCCAGGGACACAATAAATTACAAAGAAATGTCAAATAACACAATGAATTAAACATGAAATTTTGAAATAGAAAGACTGGAAGAGTATTTGTAAACAAACTCAAATTTACCACTTTGAAAAGTGATTTTTCCAGTGTGCTCATAAAGCGGTAAAAATGTATCATTATTATTGTTCTTATGTGGAGTAAAATTAAATGTGACATTGCAAAAGAAATTTTATCAAAAATCCTGAAAGAGAAAACATAATGCAATTAAACACTGTATGAACTTGTAATATTTAAATGTGACAGGAGACCTGAAATGCCTTGAAATCCTTAAATAAATCCTGAGATGTGGCATAATAATATCAACGACAAGTGTAGTTTAATTGTGTTCATTTGTTAAAGCAACAGAAAAATACGATAATACTGACGTTTTAGTTTGGAGGACAGAATTCATAATATTTCGACAACCCTGTTGTGTTACGTAAAACTTTCTTCTTCTACATTGGGAAGAACAAATCTTTACTGGGATGTTTGATGCAAAAATAATGCAAGACCGACATATAGATGAACAGCAGTATGCATACTGTACATGAAATATGAGATCCATCAGTTCCTCTGCGCTATGACATTTTATTGATGCATCTGTGGCTCAACCACAAAATCCTTCGCTTTTGTCCTTTTGAAAAAGAAAACGTGGCAAATAATTTCAGATTGGATTGCAATTGTCCTGATATGTTAATGGAGCCTATAACGCCACCTATTTAAAAAGCATTTAGCTCAGCGAGCAAAAATAGGCATTGCTGGTTGAATTTATGATATATGCGGATAATTAAATGTGCATTTAAAGCTGTCTCTAATGATCAATATTAATGCCTGCGCATGATTTCAGCTCTTTAACACCAGCCTCTTCGCATTAACTCTGTCATTACATATAATGCCTAAGAGAGAATATACAGATCCAGAATCTAAAATTAAACTATTGATTTCACACATTACCTAATGTTTCAAGTCATCTGTAAAAACACAGGTGAAAAAAGGCGTTTTTATGGCAAGATCGTTTTATATGCTTTGCTAACTTTGAAACACCAATTGAAAGTGAAGTAGAGTGGGATGTAGACAATAAATCATATTATGAAGTGGATTTCATCATTTCTGCCAGAACAGCGTGATGTGGCAACTACATCCTGTAGCACATGCCACCCGTTTGGATGTGCCTTTGAATCTGCCTTTGAAATTGTGAACCCCCCTAATCTTTCCTCTGGGAAAGGAACGATTAAACCAGAAAGCTCACCCTTTCATTTTCCCTGACAAATTAAAGCCAACAAATTCATCTTTTACAAAAAGTAAGGCAAGAAAAAGCCATCCCCTCTCCCCAAGTGAGTGGTACAAGTCTCGGCCCTCTCTGTCACACGGCGGCCCCCGAGCCCCCAGTGCCGAAATGAAAAAGTAATTGAGATGTAAATAAAGGAGCCGGGTTCCGCGTTGTCTCCGCTAAATTGATTTTTTTGTCTGCTCGAGTAACATTCTCTCCTTGGCAGGATACTATGTTTACACTCCTTTGCATCGGTCACAATATCAGATTGCCGGACCTGGCGACAGTCCTCTGTTTTAGAAATGGTTTCCTCCTATTAATACATCTGCTATCTGAAATCAATATTGATACTGTGTACATATAAAACTTCAATTAGTGCCCAGTGTGCTTTGTAATTTAATCATTGGATTTACAACCAGTGCAGGCGCCTGTCAGGAACAGCTTCAAATCAAATATTCAGGTTACATCCTCGACTTTTGTCTCATTCTGGTTCTTGTCTTTGGTTTCGCAACAAAAGACTCATGGCTGTGTATCAATGGTAAGTCTTGGGATAGTTTAAGAAAAAAGACAATTCTGTCATTATTTCTTCATCCTCATGTCATTCCAAACCTGTAAGGCTTTCTTGTGTGAAACAAAAAATGAGATTTTTAGCAGAATGTACAAGTTGATCTTTTCCATTTTTTTTATTAATTATTATTATTATTATTAATTATTTATTTTTTACATTTGTGAGGCCATTTTATAATCACTGTATTATTACAAAAAAGCATATGTTGTCTTTAACGTCAAATACTTAAATTTTACCAAATTATTGTAATTAATATTTTAAACTGTTGTCAATAACATTAGACTGTTTAAAATTTTATCTAAATTATACATGCAAAAAAACGTAGCTCAAGGGGCTGCAATATTATGACAAACATCATTATTATATGACTGCAGTTTTTATTGAAATAATGATTATTAAACATTGATGTAGAAAACAATATAAAATGTTTTAGTTTCATTTTGAACATGTCACATTCTGGTTTTATAGATGGTCCATTACGTTAGCCAAGTCTAGCAAAAACTCCAGTTATAATCAGTCAAGCTATGAAATCTGTAACGTATCTGGTCTTCCCTGTCATCATGAACTCTTGCACCACACTTCATGGACTACAATCCCCACAAGCCACTGCACCAATCACTGCACACATCTGTTCCTCGTTTCCCACTGAACTGATTGCTGCATACACCTGTTTATCATTTACCCACATGCATTTAAGCCACTCACACACACAGCCACCTTGCGAAGTCTAATTGTTCCTATGGTCATTATTCTAAGCGTGTTTCTCTGTATTGGATTACCTGTGTATGACTCTGGACTGTGTACCCCGTTATTGATTCCTGCTGCCTGCCATTGTTGGATTATCTGTGTATGACTCTGGACTGTGTACCCCGTTATTGATTCCTGCTGCCTGCCATTGCGACCACTGCTTGAGTATTGAACTGTTTCCCGGATTACCTACGTTGTTCCCGTTTTCTGGCGTTTACTCCTGCCTGTTGACTATTCTAATAAAGCCTTGCAAATGGATCCGCACGTCTCTGACTCCTCCCTGTGACAGAAGACTTCGCCACACCCGGATCCAGCGGCTTTACCCACCAGCAGAACTACCCTCCAAGAATGAACTCAGCAGACCCCGTAAGTTTACTCTGTTCCGTGTTTCAAGATGGCCGTCCCATCGAATGTTACGTTGAGGAATTTCTTACGTACAGTCACCTGACACCCTGTAATGAGTCAATGTTAAAGGAAGGTTTTTGGAGCGGGCTGGACACTGATATCAGTCTGAGTCTACCCGATGAGGACCCTAGTTGGACCCTCGCACAATTCATTGACTTTGTGTTATTGTTTTGTGGATCTCCATTCACTGTGGGATTACTCAAAGGGTCACAGCACAAGATGTCTGTCAGCTTAAAGCCTGTTCACAAGATGGCTGCCTTTCCAGAATCTGCTCTCGGGATGTCTATTCTTCCTGAGTCGGCATTCAAGATGGTCACTCAATTGGACCCAGCTCACAAGAAGTCTACCACGCCAGAGCCTGCTGGAAAAATGGCCTATCCGAGGTTAATTTCTAGCTTGGAGGACCCACCGCTGCTGTCGGCTCGAGCAGCTGGTCTCCCAACCAGCCTTCCAGAGACTCCGCTGATTCAGCCCAGCCTTCCAGACACTCCGCTGGTTCCGCCCAGCCTTCCAGACACTCCGCTGATTCAGCCCTGCCTTCCAGAGACTCCGCTGGTTCCGCCCAGCCTTCCAGAGACTCCGCTGGTTCCGCCCAGCCTTCCAGAGACTCCGCTGGTTCCGCCCAGCCTTCCAGAGACTCCGCTGGTTCCGCCCAGCCTTCCAGAGACTCTGCTGGTTCAGCCCTGCCTTCCAGAGACTCCGCTGGTTCCGCCCAGCCTTCCAGAGACTCCGCTGGTTCAGCCCTGCCTTCCAGAGACTCCGCTGGTTCCGCCCAGCCTTCCAGACACTCCGCTGATTCAGCCCTGCCTTCCAGAGACCCCGCTGGTTCCGCCCAGCCTTCCAGAGACTCCGCTGGTTCAGCCCTGCCTTCCAGAACCTCCGCTGGTTCAGCCCAGCCTTCCAGAGCCTCCGCTGGTTCCGCCCAGCTTTCCAGAGACTCCGCTGGTTACATCCAGTCGTCCTGAGATTCCTGTCTGCCCGGTTCTGGTCACGGAGCTCATGCATGGACTGTTCCCACCCACCCTCCCTACTGCTCCAGTCCTGCCACCTCTGTCTCCTGACAGTCCCTCTGCTCACCCACATCCCACCTTCGGTGCAGAGGACTGGCCGTGGGACTGCCAGTCTCCATCGGTGTTCAGACTGAAGGATCCCTCACCATCACCTCCAGTCTCAGAGTCCTGGACTCCACCTCGGTCCTCCGACCCTGCGGCTCCACCCCGGCTCTGTGCTCCCTCGTCTCCGTTGTCGGCCGTCGGCCCAACAGCTCCTCCGGGCTCCATCGTCTCTCCGGCTCCGCCCCGGTCAGTCGTCACCCCACCTTCGCCTCTGGACTCTACTCCTCCGGCTGCGCCTCGTCACTCCGTCCTGCCGGCTCTGTGGACCTCCTCCCCCCCGTGGGCACAGCCTCGATCCTCTGTCACTCCGGCTCCGCTGCGTACCTCCGGACCTCCATCTCCGCCGGGGTCGCCAGAGCCTTGGGTTCCGCCTTGGCCCTCCGGATCCTCTGTGTCGCCCAGGACCATCGACTCTCCGGTTCCGCCTCGGGCTCCACCGGCTCCACCTCCGTCGGTCGGCCCCATGCAGGAGCCAACCCTTCCTCCATGGCTTCTCCCTCCGTCGGCTCCGCCTCATTTCGTGGTTCCAGTACCACTACATGGACCTGGCCCTCCATCCCTCCCCCTGTTCCGCCTCCGCTCCACCACCCTCAAGATTGTAAAGGTGGTTAGAGCGTCTGGAAGCCGCTCCTTGTGGAGGGGCTATGTAACGTATCTGGTCTTCCCTGTCATCATGAACTCTTGCACCACACTTCATGGACTACAATCCCCACAAGCCACTGCACCAATCACTGCACACATCTGTTCCTCGTTTCCCACTGAACTGATTGCTGCATACACCTGTTTATCATTTACCCACATGCATTTAAGCCACTCACACACACAGCCACCTTGCGAAGTCTAATTGTTCCTATGGTCATTATTCTAAGCGTGTTTCTCTGTATTGGATTACCTGTGTATGACTCTGGACTGTGTACCCCGTTATTGATTCCTGCTGCCTGCCATTGTTGGATTATCTGTGTATGACTCTGGACTGTGTACCCCGTTATTGATTCCTGCTGCCTGCCATTGCGACCACTGCTTGAGTATTGAACTGTTTCCCGGATTACCTACGTTGTTCCCGTTTTCTGGCGTTTACTCCTGCCTGTTGACTATTCTAATAAAGCCTTGCAAATGGATCCGCACGTCTCTGACTCCTCCCTGTGACAGAAATCAATCTTTTATTTATATTGTATCTGTATCAGCACTGTGTTATTTATGACAAGGAAATTCATGAGCATGCATGCTCATCAAAAGCTCTGATTGGCCAATGCATTCCTAAGTTCAACAGAAATGTGTTTGATTGGTTATAAGGCTCAATGCTGCACAAAACAGCCTGTAAAAGCAATCTGATGCACTGTGAGTGAATCTCAATGTAATTCTGCATTTTGACACTTGCCATTCATTTTCACATTTAAAGGTGCCATAGAATGGAAAACTGTATTTACCTTGGCATAGTTGAATAATAACAGTTCTGTACATAAACATGACATACCTTGAGTCTCAAACACCATAGTTTCCGCCTTCTTATATAAATCCAGTGTTTGCAAAAGACCACTGAAAAATAGGTCAATCCTAACATAACACAGACTATCACGCAATAGTCATGATCATTAAAAGTTACGCCCCCAACATTTGCATAGCCCAATCAACAGATGATCTCCAGAAAGGCTATTGTGAAAAAACAAAGCGAGGACAATAGGGAAAATGGCAGATCATTGGAATAAATGTTATGTTTTTGGTTGAGCAGGAGATGTTAAGTGAAGGGATGGGTTGGTGTTTGTACTCAGAAAGGCAAGGAAAACAAACAATGCATTCTAATAAAATAAGACGAGCCACTGGTGGGACACGGTTAGCTTCTTGCTAGTGCTAGCCTGTTACATTGCAGTACATAAGATTTCTCTTACCACATAAACAGAGTAAGGAGAGACGACTGTGTGGACGATGAATGATTTGCAGATCCTGATCACTGCTGACAGCATCTAAACTTGTCAAATGTGGTAAGTACTGCCACTCTAGTATAATGTTACACAGAGCACATGCGATCGCCGATCTCAAAAGTGAAACTAAAAAGTTATTGTGCATTCAAAATAGCAGTTTCAATGCTCCGCATATTAATAGCGGCTCGAGCTCCGTAATTAAATATATATTTCCTCTATGTGTTTCCTTACAGCTGTGTGAGGGCAAGCCGCTCTGTGAGACAGCCAATCAGAGCAGAGCTCCTCGTTATTATTCAGGATCCTTCCAAATAAGGCAATAACAGAGCATTTCATTCTAGTGACAAATCTTAGGGTTGTAAATAAACCTATAAAAACATTTCTGACGAATTTTTACCCTTTCCTATGCCATATACCTTAGATATCAGAGAACAATTTAAAATATTCTATCAATGCATTCATTGGCACCTTTAATTTTAATCACGACAGCCATAATACGTTGTTTAATTGTGCAGGGGCATTTTTGTGCCCCTTTGTCTTGAATTAGTATTAAACTTATGGGCATTTTTGTTCATTATGGTGGCATTTTGCCACAAGCCCTTCTTAATTTCCAACCCTGGTGGACACTGCTTTTGTGCTCCAGGCAAGAAAGAAAATCATACAGGTTTGGATTGACATGAGGAGAAGTAAATATTGTTTTTGAGTAAAATCTCTGTTTAACGGATGTGGCCACATGTAATGCAACACTGTTAAAGTTTACATTCCAAACTACTCATTTTTCATCCTTACAAACTCTTTCACTAAACAAGTTATCTCATAAGAAAAACAACCAAGAAAGTAATTCAAAAGGTCACTTATTGAAAAAGTTCAACAAAATATCTACTTTTCAGTCAATATTAGTTAATACGAGTTAATATGATGCATTGAATTAATTGATGCTAAAGGCAAGGCTGCTTCTGACAGCCTCAAAATCAGAATCCAATAAAAAGAAAGTAACAATGTGCTGTTCAATAGATGCTAAGCGAAGGTCATTTCGTCTGAGTAAACCGTGATGACTCATATGTGGCTTAAAGAGTTCAGCAACACAAATAAAGAATGGCAGTAGATGCTACAATGCATCTCTTTGAATGAAGGTGTTGGTGAAAAACACACGTTCAAGTTTACATTTTGTTCATCATTTCTTAAGTGATGCCGCAAGTGAATGCATGTTTTTCTCCAGCATAAAGAGTATTTAGGACTTATTTTTTATTATCCAATACATAAAAAAAAATATTTAAAATCTCCTTTTGGTTAATAATCCTTCAGGCATTTGAATTTTTAAAGGCTTTCTATTAAGATCCTGTTGGAGAGTCTCTTTGAGTCTAACACATTATTAAAAAATCAAAAATTTAAACCATGTTTTGTTTTGTCCTTGTTTTTTTTTTACTAAGAAAATATTTATTTATTTTCCAAATCACTGGATTTGACATACTGTAATGTCTCAACAAGAGTAACTGACATCTACATTTTATTATTTTATCATCTGTTGCAACACCTTTTTTAAAAGATTAAAATGATCTCTCATTTCTAGTCTTGCAAATCAATTTGTATTACCCCTTCCATTTAGTTGGATTCATAATTTCAGGCATTTGCAACCAAACAAAATATTGCATAAATAAATAATTAATAACATTCACAATGAACACAGCTAATAATTGCTTGAAAATAGTCAACCAGACAGAAAGTGTAATATATGCAATATTTCATTTCTAATAATTTCTCTTGTAATGTAACCCACAAAGACATCTAAAGCATATCCAACTAATGCACATGTGACAAATGCAGAGGAATTTCCCTGATTACATAAAGAATATAACAACAGCATTAATCTCTACCGGTAATCAGGCCTCAATTTATTGTTATTTCAAATCAATATAGCCGAACATTAGCGCTGCCAAGCCACTCGCATTGATTTTATGGTAGATGGCTATAATTAAAGCAGCTAGCATGGCTTTATCAAGTAACATCCCGAACAGCTCAGAGCTCTGATAGACCAGTGTTAATTAACATTATCTAATCAATTGACCAATGACCTGAGCGGGAAATCTTTTGAACCGGGTCACAGCAGGAAACATGACAATTCTATCTCACTGAGCAACCCCTGCTGATGTCTCGGGGTTGTTGAAAGGCAATTTGCCACCCTTGTCACACCAGGCTCTCTTACTTCGGCTGTTAAGTGTGTGGTTTGTCACCATGCTGGTGAAAGAGCCTCCCTTGACATCACACTGACCAGTAGCATCCTATGAGCAGTGCAAAGCAACTGACACAAGAAGACTAGTCTGGGACTGGAGGACAGCTGACGACAAGCTGACACGAACATGTAATCATCTGCTATTTTTGAAGCATAAATAAATAAATTATTGAATATCTAAGACTGTTTTTTGAAATTGCCATCTGGGTTACCAGAAATGCTGTGGGTGTAAAACAGTGATTCATAATGTCAACTGTAAAATGCACAATGTGAACGTTCTTTAATAATAATATAATATAATATAATATCCTGGACCACAAAACTAGTCTTAAGTAGCACAGGTATATTTGTAGCAATAGTTAAAAACACATTGTATGGGTCAAAATTATTGATTTTTTTATGCCAAAAATCATTAGGATATTAAGTGAAGATCATGTACCATGAACATATTTTGTACATTTCCTACCATAAATATATGTAAAATTAATTTTTGACTAGTAAAATGCATAACTAAAAACTTCATTTGGACAACTTTAAAGGCAAATTTCTCAGTATTTTGATTTTTTTTTTTTTTTTTTTGCATCTTCAGATTTCAGATCTCATCCAAATATTGTCCTATCCTAACAAACAAAGCTTATTTATTCAGCTTTCATATGATGTATAAATCTCAATTTGAAAAAATTGACCCTTATGACTGGTTCTGTGGTCCAGGGTCACATATAAAGTATATAATATAATATAATAATATAATATAATATAATATAATATTTGACCCTGGACCACAAAACTAGTCTTAAGTAGCACAGGTATATTTGTAGGAATAGTCAAAAACACATTGTATGGGTCAAAATTATTGATTTTTTATGCCAAAAATCATTAGGATATTAAGAAAAGATCATGTACCATGAACATATTTTGTAAATTTCCTACCATAAATATATGTAAAATTAATTTTTAACTAGTAATATGCATAACTAAAAACTTCATTTGGGCAACTTTAAAGGCAAATTTCTCAGTATTTAGATTTTTTTTTGCACCCTCAGATTTCAGATCTCATCCAAATATTGTCCTATCCTAACAAACAAAGCTTATTTATTCAGCTTTCATATGATGTATAAATCTCAATTAAAAAAAAAAAAAAGACCCTTATGACTGGTTCTGTGGTCCAGGGTCACATATAAAGTATATAATATAATATAATATAATATAATATAATATAATATAATATAATATAATATAATATAATATAATATAATATAATATAATATATATAAATATATATTTTCATGCATATATTCACGTTATTAAACATTTCCATCCATTCTTGCAGGTTGCTGGTCTTACTGTTAAAGATTAATTTCTTTCTCAGTAAAATGTCTTTAATCTTTTATCAAATATCTATGCCAACTGTTCATGATCCACTCCGTTCCTGCCAAACAAGTCCCATTCTCCTTTTTTTGTCAATGAATGCCTTGATTCGCTTTGAAATATATCAGATTGTGTGAAAAAGCCATTTTGAATCACTTTTCTTGTTGGCTATTATACAGGTGTATGATATTGCGAGTCAAATTACATTACTGTATTTTATTGTTAATTTTTTTCAGTATGTTAATTAAAATTCACAGTGGAAAACAAATACTGTTTTTCATAGCCTTTTTATAGATTACCCTACAAACTAAAAACTGTTAGTATTGATCAGTATTAAATATGGGCAAAAACCAATCACATTAAGCGGTCTTCTGACTTAAAAAATAAATAAATAAATAAATAAAAAAGGAAGGCCCTCCATTATAGTTGCATACACATGAATGTATATAAGGATCTGAAATTAACCTGGGGTTTTGAGACAAAAATGTCACCAGAATGGAGAAAAATGTCTCACAAATTCAGATTAAGGGAGTAAAATGTCCCTGCACAATTACACCAAATTATTACAGCTATTGCAAATAAATTTAAAATAGATAAAACATGCACACTCACTAACTGAGTTCTGTGTGCTAGCAATTTATTTTATTACAAAAACAGCAAAGTGTTGAAACGATTCAAGAGTGTCACAATATAGCTGGTTGATGAGTGAGGATGGACAGGCAGGAACTGGGGTAAAGTAAACACTGATATTTATTGTAAAAATCAAACGAAGAACATGGAGCAAAACAGACTGAAGCAACGTTATCGACGGACACTGGGGTGTGACACAGACTAAATACACTACAAACCAGATAACAGGATGACGAGGGGGAAATACAAATATGGGCATGACTAAACCAATACAGACAAAACCAGAAGGGGGAGACAAGGACTAAACCATATGAATAGGAAACATGGGGGGAAAAACACTAGGAAAAACAAGACAAAACAGCCTATAATCCTGACAAAGAGATTCATTTCACAGCTTTATTAATTATAACTCTTTTTTTTGCATAACTTGACTAACTTCACAGAAGATTTTTTAAACTGACAATAATAATCATTATTGCAATATCAAGAGCAATAACTGACAGTTTATATACAGTATTTTTTGGTCATTGAATTGCAGTCTATGCCCTGCAATAAGTTTCAATTTAAAAAAAGTAAGTGTTCTTGTTGCCTTAAAAGTTTAACAGGGATTCCCATTTTCGACAAGTTTGTATGATTCATTAGGGTCTTCATTAAATGTAACAATTCCTCAATGGTTGTGACAAACAACACCCTTTTACCTTGTCAAAAACAACTCTGTTCGCAGTGACCCGTTTCGGTGCATGCCCCTTTAAATGTTAATGAGCTACTACTTACTCCACCCCTCTCTTCCATTTTTTTTTTTTTTTTTGTGTATTCAGTGGCACGTAACCATCAAAAAACAAATTTATCCACTGTGCCCTCGGCGGCTCTGATGTCGGGAGAAAGAGAAGACTCTTATGTTCACTTTTACATCCAACTAGAAAACACCTGCATTGCTTATGAGACATTGTTGTCGCTACAGCTGCTTGAGCGTGGAGAAAAAGGCAGACAGCATACGACTGTCTGAGGGCGGAAATATGCAAATACGGGATAGTTCATCAGCGACCGTGGGCGGCGCCTGAGCAGTGTGATATCATACAGCTCAGAAAATCAAAACGGCTTGATAATTGATAATTGTGAGTTGAGTAAATTTTAAGGCAGCAAAAACACTTACTTTTTAAAGTTGAAACAACAGTTCACTTCCAGAACAAAAATTTACAGATAATTTGTGACCCTGGACCACAAAACCAGTCATAAGGTTAAATTTTACAAATCTGAGATGTATGCATCATATGAAAGCTCAATAAATAAGCTTTCTATTGATGTAAGGTTTGTTAGGATAGGACAATATTTGGCCGAGATACATCTATTTAAAAATCTGGAATCTGAGGGTGCAAAAAAATCAAAATAATGAGAAAATCACCTTTAAAGTTGTCCAAATTAAGTTCTTAACAATGCATATTACTAATCAAAAATTGCATTTTGATATATTTATAGTAGGAATTTTACAAAAAATCTTCATGGAACATGATCTTTACTTAATTTCCTAATTATTTTCGGCATAAAAGAAAAATCAATAATTTTGACCCATACCATATATTTTTGGCTATTGCTACAAATATACCCCAGCGACTTAAGACTGGTTTTGTGGTCCAGGGTCACATTTATACTCACTCCTTTGTCATCCAAGATGTTCATGTCTTTCTTCAGTCATAAAGAAATAGGGGCGGGAGAAAAAATCGATTCTCCGATGCATTGCGATTCTCTCTTCAATGATTCTGAATCGATTCTAAATATTTCTGCCACTGTCTATGATCTCATCAGTAATAATCAAACGGCGGTAATGCTGAGGAAAAAAAGAAGAAAACAATAACTATTGTCTGTAACCTTTCAGATACTTAAAGAACACTTATTTTAAATAAGTAGCCTGCTCATATAATAAAAAGTATATTTTGCACAAAATAAATTTGACATAAAATGTATATGAAAATGTAGCCATGTGCAGTGATATTGAAAACGGAGAATGTGACGCATCGTGATATTTAGTTGATAATGAAAACCGTAATTAAATTGCATCGTGAATCCAGTGAAGATTCACACCCCTGCTTTTAAGATGGCAGTACTGACCTACAGAGATTCCAACTTTATACAAAAAGCATAGAAACTGCAATTTTACATTTTGTTAAAATGTAAAGTTGTAAAGATGTATTTGCACAGCAAAAGAATTAATTGGGGAAAAATGTAGATCAAGAATCATTTTGGCTCCCAGAATCGAAATCGGATCGTACTGTGAAGTGCCTAAGGATTCCGATCCCTGTAAAGAAATTATGTTTTTTGAGGAAAACATTTTGGGAATTTTCTCCATATAGTGCACTCTAATGGTGCCTGTAAGTTTCAAAGGGCTCTAAACAATCCCAATTGAGGAAATAAGGGTCTTATTTAGCGAAATGATTAGTCATTTCCTTAAATAAATGAATATTTATACACTTTTTAACCACAAATGCTCATCTTTTCTAGCTCTGCGATGCACATCTGTGTGTATCTGTGTGCTCCAGTTCAAGACATTTAGGCTGTGTCAAAAAACTCCCATCTCATTTTCTTCTCCAACTTCAAAATCATCTACATCACTGCAGAAGTACCGACCAAGTGTTTACAAAGTGAACATGCCAAGAATATCAAACGCCTTTACAAAAAAAGGTAAAACAGCGATGAAGGATGAATATTTGTGGTTAAAAAGCATATAAATATTAATTTATTTAAGAAAATTACAGATCGTTTCACTAGATAAGACCCTTCTTCCTCAGCTGGGATCTTTTAGAGCCCTTCGAAGCTGCATTTAAATTGCATTTTGAATGTTTCAACTTGTGGGCACCATTGAAGTCCAATATATGGAGAAAATTCCTGAAATGGTTTCCTCAAAAAAAACATAATTAAAGACATGAACATCTTGGATTACAATGGGGTGAGTAAATGATCTGTATCTTTTTGTTCTGGAAGTAAAATAATCTTTTAACATTGGTCATATGTACAACGAAAGGCAATCAATAATTCTCAACATAGTCTTCATCGGCATCATTAACAACATCCATGAGTTTTAAGATGAAAAACACACTCCTGTGGGATCGAGTCTAGCTGAGCTTTCACATCTGAAAGACGAGTTTCTCTCAAGCATGCTCCATATCTGTGGATTTCTCTGACACCACAGCAGCCGCATGCAAGAAACTCCTTGAGGTTGTCCGCAGTAAAAGTTAATGGAGCTCAACGAAAAGTCATTCAAGGACCTGAAATTAGTCCATTCAAGTGGAAAAGTATTTGACTGATATTTTATTGCCGGGAATGAGTGAGTGGAAACCAAGAGGCACAACAGTGTCTCGTGGATGGTGAACAGAAAAGGTCCGCCTCACAGCAAATAATCTGTGGGTTGCAAATGACTTTTATGAGCAGAATGACATGCTTCTGTTGAAACACAAGTGTAAATCAGCTCGGCTTTTATGAGGTAATTATTTGGCTTGAATAAGGACACCACTGTTATCTTCAAAGTCAATCTGCGATATTACAAAGAAACCTTATTATTGATTTTAGTGCATCGGATCATTTAGTTTAATTAAGTAATTGTCTAAATGATTTGTTCATTAATCGATTGATCTGATTCTCAAGTTCAACTCATTGACTCATTGATCGAGTCAGAGCAGTTAACAGCTCAATGGAGTGGAAGATTATAATAAATAATGGTAACACTTTACAACAAGGTCCCATTAGTTAACATTAGTTAATGCATTAACTAATTACATTAGATAACAATGAGAAGTTAATATGTTAGTATTTCTTAATCATCGTTAATGATATTTAAGACAAATATAATAATTTAATTTGGTAAAATATGGTAATTTAAGGTAAGCTCAGGTTCATTAAATAATATTAACAGAAACAACTTTTGATTTTAATAATGTATTTGTAAATGTTAAAGTTAACTAACTTAAGTTAACTTTAACTTTAAGATTTTTAAATGACTAGTTAACATTAGCTAAGATCAATAAATGCTTAGACTTAAGTTAACATTAACATTAAGATTAATAAAAGATTTAGAATAATTTTGCATTGTTAGTTCATTTTAATGAATGTAGTTAACTAATGTTAACAAATGGATAATTAAAAATGTTACCTGAATAATTGGACCCTGGACCACAAAAGGGTCATAAGGGTCATTTTTTTTTTTAAAGAAATTTTTACATAATCTAAAATTTGAATAAACAATCTTTCAATTGATGTATGGTTAGGACAGAACAATATTTGGCCAAGTTATTTGAAAATCTGGAATCTGTGGGTGCAAAAACAAACAAAAACCAAAATCAAACAACAGTTAGTATTATATTTTTTAATTGATAGTTTGAATTAATTTTAAATAATAATGTCTTAAAGTTTTAATTAAGTTATTTTATTTCATTTTAATTTAAGTTTTTTAATTATAAAAATTGCACTTACGAAGGTAAAAATACCCCTAGAAATCAGTTCCATGGGGCAAATATTGTCCCATTAAATAAGATTAATAAATGACTAGACTTAAGTTAAGTTAACTCAATTTTCAATTTTAGTTAAAGGTTTAATAATTTAGTCATCTTGTTGTAGTTTTGTCATTTTTGTTAGTTTTATTAATTTTATTTTCAACTTAGTTTTTTTTATTATTACCCTTATGAAGCTAAAAATACCCCTTTCAGGGAAAATCAATCAAAATTTCAGGAATTTCAGGAAGCAAATGTTGCCCCATTAACTAAGATTAATAAATGACTAGACTTAAGTTACCATGAACTAAGATTAATACATGCTTTAGTATTATTTTTCATTGCTAGTTCATGTTATCTAATGTAGTTAACTTATGCAAATATCTGTTTGCTTACTAACAAAAGCAATCGAATGATCTCAGAACAGTGTTATTTTATTAATAAGCTAGTATTATTTTTTTTATTTTATTTTTTATTAGAATTTGTTTTTATTTTATTTTATTTTATAAATTAAATGTTAAAGTATATAACAACAGAAACCATTATTTTATATTGTAATAACATTTCACAATATTACAGTTTTTTTCTATATTTTTGATTAAATAAATTCAGCACTGATGAGCATAAGAGCCTTTCTTTAAAAACATTACAACTCTTACTGACCCCAAACTTTTGACCGGTAGTGTATATAAATGACAAAACCACACAACTAAATTACTGAAACTGTATACATATATATATAACTCAGATTTATTCATTTTATTTTTATATTTTTTTAAGGTTTTAGTTATCTATAACAATCCTGCCTCAAAGGATGTAGAATATTCCACACCAGACATATTGAAAGCATTTTTTTGCAGCTACAAAGCTTTAGTTTCCATTATTGTAATTGCAAAGAAAGGAGTAACAAGTAATATCTCCTTTTGTGTTCCAGAGAGGGAAAAGGGTGAGTAAATAATGACAGAGTTTTCGTTTTTGGCCGAAATACTGTACTTGTTTAAGAAAAATTTACTAATCATGGGTGGGATCCCTGCCTTATTTGTACTGTTTCACTGAGCTTCTTGTTTGGGTTTAATTAGTACAGAGAACTGACAGACTGAAGCTTCCAATGCCTTGATGTTCTGTCTCGCCTTTGGCATCACTGACCACATAATCATTGGCTGGCACAACTGGGACAAGGCTTGATTTTCAAAGGCTCTCGCTCCACTGATTCGCTGTGCATCCGTAAGATTGATCACAGTGGTTTATCAGAAACAACACGCGTTTCATCCCCCTTGGATTCTGGGGGAGGGAGAAGGTGGAAGCCGAAGCGACTTGCGTCCCTACCTTGTCCCTCCCCATAGAAGTGCCACAAACGCCAGAGTGACACAGAGGGAGAAAGATTTTGACAGCTCAAGTGTGTCAGCCCATCATGCCTTGCCCGTGGCACTTTTGATTAAAAGAGAAACACAGATAGTATCAACTGTTGCCACAGAAAGAGCTAGATAACCATGGCCCAACATTCATAGGGTCTTCAACTCAATTAAAAATAAATTTTTCTTATCTGTCAAAACTCCCTGTAAACTGTCAATATTTTATAATATGTTTGTGTGGGTAAAATAGCCCAAGGAAAAAAAAAACACATCAGATTTGCAACATTTTGACTGTCATAAAATAAAAAACTCTGTCACAGATTTATTTCTCAGTATTTGGGAAGACATAGTACTGTGAAAATAACTTATTTTGAATCTCACTTTTGACTCACAGGGTTAAAAATCATAGTTTCATTTATGCTAATATTGTGCAAAAAAAAACATTTTTTTCCGGTTTCACATATTAGAGCAGTTCTTTGTGACTCAAACACAATGCAAGAGCAAAAAGCATTGGCATACCAATGGAAGGTCCCATTCTGAACCAGAGATGCAACTGTTTTCAATATTCAGAAGATGGTGCTATTTGTTTATGTATGCATGCAATGCATGAACCCGTCTGCTTGCATTCACACCAATCTGAACATTCAATGTGCTACTGCTCCAAAAATTGCATTTGCAAAATTCAGAAATATCACAGAGATGGAAAACCTACAGAATAATGCAGAGTCTATGCATTTGTGCACAGCTGGATAAAATAGCTCCCCTTGTGCATAATACAGATACACAGATCATCTTGATGATGTTAAATGTACAGACATGAGAAATGATATACAGTCAGCTGTCTCAAGCCATTTTATACAACACTGTTTAGTTTGCATTTCCTTCAAACTCAAGTTGACTCTGATTAGATGGTATTGGCCCTCCCTGTTAGTACTCATATACTTGAAGGTCATGTTAAGTATATAGCATAATAATGTAATTATGCAAACTCAGCCCTGAAAGATCTGACATGTTATACACAATTAAAGCCCAAGATGTGCGCCCACGAAATAGCCACGCATTTTGATCCCGGCTTGAAGGGCACCACAGGATCCTGGTTTAATCGTCTGGCAAGAATGCAGAAGTGGAAAATTTGATGATGCCAGTTGTTAAGTGGATCTTCGTACTTGATGCATTCATGCCACTTTAGATGCAATATATTATTGCTCGTTACACTGATGTGGCTGTTCAAGATCAGTGCTGATTTTGAGGAGCAGGTCACAAAGCACTGTCCGGTGTTTGGAGGTGATATGGAACAAATAAAATTGATGCTGTTACTATAAATAAAAGCTTTAACTAACAGGATTCTTGAGTATTTTTAATCACAATGTCATTGTAAATTATGGATCAGCAGTTTCTTCGGACATTCTTGTGTTTGTGCAGAATTTATGGATTCTCTTTTCTTTTTAGGAAACTTGAAAAAATGAAAATTTACTGAAAAATTACTCACCCTTAGGCCATTCAAAATGTTGTTTAGTATTACATCACTTGCTCACCAATGGATCCTCTGCAGTGAACAGGTTCTGTCAAGATGAGGACCAAACACCTGGTGAAAAAAAATCACAACAAGTAATCAACAGAATTCCAGTGAAGCAAAAAATGCATGTTTGTCATTAACAGGTCTATCATTAAGATATTTCTAACTTCATAATATGTGTCCTTTATCCATAATATCCATTTCTTTCTCCAGTGAAAAAGTCTGAACAAGGAGAGAAATATGAACTTTTGTGAACTATTCCAACTGGATTTTATCTTAGATGGCCTCTAAATTTGTAAATATTCTTCAAAGCCATATGTTTGATTTTGGCATCGGTGAGGACATAATGGCAGACAACAAAAATTTTATTATTTGATCAAAATTGTGGCTAGGGACAATTTAGTAGTTGTTGGATATTGGTATGGACATGTCATAGTGTCCTCACTAAATTCTATGTTCTTGAAAATCATAAGTGATGTTTTGGATTTTTTTATGTTCCTATTTATGTCATTTTGTAAGTGAATTTTCTTTCTGCTTTAAAGATGTTTTCTTTGAATTGTTTGATTGCTTGTAGGAGAATTCTATAGGAAAATGAATGTCTCCTGCTAGCTAAATTTCACATTTATAAAAATTTGGCTCTTTTGTTTAGGCGATATTGAAAATATCCAAACTTCTGTTAAACCTAAAGCAGCCAAAACTGCATTTCCATATTCATATGTGTCATCTTAAAGAGTTACTCCACCCCAAAATGAAAATTTTGTCATTAATTACTTACCTCCATGTTGTTCCAAACCCTTTGGAACATGAATTAAGATATTTTTGATGCATTCTGACAGCTCTCCGACCCTCCCATATACACTCTTAAAAATAAAGGTGCTTTAAAAGGTTCTTCACAGCGATGCCATAGAAGTACCATTTCTGGTTCCAATAAGAACCATTCAGTCAAAGGTTCTTTGACATCTATTTTTTACCTTTTTATAATCTGAAGAACCTTCTTTCGCCACAAAGCTTTTGTGAAACAGAAAGGTTCTTCAGATGTTAAAAAGGTTCTTTATGGAACTATTTAGACAAAAATGGTTCTTCTATGGCATCATGAAGCACCTTTATTTTTAAGAGTGTACAGCAATGTAATTACCTTGATCAACGCCCAAAAACTTAGCAAGTAGATCAGTAAAATAATCCATGTGATATCAGGGGTTCAACCGTAATTTTATACGAGAATAGTTTTTGTACGCAAAGAAGACTAAAATAACAACTTTATTCAACAATTCACCTCCTCCCTAGCGTCATTTCGGAGTGTATCCACTGAACGCAAACAGGGTACGCTGTTTTGTGTCCGCTGCATCTTGCGGATACGCTGTTTACATCACTTTGATTTTAATAAAAACAGTGTTTCCGTGTAATGCAGCTGAAACAGAACAGTGTATGCTGTTTGTGTTCAGTGGATACGCTCCAAAATGACGCTATGGGTGACACAGATTTCAAATAATTTAATTCGCGAAATGATTTGTGATTCACTATAAATGCTTTGAAGACCCGATCTGAATAAAAAAATTAACAAACCTGCACTAAAATTCCTGTTCTAAGTACATACACGCTCCTAAGTTCCAATATGAATCAAATAAATTGCAAACTGTGCTCCGAAGCTCCGAACCGAATCAAACAATGTGTGTTTCGTGATTTGCACTCTGCGCTCCAAAGTTACGATCTGAATAATACAATTTGCAAACTATATAATTCAGATCGGGACTTTGGACCGTGGAACGCGAATCATTAACTTTACAAAATGATTTGTGAACCCGCTCTGAAGTCCGGATCTAAACCAAATGATTCGCGATACATGCTCTGAACTCCCGATCTGAATTAAATGATTTACGATACGCGAAGTTCTGATCTAAATCAAATGAATCATGATAAACGCTTAAAGATCCAGATCTGAATCAAATGATTTGCATCACGCGAAGTCCTGATCTAAATCAAATGATTCAAGAACTCGTATCAAAGCCCCAATCCAACAAAACGATTCACGATTCGCGAATCATTCAATTAGCGAAATGATTCGTGATCTGTGATAAGCGCTTGGTCCTAAGTTAAATCAAACAATTCACAAAGCCTCTCTTATGTTCAGATCTGATCGAAACCAGAAGATTTAATTAATCAGAGTGGTTCCAGCCTAAATGACACACTCATTTGAATCGGTTTGTCTGTTTCTTCACTTTTCGCGTCTTCAGCCATGTTTACATGACAATGTCAGTACCACTCCATTCTGTTGGTGACAGATCAATAGGAAATCAGTTGAAAGCATCCAGTCATCTCATACCATTAAAGTAAACGTTACATTTAACAGTAATAAATATTAGAGAAATTATTAGTGTGTCTGATTGTATTAGTCTATTTAAATAAAGTGATAGTCAATGTAAAAAGAGCAAATGAAAGAATGAACACAAAACAGCATAACATTATAAAATTAAAGAGGGTAATCCTTATCATTCAATTGATCCTATGTTTTAAACACTTCGGCTACCTTATATGCCCTTACTTCACTGATGTATTTAGTGTCCTTGAAAGCTAGCATATATACTTTAACTTCTAAGGTAATATCAGTGGTATGACTTATTTCAGATTATTATTATTTGGATTTATCTGGTTCAAACATTAGTGGCTCATATTCATTGTTAATGTGATGAACTAGTCCAAAAACTTGTGTCCAAAAAGGATAAACAAGCATCATTGTGTGCAAGAAAGTTCCTAATATAGATTTCTCACAGAATTCCGAGGCCCCGGAACATAATGTCTAATAAGCTTTAGAGATAACCAAACCAAATCAAATATTTAGCGACTGCTTATTTCTCAGTACAAATAGAATCATGAAAGAAAAAAAATGCACTTTTATAAATAAATCAACTCCTTTCAACTGCTCTATCAGAGACTATTTTTATTCTGTGCTAGACAATGATACATCTATGCCGCTTTTTAAAAAATTTACCAGACAGAGTCACCTTAGTAGGCGAGATGTTTCACCAGCCTTGGATTCGTATTCTTCCCTTTCTACCTCCATTCTTTAGCTTTTGGATAGAGCTTGTGCGAACTTGAGGTGAACTGATGTCATATATCCACAAAAATGACCTTCCACCGCAGCTGTCAAAAGTAATAACATAAAAAAGAATAGAAAAGTTAGTTCTGAAACCAGCTCTAGTGTTGTTTTTTGGCAGATACCAAATACTTATTAAATGCAACGTATTTCTAGTCCACAACAGACAATATTACACAGAAGATTAAACTTTGATGACTGACTTGTTTTTGAGGAAACACACTGTAAATGCTGACCTATCCTCACATATTTGTCTGTTTAATATCTGTTTTCCATCAGATGCCAAAGTTCACCATTTCCCGCCTGGCAGGCATTAAACAGTTGAAGGCAGCTCCTCTATGACACATAAAGAGAATAATTCATATTATCACAGAGATGTATTGACTGTTCTCATTTGATAGGAGTCTGTGGTAGCAGCCTGTCTCTGGCTGTCATCTCTGACTGGTTTTATTACCTGTAAATCACACAGCAGTGGCCCCCCGTGGGTTTTAGTACAGCACAAAGGGCGGAGTGGAAGCTAACTGACATCTAATCTGCACAAAGAGAGAGCAGGAGCTTATTTGAATCCCCGTTCAGTGACAGCGTGAGACTGGAGAATTCTCTATCTCTGACAGAGAAATGTGATCTTAAGAACAGTCATTCTGACTCCATGCAAATATTGAAATGAAACAGGGCCAAAACAGGATTCGAACCTCCCCTCCTTTCCTCCGTGGGTGAGGTAAACCCCTGCTATGATGTCCCTGTATTTTTCTGATTACAATAGGCGGAATCGCTTGGGCCAACACAATTCTCTATGCCGACAAGTCTCCTGCAGATAATTTTCTCGCCTGCCTTTGTGTACACATTCCTCTTGCTTGCCTGCTATCAAATTTAATCAGCCTCGGCCTCGTCTCTCTCTCTTTCACACACGTGAAACGGCGGTCAGTGGAAATGCAACACGAGCGACAATGCCGGGCCTCGATTAATTCATCCCCCACCCCGACTCTTTTCCTCACGGCTCGTTGCAATATTTGTTGTAGCTTAAAGGTAGACAGCTGAATGTTAAGTCAGGGAATATCCCCGAGTCTAAACAAAGGTTGTTTTCACACACAAAAGACCTTTTATCTCTTCACGCAAGCCCTCTACCACTGACAGACTTGTTACGATAACAACATGGCTCCTCCAAGGCATGTTCTCCACTGAATATTGCATTCAATTTGAAATTCGCCAGAGACTTCCCTTTAACCAACTTTATATGTCACACCTAAGCGGCGGAAAGAGAGTTTCACGCGGTAATTTGTTTTGATTAAAAAAGGAAAATACTGAAAAATACAGGTTTGAGGGCAGCGTCGATGAAATTCGCCTTTGCGTGGCAAACTTGCTGATATTTGTATTCAATCTGCCTCGCATAAATCTGGCCTAACTTATTCAGCTTGAATCGTACCAAAGTTTCCTGAGGTGCCTGCGTCTGGAAGAGAGTACGTCTTGGGAAAGCACTTTTTGGTATTCACAAAATAATGGCAATGCCAAGATAGCACAAAGAAACAAAGATATTTATTCCTACCCTGCTGAAAAAAAAAACAGCTAAAACCAGCCTAAGCTGGTTGGCTGGTATTAGCTGGTTTAAGCTGGAAGTGGCTGGTTTTATCTGGTCTCCCAGGCTGGTCAGGCTGGTCAGGCTGGTTTTAGCTCGCCGGCACTATCCCGCCCCCTCAGAGCACCATTAATGTTAAAATGGATTTTAATGATAAAATGTACTATTTAGAAATGTCATTTGGGAAGTGTATTTTCTTCCTAGAGTGAATAATAAGCTAAAA
Organism: Garra rufa; assembly: GCF_049309525.1. Classification (NCBI taxonomy): domain Eukaryota; kingdom Metazoa; phylum Chordata; class Actinopteri; order Cypriniformes; family Cyprinidae; genus Garra; species Garra rufa. The sequence goes on from NC_133376.1 coordinate 36,403,334, forward strand.
TAGCAATATTTTAGTTAAGCAGAGTCTGATAGGCAAGGTCGAATTTTGATTCGTCATTTGATTAAGCGTCCTCTTCCCCAACCCTAACGTCACGTAAAATTTCTTGTATTATGGAAAGCAAACAGAAAGTTTGAAAAATAGGAAGTTCAGGCAAGAATGGAAGAGATACTGCTGAGGAAGTTTCACTCATCGAAGAGAAGATGCAGCTTTACTTGAGGCTAAAGGTATTAAATACCGTGTTTTAAAGGGTTTGATGATTAGCCTCAGTTGTCAGTGCTGTCGGGTTGTTTTAATACTTCGTTAAATAAACATGTAGGATACGTAGCAGCAGTGGTGTAGTGGTGGCAGGTGTATGTGGCGAATACCCACTTCTTTATCAGGCGGCTTTGCATATACCCACTTGATGCGCATCATTCAGTAGTGTCCTGCATTAGCCAAAATTATGACAGTCCATCAAATCCAGTCATATGTGAATAAATGTAAATATTCGCTAAAACACCCAATAAAGACAGTGATGATGCAGACAGGACCGTTGCGCCGGCTTGCTTATATTTGATGATTGATGATATCTGATGCGCCTGCGCCCGCACCCAAGTAATTTGTACAGTAGGCTACATAATAACGAAAAAGAAGCAGCGTTTTACGATCAGAAATTTCTTAAACAAGTGAACCCCTGTAAACTTTTCAGTCAAAGGATCCGGTAAACGAATGCGTTCAAATAGTAAGTTCAAAATGTCTCTTATACACAACACCACTATAGGTCGCAGGCATGCCGCTTTCCAACCCGTAACCCGTGTTTTTCCAACCTTCTACCAGTGAAAGTGCACTGGAACGGCAGTCAAACCCGTGACTTCCCACTCGTGAACTCGTAGATCGATGTACTCCCAGTTCCAAGTTCTGACGTAACATAGCACGCAAAACAACTATGTCAGCCCTAATCTGTGCAGCATGGGCGACATTTGACTCTTGAGTCAGGGGGGGCAAGAAAAAAAAATCAGATGTAAGCATTAAAACAGTGCCCTACGGTATTGCAGCACATCAAAGCAGTCAATTAAAGTGCTGCACTTCAGCCCGGGCCGATGGGCCCTGACTTTTTTTTACACCCCAGGGCTACGGCTTCGGGCCAATTTTCACGTCATAGTTCAGACCCGGGCCGGCATCGGGCCTGTTTTAGGCTTCTCCTTATTTTCATAATTTAGACATCCATCAATTATGGTGAAGAAAAAAAATGCCGCGCTGGTGGAAACAACACGAAACTTCACTTTCGCTTTCACTTTTGAGACCGACTCAGACACCCTTTAGTGTGCTTTAGCACAGCTGAATCTGAGTTCAAGCGCACACAATAGGCTAAAACTCGCCCCAAGCACCGGCAAAAATAAATAACAATGAATGTGTCGAGGAAAGAGTAAGGACATAAATGAATTATTTATTAATTAATTTGTGTATTCTGAGTCAGTGTCGCAAAGATCCTGACTCGCAATCTCCTTTTTGGACGCGCATTTAGAGAGAAATTCCTCTTTACGGATTACATGAAAGAGTTTGTGCTTTTGATTTGTTTTATTTCGTTAAGTAATAATTTAAAGCTTTCTATAAATGTATTTATTATGTCTGTGAGGCATGCATTTCGCTTCATTTTGTTAAGCACTCCTGTTCAAGAACCAGACGGCATAAAGCACATCATTTTTGTTTTCTTTATTTTATAAAAATGCTGTAACTTTTTTTTTCGATGTATTACTCGTACTTTGTGAGCAAAAATGACGGATAATTTTAAATTGCTTCCAATGAAAAAAAATGCTAGTGATCGCGCTGGTGCATCGATGTCCTGCAAGCTTTAGCTTCCACTTTCTGCACAAACTATGCGCATATAGCGCACATGTATCTGTAACGTTTAAACTACCATTGTTTTATACTTGAACTGTTTTATATCTATAGATTTCATTTTAGGCAAGTCGTGATGATTTGAGAAGGCAAACTGATCAAACAGACTATGATCAGTCTTCCGCTGGGCGCTGTTAGGTAAATATATAGCCTATATATTTAACGAATAAAAAATGCTCCACGCGTTTTTCTATATTAGCTAAATAAAAAACGAAACTAAATATAAACATTTTGCCATTACATACAAAACTGAACTATTTTATAGCTGAAACAATAAGTTGTTTTGGGAGAAGGGGAAATTATATTTTTATCCCGTCTATTGCTTCACCGTTATTTCGAGAATAAACCCAGCGTAAATATGCAAATGTCACTCCCAAAACATATCAGCTTGCATGTGCCGAAAAACGAAAGTTTCATACAAATTCTAAATGGGTTATAGCCTGGAAAGTGCAAAGCACGCTCCCCTTATTATCACTAAAAGTTCATAGAGATCTCGCAAAATTCCGTTATAATTAATAAAGCTCTCTAAACTACACAATTAATATTTTATTTACATCGCGTCTACACTCATAAGATGATTCACGAGCGCACAAAACGGCACTTAATAAAATCAGGCGCTTTCAGCAGTGAGTGAATTCTGACAAGTGTTTCTAATTGTTCGGAAACAACAGATATGTCTGTGATTGGCTACATTGCTCAACGCTGCAAAAACACGTTGGATAGTTTGCCAGATCTTCAATTGCTTTGCTTTCGTTTGAGGGTTATATAGCACCGTCTAGTTCCCAAGTACAACCGAGCCTAAGCTTGGCTAAAGCAGTTGCAGCGGGGCTGTCGAGGATTCCATGACTAACCACAGGGGGGGCAACTGCCCCCCCTTGCCCCCCCCTAATGTCACCCATGCTGTGCAGTGTTTATGCAAGTAGGAAAACGGTGGAAAAATAGAGCTTAGGTCAATATAACGTTGCAATCAAATTAATAATAGTATAAAAATAATAATAATTCATAAATGTGCCCAGGCAGTTTGGCGTGACTTGCCTGGAACACTAAAGTCGTGAGTCGAAGTTTGAAGTGGTGACTTACCAGTTAAAAAACCACGTTAAAAAATAACGTGGATAAAAATTGTACTCTGAACCCCAAGTGGATTTACATAAACCGCGAAATTCAAAAAGTGTTAGGTTGTGCCCCGCTCTCCCCTATACCATGATAAATCATTCTACAAAAAATTATATATGTGACCCTGGACCACAAAACCAGTCATAAGGGTCAACTATTTGAAAATCTGGAATCTGAGGGTGTACTCACACTAGGCACGGTTGCCATGAACCGAGCCCGAGTATGATTTTCACCCCTCCCTGCTCCCCCTCTGGCCTGCACTCACATAGGGTTTCAGCATTCGTGCCGGAGCACGCTTACGTAATTATGGTGTGACGGTTTCAGGATAAACAGGAATAGCGGCGCTCTCACTGAACGCAATTTAGTCTATCGCTCTTTTTACTTTGTGGATAGTAATTTTGAGTCGTTTGTTCTGCGGTGATCCACAGCCTATTGTTAAAGAGATCTATCGCCTTTGTGGCATTTTCGAAGATGTAAGATGTTTGTTTTACATTAATTCTAATTCATAAACATCTTAAAGACATCTAATAGACATCTATTTGGAAACGTCTAATAGAAAGAAAAGAAAGAAAGGAGGTGACATGAGGCCAAGTATGGTGACCCATACTAGGAATTTGTGCTCTGCATTTAACCCATCCAAGTGCACACACACAGTAGTGAACACACACACACACCGTGAACACACACCCGGAGAAGCCATTGCTGCCGCGCCCGGGGAGCAATTGGGGGTTCGGTGCCTTGCTCAAGGGACTCACCTCAGTCGTGGTATTGAGGGTGGAGAGAGCGCTGGTTATTCACTCCCCCCACCTACAATCCCTGCCGGACCTGAGACTCGAACCCGCAACCTTTGGGTTACAAGTCCGACTCTGTAACCATTAGGCCACGACTGCCCCCCCCAGATGTATTGCAGATGAGCAAACTACGTTTTGCAGATGTCTTGCAGATGCAGACGTCAAATAGACGTCTCCGAGATATATGTGTGCTATCAGGGATGTTTGAGTAAAACGCATTCTTTGTTTTATTCTGTAAACTACTGATGCCATTCTTCCAAATTTGAAGTAAAAATGTTGTAATTTAAAGCATGAAATGACAGATGGCCGACATAACAAACAAGATATTGTTTATATTAATTTTTAGACAACACAATAGCAATGTTTTAACTTGAGAAGAGTTAAGAAATCAATATTTTGTGAAATGACCATGATTTTTCACAACAACTGAAAACATTTGTTATTTTGACCAATTCTCATTTTCAAATTTTCGCAAAAATAAAATAAAATAAAATAAGGGGTACAACTGTATAACCGAATCAGCATATTAGAATGATTTCTAAAATGAAATATAAACAAATAAAACAATGCAATAATATTTCACAATATTACTGTTACTGCTAATAACACAGTTATTCTTCTGTTTACACTATAGAAAATTAAAAATTAACTATAGTAACCAGGAATTTGCTTTTCCAGTCCCACTTTACATTAGGTGGCCTTAACTACTATGTAATTACATTTAAATTAATAATTTGGTACTATATACTTATTGTGTACATACATGTACATACATGTTTTTACATTGTACATTTTTAAAAACCTATATGTAATAACATTTGTATTTAATTTCTGTAATTACTAACTAACAACACTGTTGACCCATCCCTTACCCTTAAACCTACCCAAACCACCAAACCTGTCCCTAACCTTACGCATATCCCACCTTAATAGAAGCAAAAGTGTTTTGCAATGCATTATGACCACATTAAGTACATTGTACTTATTTTTTGTAGTTAAGGCCACCTAATATAAAGTGGGACCGCTTTTTCTCCTATAAATCACGCCCCCATTAGATACTGCAGACTTTCTATGACGTATTTTTAATCCATTCATTTGTATTTATTATTGCTGATTCTAATGTTTCTTTAAAACCTTAAAATATTGCAGTCTCCCACCCTTTCTGTATGCAAAATCAAATGACTGTCCAGCTTTGCTTCTGAAAATGCATGGCTTATCAATAGCTCCATATTCATCATAGCTGTAATTCTGGCAAGAGCCTAAAGAGAATCCTAAAGTCTTTCTTTTCAAGTCTATGGCAACATGAAAAGCAGCATTACTCAGTCCTAACGATGATCTTATCTTAGTAAAAGCCGTGCTATAGCGAGCGACCATCACTCTCCCCTTATTTCCCCTCTACTGCGCTGTCATCCCACAGACATTAATATTTACTCATCATAATTAAATATTAACCTTGATTGGGCTGCCTCCCTCTTAAAATTAGAGCACTGATATTGAAATCGCAGCAAGACATTTTAAATGATTTCCTTCAGCTAATGTTAAACGTTATTAGCTGCCCTGTAGCATGTTGTTTTAGAGTGATGGTAATTGATCAGGCTTACTGTATTTGTTTTGGGCTGTTTTTGATAATGACAGCTTCCTGTAATGGATTATTAATAGGCCAGAGCAGCAAATGTCTGGTTTCATGCCTGGCTAAGCTAACATTAGGATCATTTGGCCAGACAGTGTCAGGATGGATTTGAACCGAAGTGACACATTCCGCAGGAGCTCTGGGTGTTGTATACAGAATTGATTTGATAAATATGGCCCAAAGAGTCGTGTAATTTGCAAGGTGATACATTTTCAGAGGCCGAATCAATTTCTTGTCTTGAAAGCACTGGTGAATATATCAAAGCAAATTACCTCGGAGGTCTTAATCTCTAATGCGAGCGATAAAATGTACAAGTGCACACACAGACCGCCACAAAAAAAAAAAAAAATGCTGTTTTCTTCAAGTTGACGCTTACAACAATTACATTCATTTGTCCTGCATCTAAAGTATAGTCAATGTAGTTACGCTTGTAATCACAAACTATAATCACAATCAAAACACCACATTCAAAATATGTTCAAAGCCAAATCATGCTTTGTTCAGTTTTGAATTCTCAAACAACACATGTATTTATTAATCTGAGACCAATCATTTCAAACAGCTATGTTGAATCGGTTCTATCACATAGCGTTCCCGCATACAACAACTAAACAATATGGTCACACTTTAGTTTAAGGGCAAAGTCTTACTATTAACTAACTATTAACTATGATTTTGCTTCAATGAAGTCCTGATTTGGTGTTTATTAATACATTGAAAAAAAAGTAAATTTAAGTATGGAATTAAGTTAAATTTATTTAAGTTAAAAGAGTAGTTCACTTTCAGAACAAAAATTTACAGATAATGTACTCACCCCCTTGTCATCCAAGATGTTCATGTCTTTCTTTCTTCAATAAAGAAATTATGTTTTTTGAGGAAAACATTTCAAGAAAACATTTTCTCTCCATATAATGGACTTCTATGGTGCCCCGAGTTTGAACGTCCAAAATGCAGTTTAAATGCAGCTTAAAATGTCTCTAAATGATCCCAGCCGAGGAAGAAGGGACTTATCTAGTGAAACGATTGGTTATTTTCTAAAAACATTTACAATTACTTTTTACTTTTTAATCTCTACACAGACTACACACTGAGCTAGACATGATGAGCATTTGAGGTTAAAAAGTATATATATATTGTAATTTTTTTTTGAGAAAATAATAATTTTGCTAGATAAGACCATTCTTTCCTCGGCTGTGATCATTTAGAGCCTTTTGAATCTGCATTTTGGAAGTTCAAACTCGGGGGCATCATAGAAGTCCATTATATGGAAATAAATCCTGAAATGTTTTCCTCAAAAATCATAATTTCCTTATGACTGAAGAAAGAAATACATGAACATCTTGGATGTCAAGGGGGTGAGTACATTATCTGTAATTTTTTTTCTGAAACTACTCCTTTAAGTAAAACTAGCAAAGGAAATAATTAATTTAACGTGTAGTTAAAGTTTGACGAGTAATTTCTACTTAATTAATTTAGGTTTACTCTGCAGTCCTTAAATACAAATCACTCAGCCACGGTTTGTAAACTTTACTCAAACATCATAGCACTGAAAAAAAAAATGCCATTACAGCATGTGGTTCACTTACAAACATGTATGTAAGCAAGTAGACAACTCCTTATTGTTTTTAAGGTTATGTGTTGACTCATTGTAGTTAATAACCAAATTAGCACAGAGACCTCAATACTTGGCACATGATACACAATGACAGTTACAATCAGTGAATAGTTTTTGAGTATAAATGTGTCGTTTTGAGTAGAAAATAAACTCTAGATGTTACAAAACAGCAAGTTACTTAACCTAACAAGAAAAGCAACCATTAAACAGTGTAAATATATCTCGAAAACAGCAACAAATTTAACCTTATTAATTATTCATGCCCAAATGCATGATGGGAACAACGGAATCATGACTATTTACTTAAAACAATCTTTGTGAAAATAACAAACAATTCCAAGTAAAATATACTTAGAAGTTCAAATTTTAAATTCTACTAGCTTAAATTGAGTACTTACATTGAATTTACTCTTTTTTTAAATCTTGCCTGAACCAAATTATTTAATGTAGAAACTACAATTGTTTTTCTGTATTATTTACTTCACCACAAAATCATTTTCATCAGTGTAGTTAGTAAAGGTAGGTGTTCAGTTTAGGAATAAAGGAGAGCACTTCCAGAACAAACATTTACAGATAATTTAAATGTTTTGTCATCCAAGATTTTCTTTTCTTGTCTTAATACTTAAGTCGTAAAGAAATTATGTTTTTTTTTAAGCAAACATTTCAGGATTTTTCTCCATTTAGTGGCCTTCAATGGCGACCGTGAGTTTTAACTGCTAAAATGCAGTTTAAATGCAGCTTAAAAGGGCTCTTAATGATCCCAGCTGAGAAGGGTCTCATCTAGCGAAATGATTGGTTATTTTCTAAAATCATTTACAATTTATATACTTTTTAACCTCAAATGCTTGTCTTATCTAACTCTGTGTAAACTGTGTGCAATTCCGCCATGGAAGTCCACTATATGGAAAACATTCCTAAAAAAAATTTCTCAAAAAACATGATTTCTGTTTGACTGAAGAAAGAAAGACATGAACATCTTGGATGACAAGGGGGTGAGTAAATTATCTTTAATTTTTTGTTCTGGAGGTGAACTTCTTCTTTAAGGGATCTAAAATATGATCATACAGAAAGAGGCATTAACTTACGCAAATGCTATGCAACTAGCTAATAATAAGAATTGGTCCTTAAACTAAAGCGTTACCATAAATATGATACGCACCAGCATGGTTGAAACGTCAAAATGAACGAGAACATAGATCAAAGTTTCCAGATGCGTTTTGAAGGTTGGATAACTTTAGAGAGCGTCTTAATGCACCATGGGGGAGCATTGAAATTTAATAATCGGCATCACCGAGGTAAGCATCTCGCTCAATAAAGCAGTTGTGGTATCTGGTAATGGCTACTTTCATGGCACTTCATGGCTTGAACACAATTCCCCTTTTCTCTAATTGCACAGTCGAGGGGAAACCCAGGACTAAAGTGAACAGTACAGCCTAGATGTTATAAAAGTATAATGTATAATGTCATATACTTTCAGAGCGCTTGAAAGCAGAATCCGTGAGATATAATCATTATTTAGACAGCTTCTGCTTTATGCATTTGAAGACTTTCCCCTAACAGAGCCATTACTTTGTGTTGTATCTTACCTATGGCCATGTAAATGCACCCTGGCCTTTCAAGGACTGCTTCTTGCACCTTCTCCCCAAATAAATAAGTAATCTCTGGAAAAAAGCATTATTGAGGTAGTAGCTTTCAAGCAGACTTGCGGGGACGGGTGCAGTTGAAATCTATCACTTTAAAAATGTATGTGTTAAATAAAAGGTTTTCCATTACCCCTGCTCAAACTGTCTTTTTCACCTTGTTTCCACCCTTAAAAACTTTGGACAGGCCAAACCTGGCTTGAGATCCCTCAGCTATGTGTGAATATACAATGCTATAGGTAATGCAAATGAGCAGAAATTAACCATAAAATTAATTTTCTATCAACAATATTAGAAGAGATTAAGAGAAATTTGCAATGCATCACTTGCTCACCAATAAATCCTCTGCAGTGAATGGGTGCCATCAGAATGAGAGTCCAAACAGCTGATAAAAAACATCTCAACAATCCATAAGTAAAGTGAAAAGATGTTCTTTTTTTTTTTTACTTTAAATAAACTTAAATACAAGTCTTCTATCCATAATATTGCTTTCTCCAATTCTTTGGACTCTCATTCTGACGGTACCCATTCACTGCAGAGGATCCATCGGTGAGCGAGTGATGTAATGCTAAATTTCTCCAAATCTGTTCTGATGACAAAACAAACTCACCTACACATCTTGGATGGCCTGAGGGTGAGTACATTTCCAGCAAATTTTCATTTTTGGGTAAACTATTCATTTAATGCATGAAATTGAATTTCAGTGCATTCAATAAAAAACCAAGTGGCGTCTGCAAACAAATGATGCTGGAGCTTTTCTCAGAACTGACTTTTCTGAGGCAGTTTGAACAATACATCTCTTGTTTATAATTTATAAACCCAGCACCCTTCTTTCTGTGAAAAGTTTCGCTTGAAAGGTCCTATCTTTCTTGAAAATAAATGGCATACGGTTTGATATTTTGTTATACTGCATAATGCCAAGACGTTTATGCATTCACAAGTGTTTAAAAACTTTGTGGGGCCAGCAATATTTTGCAAGCGGTATACGAGCGGTTCATTAAAATGTCTATGTATCAAAACTAATGCATGTGAACCATGTCAATGTGACAGTCGCAAAGGTCCCTGTTGATTACATGCCGCACAAACAAAAGTGATACCCTCCCCAGACAAAGGGAAATCCCAGACACATCCCATTGACAAGGGTGATGTAAATTAACTATTTGAATGAGTCAGTAACAATAGGTTTCTGTCAGCCGATAGAGAATAAAAATGTCAGTCCTGTCAGTAAGCACATTGTCCAAAGTTCTCAAGCTCTTGACAGGAACACGGTTTGACAATTTGAAAGAAAGGCTCTATTGCTTCCATTATTTAAATATTTTAGGATGAATCTCAGAGTAAGACACAGCTAAACCCTCTGTGAATGTAAGAAACCCAACACATGGCACTTCAACAAGTGCTGAACGCACTTAAACATTTATGTGCATTATTTCCACTTCAGGGAATTTTATTTCTTATTAATATATTTTAATGATGCAACATAGTGCAAATTCAGCTCAGTGAATAATTCATTAATTGAGAACTAACGTTACAAAGCAAGCAATAACATCATCCAAAGCTTATCAGACTCTAAATGGCTACTAAAGAGAAATCAAAATAGCCATTTTGATTTTTGCGAAGGGACTGTGAATTACCAAAAGCAGACGGGGAAGAGACACAACAGGGGAGGACATTAAGACAATTCACAATATTTTATTATGTCATTTGACGGCATTAAGGATTTTCTTGCCGTGCGGCAGCACGCGCATCTCCCCGAATTGTGTTAAGAAAAACAAAATGCCATTAGGTTTCCCTCAGAGAGTAAACTTGAAGGCTCGTCTGATTTGAAGTGTGCAACTTTTGCATAAGTATCGTCTCAAGGATAATTGGAAATGGTTTACTCATTAGGAGCAACAAATCACTTAAACTGTAGATTAATGACTTGAAGATATGCTGTTAAGATGGGGATTGATTTTGAGATTCAATTTAGAAAAGTAATTCCATATAGAACGTAGTAAGGGTGATCGTTTGAACATACATCAAGACAAAAGATTGCTAATTTGGGTCATATGTGAGTATATATAGCGTAGAATTGAAAATGTTTTGTTAAATATGTGTTTATGTGTGTAATATATTTAAACGTATATACATATGTGACTCTGTAGCACAAAACCTGTCTTAAGTAGCACAAGTATATTTGTAGCAATAGCTAAAAATACATTGCATGGGTCAAAATGTGTTGCATGTTCCATGAAGAGTGTTCCATGAAGATATTTTGTACATTTTCTACTGTAAATATATCAAAACTTCATTTTTGATTAGTAATATGCATTGCTTAGAACTTTATTTGGACAACTTTAAAGGCGATTTTCTCAATATTTAGATTTTCTTGCATTCTCAGATTCCAGATTTTTAAATAGTTGTATCTCAGCCAAACAAGTAAACACAATAGAATATTTTTGTGACAGGTTTTCACTTTAAATGCTATAATTTTGACATTTTTTATTTATTTTGCATATTTGTTTTGGTTGAAACTTCAAAGAAAAACCTTTAATAGCTTTGTGACAACTTACTCCATATAATGTGACAACATGCCATGCAAGCTGCTGTTAGCACATGTTGTCAAGAAAGGTCAATATTTGTTCAATGAACTGTTAAAAGTGTAAATGTTTAGTGGCTTTTTATGTGCCTATAACAGAAACTGACATACAAAAATAAATCTACCTCCCAATAAAACAGTGACAACTAGCCCTGGAGCAAAAACACAAAACAATAATGCAATAAAAGAACCAGTAGTGATCAAACAAATCGTAACCCAATCAGAACAAGGCTGTGATTAGTTATTCAATTTTCAGAGTTTGTAGCAATATGCTTCAGATCTAGAAAAATAAATAAATCCTTAAGACTAATTGTGTACTAATAGAGTGGAATGGAAGGTTAAAACCCCTCAGGATCAGACCAAATTAAACTGTCAATCATCTAAAGCGATATGGATAAATTAAGGCATGTCCTGCCACATGTCACACTTGCGTTGCATTATAACAGGCACCTCATGGTAGCAGCATTCATTTTTGACAGGCTTTCTCTCAGTTCTGCCTGCCCTTCAGATTCCAGCGTCAGCCTCTCAGTCTCTTATCTCTCAGACTTTTTCTTTCTTTTTTTCCATGTCTTGCCCTTTCCCCCAAAGACCATGTGTATGCTTTGAATTGCCTCAGTAACAGAGGATCAGCCATGCTTTCCTAGTCACACATATCAAATGCTTAAGACACCATGAGCCACAAGGAGGTGCGGCATCTCCTTTAGTCTCAAAAAATTAGAATGGGAAAAGCATGTGCTATAAAAGAGGCTTATTCTGGGAGAAACATCCTTGAGCTGACAAAGCAAATAGAATAATGTAAAATATGTATGCTGTGTATTAAAAATAAAGCTCTGTTTTCCATTCTAAATGTTTTAACAAACTTCAAAGAGCATGACATTTGCATTTCAGCTCTTTATACACAAATAAAACATTGGCCCCGGTCGCAGCGAATCATTACGTGTAAGCTCGTGTGAATCAGTCTTATATTCTTCCTTATTCTGACCATGAATCTGCGTAATGGAAGCTTGATGTTTTCTCTAGAACTTTCAAAAGGTTACATCAGCCGCCAAGAGAGGATTGAATAAATACTTCTTAAATTCCTCACGTTAATGACTTCATCATTATTAAACAAGTCAGTCAGGTCGCCTAATGTTACGTGCGCACGTATCTTGAAGTCTTAAACCCATTACTGGATATTACCTGCAAATTAGTTCTGAAAGTCTGTGGTAGTTTCATTTTGTCTGGCTCCTCCAAAAGCCAAGGTCATATGAATGACGGATTGGAGGGTGCTTTTATACTTCCATATTTAGCTTTTTATCTGCTTAAATCGCTGCCTTAAGGCTGCAAATTGAGAAAACAGCCAGGGTCTCAATCCCAAACCCATTTGAGCATAATAAGTATGAGCCATCCAATGGCATTTCTTCGATCTGTCGATCTAACAGTCTGCAGATGAAGTGCAGAACAGGCACAAAGCCATTATTTCAGACCCCCACAGTTACGGGAATTGCAAAGTTGCCTTTGCAGATACATCAGCATTTTTCCCCCCATAATATTAACATAAAATGGAGATTTCTTTATTCTTCCTCGCTGAAACACACCGACCAGGATTGATCAAATGAAGCATGTTTCAAATAACCTTCATGTTTCACTATTGTTACAGGCTGCAGTCTGATGAGCGCTTTAGATAATGCATGCTCCTTACTTAAGCATTTTATATAAAGCAAAGCGGCATTCATCGCAACGTGACTGAGCAGAAACATCAGGTGTTAACTATCAAAAGTTTCAGTGGTTTAACAGTGAAAAATTTCCAAGTCAACTCCAAAAAATATTCTCTGTTGTAAAGCTTTTGACATTTAATCTTATTCTTTGGAGCATACACGTTCCACCAGAGCAAAGCTACGGATGCAGCTTATACCAGCTCAGCTGAGGAGACAAATAGTTGCTGGAATTTTTAACATGATTTCACACAATATAAGAGAGAACAGAGTGAAGGAAAATGGTAAAAAGGTACACCAGGATATTTTTCTCTAAATAAAAAAACGAAAATACACCGGATTACATTGTTATGTCAGTAAAACCCATTTATTAAGAATACACATGCATTCATTAAAGGAGACGTTCACCCAAAAATGTAAATTTGCCATCCAAGATGAATGCGTTTCTTCATCAAAACAGATTTGGAGCAATTTAGCATTACATCACTTACTCAGCAATGGATCCTCTGCAGTGAATGGGTGCCGTCAGAATGAGAGTCCAAACAGCTGATAAAAACATCACAGTAATCCACACCACTCCAGTGAAAATCTGCATGTTGGTAAGAAACATATCTATCATTAAGGTATTTTAACTTTAATCTGTCACTTCTCGCCAGAATACGAGTCCATAATCTATAATAGTGCTTTCTACAGTGAAAAAGCATCCCCTGCTGTCCTCTTACATCAAAATTCACTGATGTACACTCTTAAAAATAAAGGTGCTTCACAAAAAAATATATTTTTTTTGTCTAAATGGTTCCATAAAGAACCATTTCCTTTAACAATTTTTGTGGTGAAAGAATGTTCTTCAGATTATGAAAATGTAAGAAAGAGATGGTTCGGTAACACTTTAGAATAGGTAACACGTATTCACTATTAACTACGGCTTATTAGCATGCATATTACTAGAATGTTGGCTATTTCTTAGTACTAATTAAGCACATATTAATGCCTTATTCTACATGACCTTATTCTACATCCCTAATCCTACCCAATACCTAAACCTAACAACTACCTTACTAACTATTAATAAGCAGCAAATTAGGAATTTATTAAGGGAAAAGTCGTAGTTAATCGTGAGTAAGTGTTACCTATTCTAAAGTGTTACCGATGGTTCTTTAAAGAACCTTTGACTGAGTAGTTCCTTGTAGAACCTAAAATGGTTCTTCTATGGCATTGCTGTGAAGAACCTTTTAAAGTACCTTTATTTTTAAGAGTGTACTTATTCAGGACTGTTTTTGCTTGTAAACAGTGCTTGATTTGTGCATATTTCTCTCCTAATTGAGATGTTAAAACAATATTATGAATATAGGTCTTATATGTAGCCAAAAGCAATGATTTGAAGTTTAAAACATCCTAATGATGGGTTTGTTTCTTACAAACAGGCAGCTTTTCACTTCATAAGATGTTAATTGATGGACTGGAGTGGTGTGGATTACTTGTGGATTGTTGTGATGTTTGTATCAGCTGTTTGGACTCTCATTCTGACGGCACCCATTTGCTGCAGATCCATTGGTGAGCAAGTGATGTAATGCTACAAATCTCCAAATCAGCTTGGGTAAGGAGAAACAAACCTTTTGGGATAAAAATGTTATTTAACTAATGTAAGTGCTTGACAAGGAAACACAAAAATGACTAAGGCCAAAATAATCCAGGCAAATAGCTAAAGGTATTTATAATAGAGGAAATATGTAAATTACAATGCTGAATGCTTATACAAGCTGCAAACTGAAGGAATAGGAATAAAATCCAACCAAGTTTGCCTTTTTGAAAAACAAAATGACAATTAAGTTCTAAAGTTAAGTCTAAAACATTAATGCTTTCAGTAGTTTGTAGAAATCTTTCCCTACACAGTCTTGATATGGCAATGAGCAAACAAATGAAGTTTCTTATACCAATGTGGGTGGAAAATTTTAAGCTATGCTATGATACAACTAGCCCATGATATTTTGCACCCCAATCTACCACTGCATTTTTACAGCAATGTTACTATCTGCCAAAACAGAACAATGGAATTATAGTTTGAATCCATACACATAAACTAAGCTCAATCTGTCTTACTGTAGAAACTCCTAATGTTTGTTTTTTATGCCATGTCCAGCAAATTGAATCAATACATAACCTATGATACAGCACATCATATTTTTGTCATCATCATTTTGCTGACACCTGCTATCATGGGAGGTGAATGAGCCAGCAAATTAGGTGCCACATTGGACCACATTTTGTTATTAGAGATGTCAGTATTGCAAAGCTGACAGGTTGCTTCAAACTGTCAGCTTTTCGAGTGTCACAGTGGAATATCTGAAAGTGGTCACCTTATACTGTGGACAGAAGAAAAAAAAAGTTTTGTGTTTAAAACTTATATCTATCCGTTTCTCTATATATCTAAATATTTCAACTACTTTTAATTTGAATTAGTTCTAACTTGACTTCCTTACATTCAATTATGAATTGCTATTCTGTATCGTTTGCTACATCAAGTCCAATTCAGGAAATTAATAGGAATTTAAATGCCACTCTCAATTCATTTCTGAACAGTGTGTTGCAACCCTGACTTGAACCAGCCTTGAACATACGGAACTGGTTTTCATAAAACTTAAACATTCTTAATACCTATTCTCTATTCAAAGACACAGTGTACTTTTTGATGTAAAACACCTTATACGTGACTACACCAGTTTTGATGCTATTCTCCAATAAAAGCTATGCTATAAGCTGTCAACTCTGAAAAAGAACGTCTGAAACCCATGCATACGACATTGGGGCTAAAGTGTTATAACGCAGACAAAAAACTGCCCATCTCAAGGACAAGCTAAAATACAGTATATCGTCTCCCATATTCATTTTCTCCAGACCTTGTCCACTTTTCTACATAACACAGAAGTTACTGTTACTCAGTCAGTGCCGTCACTCAAACACTTTTACCTTACAGCCAGAATCAACCATGATCAATTTCTACTTTACATTAAGCCACAATTTAACTGTGATGTTAAACCAAGATCGATCAGCTCCAACAAAACACAGAATCCCAGCAAAAGCGGATGTGTGTTAAGCACGTGTAGCGAGGTGGAGGTCGTCACCACATTCATTGGAACTGTGAAAAAAGAGCGGAGGCCTCTCTCTAGTGTGCGGACGAAGCGCTCCGCCATACATCATGAAAAACAAGATGAGTTAAGCACACAGCCACACAGTGTTTCTTGGACAACTGGGATTGGAAACAAGTTGTGATTTATTGGCTGCTAGACACGCTGTGCCTTTGACCCATTTAGACAAAGGATTTGTTTATCTTATCACTGTACAATATATTATTTATTTATTTATTTCCCGACTTACCCTGTCTCACTCTAGTGGGTTACATGTTTTCATGTTAATGACTATCCGAGCCCTAAGAGGGTTTAACTACTCAAAATTGGCATTGGTTTGTCATTAGATGTGCATTGTTCTGTAAAAAAGCATGCTTGAGCAAGCACTACAATTATGTGGCCAGTTAAGTTAATTAGACTATTTAAGGCAATGTCTTTGCACCATGGCAGCAAGCAGGGTAATAACTGGCTCCTTTGTCGGCAGTTGCACGCATCCTGAAGTCTTTGATTGTTGCATTAAATGAACATACCTTTGAGTAGGCTAACGTACGATGATCGCTATTTAATTTACCTTGGGAAGAGAACTTGCTGATATATTATTGTCTTAATACATGCCTTGTAGATTAAAACAAAGTTTACAAGTAGGATAATTAAGCAGTACTACACAAGCAAGAGCTGAGGATCAGTGAACTCGCAGTAATCAAACCCATCGTGATTTAGAAAACAACAACAACAACAAAACAATTGCAAATGTACTGTCAGCACCGTTGTCTGTTTGAACTATTTAAAGTATTTGGAATATTGCCTTTCATGCAGTGTGTAATGTAACTGTATGTGAATGCAAATGATCCTCAAAGTTGTAAAGCTGAAATTGCACAATAAATTAGTACATTTACATGGTTTCCGCCTATGTTCTATGCTGGTTGGTCATGAACAAATTGAACCGTTATTTTACCAAAGACTGGTTCTCTAGTTCAACACAGGATTCACAAAATGCTTGTTTTTGAATAATGGCTTAGTACCCAGTTTATCTGGACCAGCTGAAAAGTATTTACAGCGCTTTACTTTTTTACATTTTGTTATGTTAAAGCATTATTCCAAAATTGATTAAATTCGTTATTTTCCTCAAAACCCAACAAACAATACCCAATAATGACAAAGTGAAAGAAGTTTGTTTGAAATCTTTGCAAATTTATTAAAAAAAAAAAAAAAATCACGTGCATGAGTATTCACAGCCTTTGCTCAATACTTTGTTAAAGCACCTTTGGCACCAATTACAGCCTCAAGTCTTTTTGAGTATGATGCTACAAGCTTGGCACACCTATTTTTGGCAGTTTCACCCAATCTTCTTTACAGTACCTCTCAAGCCACATAAGGTTGGAAAAGGTGTGTCGGTGCACAGCCATTTTCAGATCTCTCCAGAGATGTTCAATTTGGTTCTAACTGGGCTATTCAAGACATTCACAGAGTTGTCCCACTCCTTTGTTATCTTGGCTGTATGCTCACTCCCATCCGGGTCATGGCACCATTGTAACCCCTACACCCCGGTCCTACTCACACTCGTTTTGAGCAGGTCTCGAGCCCTGGTCTCCAGCAGCACCCACCACTGGCCTCCGTTACATTTAGGGTCATTCTCCCGTCTCCCCAGTCTGAGGTCCAGAGCATTCTGGAGTAGGTTTTCATCAAGGACGTCTCTGTACATTACTGCATTCATCTTTCCCTCGATCCTGACTAGTCTCTTTGTTCCTGCCGTTAAAAAAACATCCCCACAGCATGATGCTGCCACCACAATTGCTTCACTGTATGGATAGTATTGGCCAGGTAATGAGCGGTGCCTGGTTTCCCCCAGACATAACACTTGGAATTTAGGCCAAAAAGTTCAATCTTTGTTTCATCAGACCAGAGAATTTTGTTATCTACTTGATCCCTCAGGTGCCTTTTGGTAAACTCCAGGCAGGCTATCATGTGCCTTTTACTCAGAAGTGGCTTCCATCTGGCCACTCTACCATACAGGCCTGATTGGTGGAGTGCTACAGAGACGGTTGTTCTTCTGAAAGGTTTTTCTCTTTCCACAGAGTAATGCTGGAGTTCTTTCAAAGTGACCATTGTGTTCTTGGTCACCTCCCTGACTAAGGCCCTCTTCCCTGCTGTAGGAAGAGTCCTGGTGGTTCCAAACTTCTTCCATTTACAGATGATGAATGCCACTGGGCTTATTGGGACCTTTAATGCTGCAGAAATTGTTCTGTACCCTTCCCCAGATCTGTGCCTTGTTACAATCCTGTCTCAGAGGTCTACAGACAATTCCTTGGACTTCAGGGCTTGGTTTGTGCTCTGACATGCACTGTTTACTGTGGGACCTTATATAGACAGATGTGTGTCTTTCCAAATCATGTCCAATCAACTGAATTTACCACGGGTGGACTCTAATCAAGTTGTAGAAACATCTCAAGGATGATCCCTGGAAACAGAATGCATGAACTTAATTTTGAGTGTCATGGCAATGGATGTGAATACTTCTGTACATGTGATATTTTAGTTTGGCTTTTTTTCCACATTGTCGTTAAGGGGGGTTGTTTGTAGAATTTGGATAATATAATATAAAATAATACATTTAATCAATTTTGGAATAAGGCTGTAACATAAATTGTGGAAAAAGGGAAGCACTCTGAATACATTCTGGATGCACAGTAAATAATAGATGTTTATATTTACTATTGAGCATTCAAATTACAGAACTATGGTATTTGGGTGTATTGTTTCTGACACACACTGTACACTCTTAAAAATAAAGGTGCTTTAAAAGGTTCTTCACACCGATGCCATAGAAGAACCATTTTTGGTTCCACAAAGAACCGTTCAGTCAAAGGTTTTTTAAAGAACCATCTCTTTCTTACATTTTTATAATCTGAAGAACCTTCTTTTGCCACAAAGAACCTTTTGTAAAACAAAGGATCTCAAGATGTTAAAGGTTCTTTATGGAACCATTTAGACAAAAAATGTTATTCTATGGCATCGTGAAGCACCTTTATATTTAAGAGTGTACGCACAACAGATTTGACAATCTGATCAATCAGAGTAGAGTAGGCTCATGAAAAGGAGGGGTTTAGAGAGACTGAATCTTTGAACTGCTTAGAACAAATGAACTGAATGAACTGGTTTAAGTGATTTAATGACTCATTACAAAGACCCATTTGAGTTGTTCCAGAATGAATCTGCATTTTTGAATGCATCATTTAAATTAATGATTTAATGACTCACTACTGATGACAGGTACTTGTCACTGCATACAGAAAGAGTCACTGAGTTTGAGGAATTAACTTTCTATTGAATAGCTGACATTTCAAATAAATAGCTTAGACAATTAGAATGAGACAATCTATCTATCTATCTATCTATCTATCTATCTATCTATCTATCTATCTATCTATCTATCTATCTATCTATCTATCTATCTATCTATCTATCTATCTATCTATCTATCATCTATCTATCTATCTATCTATCTATCTATCTATCTATCTATAGCACACATATTCAGATTATTTTCTCTTGGTATTTTTTTTCCCTCTGTAATGTCACATCTCTGAAAGTTGTGCTCCAGTTGCAAATATTGTCCACCTAAGCCGTTGGCATGGGTCAAACAAGTGACTCGAAAACCAGCAGAAATTCAAAATGACATCAGTAATGCAGTCACATTTTCCTAATCTCCTTGGATGGATTCAGGCCATGATTTTCATTTAGTCGAATAGAGATAACCAGACTGTCAGCTAGGTTGCAGTTTCCCTTTAATCTTACCCTGGAGCTAATAATCAGCCTGCAACCCTGAAAGCCTTCATCAGACATTCATCATGCACTGAAATAATTTAGATACTGAACTTTCATTCAGTTTGGGGTTATCCAGAAGCATAAAGACAGATATGATTAATTAGTAACTTTTTAAGAATAAGCCATATTGATGAAATAATGCATAATTCAATCAGTCAGCTGCAGTCAGACTTAAATTGGTTCTTGTAATGCTATTAGTAATGACGCACAAAACATTTACTGAATGTAAATAACAGAAATTGCATTACGTTAATTAATAATGTAATTCTCACCAGTGGGTTCATTGTACAACTCAAAATCAATGACTTTTTTTTCCCCCACAGTCGCTCTCAGATGATGTGGACAAACGGCATTCTAAATATATCAGAAATGTTGATATCCCAGTATTCTGCACTTTCTATCCGTGTTGATCATTGTTAAACATCTTTACAACTTCTAACAATCAAGAGATTTTATTTTTTGCATTTTTAATTTGAGATCTTTCCATAACCCGAGTAAACAGAGCGCAGACGGATTGGAGGTCACTGCAGACAGTCTCAGTGGTAATGATATTAGCCTGCCCTTCACATTTAAATGGCCAATCTTAAATGCCTTCACATTTGCTATTTACTTTCAACATGATGCCTACAATGTTGGATATGCTGGGGCATGCTCAAATAGAACGAAGGTAACAGAGCTTGATTAAAGTTTATCTTTCGGGGTTATAACTCTACCAGCCTTCATTATTGCTTGTCAGATTATAAATGGTCCTGGGGAGAAATTATGCAAGCTCACACACAAGCTGAAGGGAGTGATTCACTTTACTTGGCTTAAGACGTGAAAACCTGCTCATTCTTGATCGCCTGATAAGACTATTGTTAAATCTAGTCTGTCAGAGAGATTTAGAAAGAAATAAAGAAAAAAAGAAAAAGAAAGAAAGTATTGAAGACCTGTATTTATAAGAAAACGGGACAAAATGCTCTTCTTAATGTTATTATTTTATCTGAAAAATCAACATTTATAAGATTTGCGTAAGACATCTTCAATTAAAATATGAGTAATTAAACACGTACACTGCAACAATGATTTCTTACTTAGTATTTTCTATATAAAAATTCCTTAATCTAGATATATGTGACCCTGGACCACAAAACCAGTCCTAAGTAGCACTGGTATATTTGTAGCAATAGTCCAAAATACATTGTATGCGTCAAAATGACTGATTTTTCTTTTTTCAAAAATCACAAGTAAAGATCATGTTCTATGAAGATATTTTGTGAATTTCCTACCGTAAATATATTGCAACTTAATTTTTGATTAGTAATATGCATTGCTTAGAACTTCATTTGGACAACTTTATAGGCGATTTTCTCAATATTTAAATTTTTTTGCACTTTTAGATTCCTGACTTCCTGATTCCTGTCACATATTTACTTGAGAAGGAAAATGACTCAAGTCTCGTTTTCTGAAAACAAGAAAATACTATTTTCATTCAAATGTAAAACGGCTATTTGTATTGCCCTATTCTGCTTTTTTCAACTTTTCATTAAAAGTGGTCTACACAGTCTGCTTATTTTTTTTGTGAAGTCTGGATGGATATATTTATTCTCGATAGACTGTCTGAATGGATAAATGGTATGAGCAACATCTACAATATGTTGACACCCTTGTGTCTGCAACTGAAATACATATATATGTTGTGCAAACCATTCAAAACATACCTCTTAAAGTTAACCTATGACTTCTCTCTTGAGAGTGGTAGTTTCTTGCTATTATCTCATATCATTAAAGTGCATTGCCATTTCAGACTTCTGCTTGTAGTCAATGTATCTCTGCACTGAAAGCCTTACAGATTTTTGACTTCTAACCTTCCAGAAGGAGTCAGCTACTCTGCTTCCATCCAGTGATTTTGGAGCTCTTTTCTTTTGTACAATGAGTTTTGCTTTTATTCCGTTTCGCTCAAAGGCAACAGGAATTGAACTGAATTGAATATCCAGACCAGCAAGATAGCCTGAGGAATTCTGAACACAGCTTATCCTAATGGTGAATTGACAATCCTTGGATGAACTGGCCTTCTTCAGGGGAAACATCCTTGGATGTTTGATTAGTCTTGGAGAATTGTGAGCTTTGGTCTTCCTCGGGGATAGTTACCTGTGGATATATGGCAGACTCATGCAAACTGAGCTCCATGCTTTCATACAGTGTGCCCATATCCTGCTAGTGTGAGTACTGTATCTGGAATAAAGTTGACTGACTCACAACTATCCACAGGATGGACAACTTTGTATCAAAAGATACAGGGGGGTTTGACAGAATATTGTAACAGGTTTGAACTGAACTAAATGATAACAAGGTGAACTATCCCCATAGACAAAGCATGTGAATAAACAGTGCTATCAGCAAGTGCAATTCATTCTTAGTGAATCCCCCACAGTGTTGCATAGACAATAGAGTAGACTGATCAGACTAATCAAGAGGATTAACCAACTTCACTTGTTTCCAGTCAATTTGTACTTAAATATAAGTAGACGTCTAAACCAACAAAACTTTTTAGTTAATTTGACCATGTTCTGAAACAAGCTGCAACTGCACACAATTAATCTTTTAAAGGTCCCTTCATTTGCTGGTGCTCAACAAAACTTTTTGTGCTCATGCATGCATGCAAAACAGTCTGGCAGGACAGGCTTACTTAGCGTCTTGTTATATTATCTTTTTTTTTTTTTTGCTATGCATGATGGGGAAATCAATAGGAGTTTTCCTTGGTAAACAACAAAGACCTTTGTGGATCACTGGCCGTAGATACAGGCAACAGACAGTAGAGTCCCTATTGAAGGAACAGTTTGCCCCAAAATGAAAAATAACCTATGATTTACTCACTCTCATGCCATCTTAGGTGTATATGGCTTTTTCCTTTAGAAGAATACAATCAGAGTTATATTAAAAATGTCCTGGCTCTTTCAACCTTTATAATGGCAGAGAATGGGTGTTGAGATTTTGAAGTATAAATAAAGTGCATCCATCATAAAATGTGCTCCACATGACTCCACGGTATTAATTAAAGGCCTTCTGATGTGAAATAATGTGTTTGTGTAAGAAAAATATCCATGTTTAAAACTTCGTAAATCATAATCTCTAACTTAAAAATGCCGTTTCAGCGGATGAAGTAGGATGTAGGCAACGCACCAACAAACGCTGAAGGGAAGAGGAGAGAGCAAAACAAAACACTGGACACAGATTAGAAATACAAAATGAGGATTTGTAAAGAAAATTGTTGGAGGATTTCGATATAAGCTTAGAGGAGACTGGTATTCGTTACTTTTAAACAAAACTTCTTGCGAAACTAGGATATTCTCACCGGAGCTTACACATCCTATGCCATCCACTGGAACACTACTCTCTTGTGCGTACAACAGTTAATTGTAAGTTTTAAATATTGATATTTCTATGGATGCACGATATTATTGGACTGGCTTTAAAAGTAAATATCGGCATTCACCCAGTATAAAAAAATGATGCCGATAAGTCTTACTGATAAGAGGAATATGTTACTCTTTTACTTTAGACATCTACAAATGTTAAATGTTTCCAAACAAAAGGAAATATATCGGTATCTGCCAAAATCAGTTGAAAATATCGGCATATCAGCTAAAAATCCAATATTGTGCATCCCTAATATTTTTCTTACACAAATGCGTATTGAGGGTGAGTAAATCATGAGGTAATTTTCATTTTTGGGTTAACTATCCCTTTAAGAGCATCAAGTATCATGCTGTATTTTATTTGAAAGCATTTTATTTCATAAAAGTTTATGCACAACAAACTGATTGAGTTTAATTTGTTTATTGTAATAAATTACAATAATTATGTAATAATAAATTATTAATTACCAGGGGTTCTGTCTTATGCAGCAACTTGTTCGTAAAGTACATTTTCCAGCAACAACAACGGTTTCAGAATTCACTTTTGAGGTATGACTGTGTGTAATTTCTGTTTATGAACAAAATGCGAAATTCTCTTCAAGCAGTGTTAACCACAGACCATATTTTACTCCTAAATCGAAAAACCGCACTGGAAAATCCTGAGGGAATTCATGGCTCAAAAATGCTAATTCTCCTCCAGGGTTTACAACTACAAACTACTACTGCTCTCGCAGGCCGAGCATGTGAATTCTAGCGCAATTGCATTGAAAAGTATTCCCTTTAAAGCTCCGCACAGAAGACTGATGATGTCTAATGTGACAAACACATCTCTTCGGTCTGCTTTGTTTTGTTCCTGTCACAGGAGTTTCTGTGAAGTGTCTGCTTCCAATAGTGCAGTCCCACTGTGATATTGAGAGTTGAACGCTTGGACTGCTAATGGACTCAACATGCCTGTAGGCTTGTGTGGGCATCTGCTTGGGCTAAGTATCACCCTTTCCCGACATCATGGGGAAAATTTGGTGCTGGCATGTGAACGACTGAAGGGCAAACTCATGAAAGCCTACATGATTGTTTTGGAAGACAAGGCGGCGCTCTGAAGCTTATAGAGGACTGACATCACAAACGATGTAAGGATATCCACATGATATAAGCTTCCATTTAGGTAATAGTGGCTATTTAAACGACTAATCGTTTAAAAGCACCAAAGCAGAAATTTGGCGAGAGGAAGAGTGACACTTGATCAATTCTCTCCCGCAGACATAATTACACTAAGTCAGGCTGACGTAAAATCGCTCCTCGCTTCTCTTTATTTTATATTTACACAGTCTTTATTCCTTATCTATAGCTACACACCGACACCAGCGGATTGCATTCAGAGGCAACCAACATTGAGTTCAGAATTTAAATCAGCGCATGAATATGGAGGGCTTCTTTTGAATTTCCGTTTTGTACATCAGCCTGTCACTCACCGCATCAGCCTCCACTTTAGCCTCACATGACTGAAATACTGAATTCAGAAATATGATAAACGCCACGTCAACCCTCTGACAGTAATGTGAAATTCACCATGCTCACCTCTTAACTGTGTAGAACATGTTTGAATGGTTCTGATACACTGCCCCTGGTCAGACACATACTGACAGGGGAATATGTGGAGCACATACAAAGATACTTGCAGCCGACAAGCTCGGAGCTCTCTCTTTCTACTCAGACTGCAAATAAGATATGTTTGCTTCATGCTATGCATAAAACAGCCCTTCAAATGAAGTGTAGCGCTTATTATTTGCCCCAGATTTGCCTGACCGATCTGTGTCTAAAGTTAAAGATGATCACCCCAAGGTGAAACCGTCAGCGCACACATCACAGTTGGAGTTGGATTTAATTATCTGCAGTGGTGCTTGATTGCTAACTATATATCGCAGCGGACGCCACTAGCATAATTGTTTTAATACCCCCATGTCAGTTTAATGAAGGAAAGGAAGAACCGGTGCTGTCCTCGAGAACGAATGCATAATTTTAAATAATGTTTTCATGTTTTTCAAGGAGAGGAGTCACAATAAAATGATTTCACAAATGGCTTTGGCCTTGTTTTATTTTAGGGGAATATTAGTTTTTGTGGTATAATTATGGAGTAAATATTTTTGGTATAATAATGGAAAGATCACATATGCTTACAAAGTCACAAAGTCAAAACTTACATTCAAATTTTGCACCTAATATACCTGTACATAGTAAATTGAATATTTTGTATATTGTGTCTTTGCTATTTTTGCACATTGTCTGTCTTGTATACTTTATTGTATATTGTTCTTTTTATAATCTATGTCTTGTCTTGTCACTGTGGAGCTACTGTCACTACAACAAATTCCTAGTATGTGTAAAAATATTTGGCAATAAAGCTCATTCTGATTCTGATTCTGAATAAGACAGCGCACAATAATAAACTGACTTGACTACATTACTGTATCAAGCTGGCATGTTCTAGAGATAAACTAAAGTGCAACTCAGATCACAAGTTAAAGTGCAATGATTGCATTTTAAAATGTTTAAAATGTTTCAATACGCGCTATAATTTAGGTTTAAAACATACAAATAACCCTGTTCATTTCAAACAATCTGTAAGAAGATATAAAGCAATAGTGACTATGTAATAAAACAGTTGCTCACATTTTTTTTACTGTAAAACTTTTTTACCAGTTTCAACTTAAGAAATTTAGCAGCTTAAAATGTTAAGTTAAATCAACTTAAAATTCCAAGTAATTTCAAGTCACTACAATAAAATTAGTTAAAATGACTTGTACTTTTAAGTTGATTTCATTTATGAATTAAAATCACTTGTCGTTTTAAGTTGATTTCACTTAAAAGGCAGCTGCTGAACTGGTGGAAAAGTGGATGAACTTATGAACTTGTCAGACGCAATTATGGATTTTGGCGTTCGCTTGTACGGTGGTTTTAAACTGTCAAAAAAATCTCAGTTCATAAACCCTTTAATTCTTTAATGCATCCTTAATGAATTAAACATGATCAAACATGACAATAAAGACATTTATGATGTTTCCAAAACTTTCTATTACAGCTAATTCTGTTCTTTTGAACTTTCTATTCATCAAAGAAAAGAAAAAAACATTGATAATAATAAGAAATGTTTCTTGAGCAGCAAATTAGGATATTAGAATGGTTTCTGAAGGATCATGTAACACTAAAGATGCTAAAAAATCTGCTTTGCCTTTTGCATTTTAAAATATGTGACCCTGGACCACAAAACCATTCATTTGAAACTGTGATTTACTGAATAAATAAGCTTTCCATTGATGTATGGTTTGTTAGGATAGGACAATATTTGGCCGAGATCCACCTTTTTTTGAAAATCTAGAATCTGAGGGTGGAAAAAAATCTAAATACTGAGAAAATCGCCTTTAAAGCTGTCCAAATTAAGTTCTTAGCAATGCACATTACTATTCAAAAATGAATTGTTGATATATTTATGGTAGGAAATTTAAAAAATATCTTCATGGAACATGATCTTTACTTAATATCTTAATGATTTTTGGCATAAAAAGAAAAATCAGTCATTTTGACCCATACAATTTATTTTTTGCCTTTTGCTACAAATATACCCATGCTATTTAAGACTGGTTTTGTGGTCCAGGGTCACATATATTTAAATAGAAAACCTTTTAAAATTGTTATAATATTTCACAATATTGATGTTTTTGTCTGTTTTTTGGATAAAATAAATGCAGCTCTGATAAGCAAAAGAGACTTTCAAAAACAATCTAAAACTAAATCATGCACATAGATGTACTTTTTCGGTTTTGTACCTTAAGGTACAAAAACATAAAATACACATATAAATTTTAATATGTAAATCTTACTCCAAAATACACTAGAAACTGCTCTAGAGACCAGTTTCATGTTGCTTAACTTGTGACACATGGTGCTAGTAATGCCAGAGCCATGGATTCAATTCCCAGGAAACACATATCCTGATAAATTTGCTACTACTGTACGGATTAAGCTTCTGTCGAATTAATAAATGCAAAAGCACCGTTGTTGCGGCTCCTACTGTGTTATCAAACCAATATATATCAGAAAGGACGCTTAAATGTTTCCCCATTGCATGCTTTATATACACTCTGCGTATGTTTCTGTTTTACTGATCTGTGTTTTTGTGCAGCACATAGGCAGAGCTATTTCACTCAGGTAATCCTGACTCTCAGAAAAACATTGTCCTGCAATATTGCACGAAGGAGAGCAGCACCCATTAAGTATTCTGCAACCATTCTTACCCGAATAATTAGAATCATTCCACATCCCGTGAACTCAGAATGACCTGTTTTTGCAGGAGAACTATGATTGTGGGTTGTTCTTGGGATATGTCCAATCCAATTCACTGGATGGAAGGTGACAGAAACATAAAAGCTCACAGAACCATGTTGCTGATTCTGAACACTTAATTAGCTTCGTCCCAGGAGAGACTGTGGTGAGTCTGCTTATTTCAGCCGTGCATTAGCAATGACATCTATCGATATGTGGAACATACTTATGCAAACTTTCATAAACAAAGCATATTTTATACCAGCGGAGTCAAATGAGCAGGATTTGTCCTTTGTCTCAGTTATTTTTGTTTTCTTTGAACAAAACGAATCAAACAGTGCTATAATTCAAACACATGCTCTGTATTATATTGTATTTGACCCCTGCGCAAAACAAAACAGAAAGTTAACCTAAAAAGCTTGATTAATTGACTTGATTAATTGAGTTGAATTAAAAGACTGGCACAATTCCAATGACTAACTTACCTGAGAGATATAATTCCTTCTGACAAGCAATCAAATTGTAAATTGTTCCACTTCCTGATCACAGAAAAAGGCAGCAGATATGCGTGGCAGTGATTATGTACTCATTAAATTCTTTGTTAAAACCATCTGTTTAATTAAAAAAAAAAAAAGAAAAAAAGAAAATGAGTTTATGACAGTGCAGCATCAAAAGCAATATACGTATGTCTTTGCCAACTTATTGTTTAACTTTTTAATTTAAATATAGGCCTATTAATTTATCTTTGTATGGTGGGAAAAAGATTTCTGCATGGCAAAACCTAATAGATATTTAACTAATCAGTTTGACATCTGCATTTGTTTAGAAGTGGGAACATGATTGTAACCATGTGAGCATGAAAAATAGATGCTGCCCTGATAAGTGCTCTTCAGCGATGCTCAGTCATTTTATTTGAAAGTATAATGCCTATTTTCTTTAACTCGTACAAAATTGCATAGGCCTTTTGACCTATCCTTTGTTTTGAATGAGCAATTTACCAGTGGAATTAGTCATATCTTTCTCTCTTGCAGTTTCAAACACTACACGAAACAGAGGCAGAAAATGTTCTGATATTCCCACAATACAAGCAAACTGAAGAAAATCTGTGTTTCGGAGACCTTGGAGACATCATTTACTTAACTTGGCATGTTTGCAGAGATCTTTTGCTTCATTTTTTTTCCCTATAGCAAGTTCCTCTAGCTTTACTGATTACTGGAAAAGTTGTGTGTGATTATACACATAAGAACTACTGTACTGATTAAATATGATCATTGAATGCACTGCAAAGTTGCTAAATATGTTTGCTAATTCTTCTGTAGAACACAATGAATCATTTTCAAGTTGTTATTGTTCATAAAGTAATTAAAGTCTGCACGAACCGTAAGTTGTTGCTGACTTTATTTCAGAATACTGACATATTTCCAACTGAAACAGAAAATTAGAAAGCTGAAAAAGCAGAGGTATTTCATGCAGGCATTGATAAGTGCTACACTCCACATTCCAAAAGGGTGTTTTTGCAGTGATGCCATTGAAGAACTATTTTTGGTTCCCCAAAGAACCTTTCAGTGAACAGTTCTTAAAATAATCATTTTGAAGAACATTTAAAAATAACCTTTTTTGACTATAAAGCACTTTTTTGTTTTTTTGCATTTAAGGTTCTTCATGTAACCACTGATGCCAATAAAGAATCTTTATTTTTAAAGAGTGTATGGGAATTGATGACGCAATAAGTGTTAGTCATTCCAATGTGATCTTAAGTTGAATAATATAAACATAAAACAAATTAAAATGTCTACATTCACTATAGAACCTGGATGAAAATTAAACTGAAACTCGGTAAGGTAAATAACTCAAAATGTGGCTTAATGATTGATCTCCTTAGATTTATTATATTACAGATATGGTGATTTGCATTGAACTGCAATACAAATAAAGTATGAAAATGACATTTGGAAATGTTATTTGCGGCAGCTTGTTATACCCGGCCACTTGTTTGAATGGATTAAGCCCATTCATTTATTTGATCTTGAACTTGGTTCATTCAGGTCAAGTTGTTTATTTGTAGAGCATCCACAATACGCATTTCAAAGCAGCTTTATAGCAAGTTATTATGTTACCTCTACAATAGCTTAATGCTTTAGCACTGAGCAGTTGGAGGACATATAAATATAATATTACGATTATATACACTCTTAAAAAGAATGTGTTAAAACACAACCTGTGTCTAGTTAAGGACAACACATTATGTGTTACTTTTAACCCAACCAATGTATTATTCCTGATAACTTCTACACACGAATGTGTTATATAATTACACAATTTGTGTCAATTATGTACACAAAATGACACAAAATGTGTTATAATAACAAAAATATTTGTTAAAAATGAACAAAACCATGTTTAATTTTCATTAGGGTTTTAGCATTTATACCAGTACCATTTTAGTGAAGGAGACTGAATACTGAATATTTGCAGTTGCAGAGGAAAAATTCATTGCTCAGTGGTTGCTCTTCTTAAACTCAGTAGATTTAGATGACATTAATATATCTTTCATTTTAGTATTAACAGTGTCTCAGATTATTCTTCTAAAATTCCTCAGGAGAAATTCAAGTAGTAGACACAACTGTCACACCCATGGACTTTTGAGTTGGTTTCACCCATCATTCTCCCCCGCTGTTTGTGCACTTTGGTTTCTCCCTCATTGTCTGCACCTGTATGAGTTAATCAGTCTGTCTATTTAATGTGTGTTTGTTCCCTCTTACCTTGTCGGACTTTATCGTTTACCACCCTGTGTTCCCGTGTTTCCTGTTATCCCGTTGGACTATTAAATACCTTTATTGTTACTCCGTCGTCGTTCGCTTGTCTTGTCTGAATCGTGACAGAAAGTCTGACCTAAACAGTTTTTCAAGCGTTTTACCCCATTTTTGTTTCTCGTTCACTTTTTCCAGTCTTTTTGTTTCTGTTTTCATTTTCCCATTGGATCACCTACTCTGTCCGGAATTCATCCTTCTACGGCTGAAGCAGGGGGAATTACCGCTCGAGGGCTACACGTTAATGTTTCAGCTCGTAGCTCATACCACCAGCTATCCGGACGACGCGCTCTGTGCGTTCTATGACGCAAGCCTCAATGTGTCATGCAGAGTGCCGTCGTCCGAGGACGGCCCTCGAGCGGATTTCCCCGCGTTTGTGGAGTGGACACTGGTGAGAAACAGACCCTTGTTCCCTGCCTGTTCCATGGATAATCTCGCCAGTACCACTCCAGACCCAGAACCCAGCCAGCCACCCCGACTTGCGGATTACAAGCCTGAGCCCACCGTAGACGGGAAGCCCGAGCCCAGAGCGACAGAGCTGCACGGACCGTCTGATCAGGTGCGAGAGCCGGCCACTATAACCGCAACGGTGGAGATGTCAGTGGAGCGTGAGATTGCTGAGAAAACATCAACCACTGCACCGCCGCTGAGGGTGAGCAAAATCTCAACCTGGGGAATGTATTCATGGACTGTAATTTCCCACCCACCCTCCCTCAGTTACCCGAGTCTAACAGCCAGATTACTCCTACCATGCCACCTCTGCTTCCTGTCAGCCCCCAGCTCACCCTCAGCTCACCATCTGTGCAGTGGGTTCGCCGTGGGTCTGCCAGTCACCATCTGCGTCATGGCTGGAGGATCCCTCATCTATGCCTTCAGCCTCTGAGTCCTGGACTCCGCCTCGGCCCTCCGACCCTGCGGCTCCATCCTGTCTCTCAGCTCCCTCATCTCCACCGTCGCCTGTCAGTCCACCAGCTCCACCGTGCTCCATCGTCCCTCTGGCTCCGCCCTGGTCAGTCGTTGCCCCACCTTCGCCTCTGGACTCTACTCCTCCGGCTGTGCCTTGTCGCTCCGTCCCACCAGCTCTGTGGACTTCCTCCCTCCCGCGAGCACAGCCTCGGCCCTGTCGCTCCGGCTCCACCGCGGACCTCTGGACCTCCGTCTTCGCCTTGGTCGCCAGAGCCTTGGGTTCCGCCTTGGCCCTCCGGATCCTCGGTGTCGCCCATGACCATCGGCTTTCCGTCTCCGCCTAGGGCTCTACCACCACCTGCTCCGCCTCCATCAGCCCTTCCTCCACCATGGCTCCTCCCTCCATCGGCTCCACCGTGGGATTCCATAATGGGTTTCACCTGGCTCCTCCTGCTCCAGCCCCTTCCTGTCACCTCCTTGGCTTCTCCCTCCGTCATCACCTCCATGGAATATTCGTCACACCCCTGGACTTCATCTTCTGCCCTCCTCCCGGAAGTCCGTCCTCCGCCCAAACCCCCTCCTAAGACTTTGTATTCCCTGTTTTGTCGGTGCGAGGATGTGCCTTCTGGGGGGAGGGGAGGTAATGTCACACCCATGGACTTTTGAGTTGGTTTCACCCATCATTCTCCCCCGCTGTTTGTATACTTTGGTTTCTCCCTCATTGTCTGCACCTGTATGAGTTAATCAGTCTGTCTATTTAATGTGTGTTTGTTCCCTCTTACCTTGTCGGACTTTATCGTTTACCACCCTGTGTTTCCTGTTATCCCGTTGGACTATTAAATACCTTTATTGTTACTCCGTCGTCGTTCGCTTGTCTTGTCTGAATCGTGACAATAACTGAGACATGAGAAAGACCTGATAGAAAGGAGTCTAAAATGAGAATGGGAGAGAAACATGTTTGAGAAACATGGGAGACTCTTACAATGGTCTCCTTTAAAGTTTTAGAAGAGATGTTCTAACTAAAGACTCTGACGGTCTCAAATTAATGAGATCTCTTCTAAAACTTGTAAAAAGTTGATTCAACTTAAAGTTTTCATGCTGCCTTAAAATTAAGTTTAGTCAACATGAAATGTTAAGTTGTACTACATGAAAATGTGGATATTTGAGTTGAGTAAACTTAAAATTTTAAGGCAGCACGAACACTTTTTTAAGTTAAAGTTAACTTTGTTTTTCTTTTTTTTACAGTGTGTGAGAAGCATGAGACTCAAGCAAAAGTCTCCATTCGATCTTAAAGTAACCTCATTTCTGTCTAGCAGAAATATTTGAGATGTTAAAGAGTTCTCACTTCTGATTTATCTTTCCACTGTAGTGTCTCAGACACACAACTAAACGATTTTGTACTTAAAGAGATTTACATATTAGTCTGTTTTATTCTAAAAACATTTAAACTGTTTTCCATTAAATAAAACAGTAACATAAAAACATTTAACATTTTCTGTGGTGATTTATGGTTGTTTACACTGTGTGCTCCTGAGCGCATCCTAAAAATGTTGACTTACACAGAATGCAATGCGCCATGACGTAGATTCCCATTCTCTATTGTTCAAGTCTAGCAATGCGCTAACAAAGTAAATAGGGTCCACTTTGATTTTATGAGGACTTTAAAGGTGAAGAATGCAGCAGGAAATACAAAAATAAAGCATTCTTTTCAAACAGCCTTTGCAAACACTTCATACACTCGTCACACCTTTACGATTTTTCTTATCCTTATAATATGTGACAGCTTACCTGTCAAGAAGAAACTCTTGGCGTCTCGACTGAAGAGCAAATATTAGTAAAATTACTTCATCTTGTAGTCTTTAAAGTCTTGCACTACTGTAACCAAATCTGACTGTTTTCCCATGTAATGCTTCAGTCATGATCCCACACTAGCTAAACACCAACTGGTTCAGTCTGGTAGCCACGCCCCCAACTCTCACTTTTGGTTGAGCTGGAAAGAGATTGACAGATATGAGCGGAAATCTCTAAATGTTTTGATGGTGTGTGATAGACTACATTTTATGGGGAAAATTCTTATTTAAAATGTAAACAATATTTTCATTATTTACCATTTTCAATTTATTTTAGGTTTTTTATTATTTACAATTTTCTATTTGAATATATTTGAAAATGCAGTTTATTCCTGTAATGGCAAAGCTAAATTTTCAGCATCATTATCCAGTCTTCAGTGTCACAAGATCCTTCAGAAAAAATTCAATGAACAATAAACTATTGTATTTATTGTTAATGCATTTTGACAATAGGGGATATATTTAAAAAAAAATAATAAATGCACTAATTAAAGTTAATGGTATCCAAAACAACATTAGACCTTATGGGAATGTGCACAATTGGCATTTTCAGTTGAACAATCCCTTTAAGAAAATATATCACATTTTGAGGAATCTACCACACCTTCTATCATCTTATAGAGCTTTACCACTATTAACAACCGCACTGGCTAATAAAGCA
The DNA here is from genome assembly GCF_049309525.1 of Garra rufa. Lineage (NCBI taxonomy): Eukaryota > Metazoa > Chordata > Actinopteri > Cypriniformes > Cyprinidae > Garra > Garra rufa. The sequence continues at coordinate 36,437,162 of NC_133376.1, forward strand.
AAATTGAACTCTAATTTGATGCTAATGAAAGAGTAGAGCCACTACAAGAGCAGAATCATAGCTGCATCAGTATGCATGCTCTCCTAAGGATCTGCACACTTCTGAAGCCATTTTTAATGTGCTTCAATCTGCACAATCTCTGAAGGCCCCATCCCTCCACCAGGAGTGATGAATAAATGAGTGTCTGACAGAGCAGCCATAGTAAAGATCAAAAGCGAAGGAGATAATTAACAGTACACTAATTGATACCCACCCTGAGTTTTCACCAGAAATGAAAAAGAGTGCAGCTTTGCTTGATATTAATTGGGCAAGAATATGCATGAAATCTGTTCTGATGTTGGATCTTGAGCCCATGTGCACCAAAAGTACCAATAAGCAGTGCCTGTCTAGAACTGCTACAGCACAGCAGCAGCGGGCTCTTAAAACGAAAGGAATCGCATAATTATAAAATAAATTCATCTAGGTGACCTAAAGTTCATGGTTTAAAAAGGTCTAAAAAAATTGTTAAAAACTTCGAGGATATGATAAAAAAATTCTAGCATTATTAGAAGGTACGGTTCACCCGGAAATAAAATTCTATAATGATTTATTCACACACAAAATGCAAAAGAAGATTGATTATTATTTTTTATTTATTATTTTTTGTTCCACAGAAGGCAGGCATGTTCTGCATGTAAAATGCATCCTCTATTCTAAATAATTAATTTTAGTAATGCTATTTTTGTTTTAATCTTTAACTTCCATGGCAAGAATATTTATGCAATACATATTAGAGATAACTCAAAATGCACATAAGCTCACACAAGTTAAAGTGCTCTGCTTGCATATTTGAATTTTAATATGGTAATGCTTTACAATAAAGATCCTCTGGGGTGAATGGGTGCCGTCAGAATGAGAGTCCAAACAGCTAATAAAAACATCACAATAATCATGTGTCATGTGAAATATAATAATAAAAGTATTTCACATGACATTTCAATTTCCAATGAACACAATACATCATGAATGCGTCCATAATCCATATTAAAGCTTCTTTAAATGAAAAGTCCATCCAGTTTTCATAAATGCAAATCCATAATCTATAGTAATGCTACCCTCAGGGGAATATCCAAATGTCCACCCACATACAGTCAAGCCCAAAATTGACACGGACATCTCACAGAAGATAATAAGCCGATATACAAGAGGCATCACTGTGGAAAAAATTATTACTCATCTTTTATTTTACATTTGAACAAAAAGTGGCATGTCCAAAATTATTCATACCCTTCTGAATAATCAATTGAAAAGCCTTTATTGGCTATTACAGCAATCAAGTGCTTCCTATAATTGCTAACCAGCTTTTTGCATGTCTCCACCGGTATTTTTGCCCATTCATCTTTACTGATGAGCTCCAACTCTTTCAGGTTGGAGGGTTTCCTTAATTAAAGGTGCAGTGTGTAGATTTTTGCGGCATCTAGCGGTGAGATTGTGAATTGCAACCAACGGCTCCCATCCACCGCTCACCCCTCCCTTTACAGAAGCTACGGTGGCCCACACGGGATTAAGATGTCGTCGTTTTAGACAGCAAAGAGTAATGAGGTTTCTTTTAAAACGTAAATTAAGTAATTATATTTACTTAATAATTAAATAAAACGATGTTATTGTGAATATTACAGTTACTTGTTCATCATTGTGTCAGTGTTTTTCCGCTAGAACAACAGTGATAAAATGCGATCTGTAGAGCAGTTTGTCCGTTCAGGGCTACTGTAGAAACAATACGGCGACTTCCATGTGAGGGGACCCGCGGTGTATGTAGATATAAACTGATAATTCTAAGGTAATAAAAACATAATGGTTCATTAAGTAAGGTCTTTATACATCCCTGAAAACATAGTTATGTATACTATTTTGCATTTCTGTCTAGAGATCCTCTTAAATATTACACATTGCACCTTTAATGTTTTTAATGTTAATGTTTTTGTCTGCTATCCATTTCTTCACCACTTTTGCTGTATGTTTTGGGTCATTGTTGTGCTGAAATGTCCACTGATGCCCAAGGCCAAGTTCCTCTGCAGACTGCCTGATGTTGTTGTTGAGAATTTTGATATATTGCTCCTTTTTCATGATGCCGTTTACTGTTATTAGGTTCCCTGGTCCACCGGCTGAAAAACACCCCAAAACATTAGGTTCCCACCACCATGTTTGACAGTGGGGATGGTGTTCTTAGGGTTGAAGGCTTCTCGTTTTTTACGCCAAATGAAGGCTACATCATTGTAGCCAAACAATTCAATTTTTGTTTCATCTGACTATAAAACAGAAGACCAGAAGTCTTCTTCTTTGTCCAGATGAGCATTTGCAAAGGCCAAGCAGGCTTTTGTGTGCCTTATCTGGAGAAGTAGTGTCCTCCTTGGTCTGCGTTTGTGGAACCCAGTGGTGTGCAGTGTCCGTTGGACTGTCTGCCTTGAGATGTTGCCACCAGCAGAGACCAGATTCATCAGGATGGCCTTGGTGATGATCCTTGGATTCTTTTTTACCTCTCTCACTATCCTCCTGGCCAGCACAGGTGTCACTTTTGTCTTCTGACCACGTCCTCTGAGATTTTTCACAGTGCGGAACGTCTTGTATTTTTTTAATAATACTTTGCCACTGTAGCCACTGGAACTTCAAAACATTCAGATATGGTCTTAAAGCCCTTTTCTGACTTGTGAGCAGCCACAATGTGCAGCCGCAGGGCCTCAGTGAGCTCCTTTGTCTTAGCCATAACTGTCCATAAACCAACAGCAGAGAGCTTCTGTTTTTTAACTGTTGAGTTGATTAAAACAGCTGTTCCCAGTGAATCAGGGTAATTAGGATGCTTTAGAACAGCTTGGACTATTTGGAATGGTATAGAACTTTGGATTTTTCCATAGACTGTGACAGTTTGCAAAGGGTATGAATAATTTTGGACATGCCACTTTTTGTTCAAATGTAAATAAAAGCTGAGAAATATTTTTCCACAATGATGCCTCTTGTACATAGTCTTATTATCTTTTGGGGAAAAACTTGCTGGTTGAATAAAAATAACTTTAAGTGACAATTTGCCAGGGGTATGAATAAATTTGGGCTTGACTGTATTTGTTTGAAATGGTTTTGGTCTGTTTTAGTAATGCTTGAATATTTATGCAATACATATTAGAGACAAATCAAAATGCACATAAGCTTACACAAGTTAAAGTGCTCTGCTTGCATATTTGAATTGTAATATGGTAATGCTTTACAATAAGGTTCCATTACTTATCATTAGGAACTAACAATGAAAAATACTTTTAAAACATGTATTAATGAGTTCAAATTGTATTAATACCTAATTAAAAATCAAAAGACTGGTAATATTTGTTGTGGTATCTTATTGGCGAGATTGCTACAGAGTGAGCCACGCCCCTATGTGAGGGGGGAGTTGCCAATAAAAGTTAGTTACGTACCTGCTAGGCTGGTGTTCGGTGTCTTCTATATACACAGTATCACAACATGGTTTCAGAAGCGGATAGAACTGTCTCCAACAACTCATATGCTGCCGAATAACTTCATAAGCACCGCGGGAGAAGAAAACGTCAACTTAAAGCCGTGGTTTATTCTGTTTCCAAGGAAAAAAAGAAAAGAAAACAAAGCAAAGCCAGCGTGCGGATCACCATGTGCTTTCCCACCGCATTGTAAGTAACAAGCGGGGGAGGGGTGCGGTTGCCCAGCGACCGGGGTGTTTGCAGTAGGCAGTGAGACGCTCATAGAAGCATATTATGAAGTCGCTGATTACTGAGGATTGACACTGATTAAAACGAAACGTTTGAAGAAAGTAACAGAAATAATAATACATAAAAAAAAAAAAAAAAAAATCCACAAAGCAAATGGATGAATCACCAGCACCCGTTTCATCATATCAAATCCGACCACCTGAACCATTTGATTTTACAAAGCCAAATGACTTTGAAAGATGGCTCAGACGATTTGAAAGGTTCAGAGTTGCAAGCAACCTGGCACAAGCATCAGATTTGCACCAAGTTAACACACTGATTTATTTTATGGGAGACAAAGCTGATGACATTCTGTGTGGATTGGCCATGACTACAGAAGAGCGTGGAAAGTATGAAACTGTGCAGAATAAATTCAAAGAGTACTTCACTGGCAAAATAAATGTGATCTATGAGAGAGCAAAGTTTAACTCTAGAAAGCAAGAGCCAGATGAACCAGTTAATGACTTTATCACTGCACTGTATTCATTGTCAGAACGCTGTGCTTTTGGAGCTCTGAGAGATGAACTTATCCGGGACAGAATTGTTGTTGGATTAAAAGACACCAAACTGTCAGAGCGTCTTCAACTCCATGCAAATTTAACACTGGAAAAAGCAGTGACTATGGCCAGACAGAGTGAAACGGTGAGAAAACAGCAGGCTGAACTTAGGCAGGAGCAAGACGAAGACCTTACAATAGAGGCCGTACACAAAGAGAAATACAGGCAGGATTCGTCCAAAAAGCCAAACAAATCAGAAAAGGGAAGAAATTGGCCATGTTTTCAGAAAAAACATAAGGATAAATCAAAGAGATCACACTGCATGAGATGTGGAAAAACACCATACCATGTAAAAGATCTCTGTCCAGCCAAGGATGCAGTGTGTCACCAATGCAATAGAACAGGCCACTATATGAGCCAATGCCATTCAAAGACCGTGCTTCATGAGGTTAAAGAGCACTATGATTCAGAAGAAGAGCAAGCCTTCCTCGGAGCCATAGATTCAAATACTCAGGCATGGTGCACAACTGTTCAGATTTTGGAGCAACCAGTAAAGATGAAAATGGACACGGGGGCAGATGTACAGCGTTGCCAGAATCTGTCTTCACACTGTTAACCTCAAACAAAAATACTGGCCTGAAGGAAACACAGAAAAAACTGATGGGACCAGGGAGGCATGTTCTGGATGTGAAAGGGGTGTTCTCGGCCACCATTTCCAAAAATGATAAAAATATAAAGGAAGACATCTATGTGGTCAAAAATCTCTTCACCCCACTCTTGGGCAGACACGCCATTGAAAAGCTTAACCTAATAACGAGACTGGATAACATCACAGAATGTCCATGGCAGGTGAAATATCCAGAACTCTTCACAGGCTTAGGAGAGCTGAAAGAGGAATACAGTATCAAGTTACAACCCGGTGCAACGCCATATTCAGTAAATGTAACACGACGGATCCCGGTACCTTTGATGGATAAAGTCAAGGAAGAGTTATCTAGGATGGAGAAACTTGACATCATCCAGAAGGTTGAGGGCCCCAGTGACTGGTGTTCGGGAATGGTTCCAGTACTCAAGTCTGACAACACGGTGAGAATTTGTGTTGATCTAACAAAACTTAACAATAGTGTTAGGCGAGAGAAGTTTATTTTGCCTTCAGTGGACCACACACTAGGCCAGTTAGGCAGGGCAAAAATCTTCACAAAGTTAGATGCCAATTCTGGATTTTGGCAGGTCCGTTTGGCCAAAGAGTCCCAACGATTGACCACCTTCATCACGCCCTTTGGGCGTTATTCTTTTAAAAGACTTCCATTTGGGATCTCCAGTGCACCAGAATTGTTTCAGATGAGAATGTGCCAGATTTTGGAGGGACTGGAGGGAGTCGTATGTCACATGGATGACATTCTCATATTTGGAAGATCTCCCGAGGAACATGACATCAGGCTGGACGCAGCATTAAGAAAGCTCCAAAATGCGGGTTTGACACTGAACAAAAAGAAATGCGAATTTGCAAAGACAGAAGTCAAGTTTCTAGGACTCAGGTTGTCTTCAGCTGGGTTACAGCCGGACCTGGACAAACTAGCTGCAATTCAAAATATGCGTGAACCTACTAATGTGTCCGAGTTACGCAGCTTTCTGGGAATGATGAACCAACTGGGGAAGTTCATTCCAGAGCTAGCTGAGAAAACAAAGCCCCTGCGTGACCTCCTCTCAGTGAAAAGTCTGTGGTCCTGGGACGTTCCACAGCAGGAGTCATTCGCTATGCTGAAAAATGAGCTCATCTCAACACCAACTTTAGCGCTTTTTGATCCAAGCAAGGATACTAAAGTCGCAGCAGATGCATCGTCTTTTGGTCTAGGAGGAGTAATCTTTCAAAAGTTCAATGATGTGTGGAAACCCATAGCATACGCATCTAGAGCATTGACTCCAACGGAGCAGAGGTATGCCCAGATAGAGAAGGAGACCCTGGCTCTTGTCTGGGCATGCGAACGTTTCAGTTGTTACCTCATTGGAAAGCATTTCCTTCTCGAAACAGACCATAAACCACTTCTGAGTTTACTGAGCACAAAACATCTGGACGACTTACCACCACGGCTGCAAAGGTTCAGAATGAGACTCATGAGATATTCCTATGAGATCAGCCATGTTCCGGGGAAACAGTTTGTTACTCCTGACACATTGTCCAGGATACCCTGTGAGAACAATGCAACAGATGCTGAATCTGCTCTCATGGAAGACACAAATATCTACCTTGCCCAAATAAGAGAAAGCTTCCCAGCTTCAAAGAGTCGATTGGATGAAATTCGACAGGAGATAAAGAAAGACTCAATCTGCAGCCAAATTATGAGGTTCCACGAGCACGGTTGGCCGAAAGCGGTACAGACTGATGACAAACTCAGACCCTACTGGCTGGAAAGAGACTCTATTTCCATCCTGGACGGTCTGCTTCTACATGGAACAAGGTTGATCATCCCTTCCTCACTACAAAGATCAATTCTGAAAAACATTCATCAGGCACACCAAGGACTTGAAAAATGCCGCCGAAGAGCAAGGCAGTCTGTCTGGTGGCCTGGTCTGAGTACACAATTGCGAATAGCGGTGCAGCAATGTGATGAATGTCGAAAAGCCTCCACCATGGCTGTTGAACCACTACAACCTACAGACTTCCCATCCTACCCATGGCAAAGAGCTGCTACAGACTTGTTTGAACTAAAAGGACATAAATATCTTCTAACGGTTGACTACTACTCAAGAGACATAGATGTGGCAAAACTATCATCAACCTCCTCAGCAGCCATAATTGAACATCTAAAAGCTGTGTTTTCAAGAAATGGCGTGCCAGAGATTCTAATGTCAGATAACGGGCCACAGTACAGCAGTGCTGACTTCCGGGAGTTTTCGAAGGAGTATGATTTTAAGCACATGACAAGCAGCCCGCGGCACCCTCAAGGGAACGGCGAAGCTGAAAGAGCGGTACAAACGGTCAAAAAGCTCCTGGGGAAAACATCAGATCCGTTCAAAGCCTTGCTTGCATATCGCTCCACGCCACTTGCAAATGGCTACAGTCCAGCGGAATTGTCGATGGGCAGAAAGCTGAGAACAGGCCTACCGATGCTGCCATCACTTCTCATACCAAAACTTCCAGATGCCGACAAACTGAAAAAGTTTGAGTTCACCCTGCGTGCCCGCACAAAACAATCATATAACAAAAGACACAGAGCTAGATCTTTGTCACCACTAAAAACGGGAGAATCTGTTTGGATCAGGGACCAAGCCATCACAGGGAAAGTGATCCGACAACAGGCCCCAAGGTCATTCGTCGTGAAAACCGTACATGGACATATTCGACGCAATAGACGGGCACTAGTTCGGATACACAAACCTGGGAAAGGAAACTATCAAGACATGGACTGGCCAGACTTATACGAAGAAGATCACATACCTGACAGTCTGACAGCCACAGTTCCACAGCCAGCTTCGAGCCCACAGATTCCTCTACCTACCGGACCACAAACATACACAAGATCGGGACGTTTGTCTGTACCACCAAGACGAATGAATCTTTAGCTTATGGCCAGTGATCACAGAGGCAGAATAATCCTCTCACTGTGCCAGGAGTGTTTAGGTAGTCCACCCTGACCTCCTAAGATAGAAAAGAAAATGTTGTCTTGAAGGAGAATTGTAAAAAAAAAAAAAAAAAAAAAAAGTGAGACAACTGTGTTGTAACAGAAAAGGGGAGAAAGGTGTTTATGTTCACATAAATATGTTATTCTGTTAGTAAAGTAATAATAAAGATACGTTAGGAAAGCATGTCATATTGTAAACACTACAGAAATTAATGCCAATTACATGTTTTATGTTAGACTATTTGATACTGGGGGGATAGGGGTTCAAGTTCATTGTTTGGAAAAGGGGAGATGTTGTGGTATCTTATTGGCGAGATTGCTACAGAGTGAGCCACGCCCCTATGTGAGGGGGGAGTTGCCAATAAAAGTTAGTTACGTACCTGCTAGGCTGGTGTTCGGTGTCTTCTATATACACAGTATCACAACAATATTATTTAGTTAACCTGAGCTAGCAACAAAAATATTTTTTATGAACTTGCAATAAAAATTTTGTTAATAATGTTAGTTAATGCATTAACCAATATAAACCTTATTGCAAAGTGTTAGCTTTAATACTTAACCATTACACCCCAAATGCACTAGAAAAGTAAATTTCTGGTCAGAACCAAGATATATTATTGACACAGGTTAACTTGAAAGTGAAATTATTTAATATATTTAAAGAAACATGCGCCTCCACACTTCTTTTCTGTGAACTCCACAAAAACTTTCTATCCTCAAATTGTTAACAATTCGACTTGCATTCGTTCTCCTTGAACTGTCTCCTTTGAGTCAACTGTGCAGGCGAAAAAGTTTCTTCTATTCATTGCGAAGGCAAATAAAAAACAGTGCTCGTATTATTTAAGTCGAGGTGGACTATGAGTAGCACACTCTGACAGTGAGTTATTTGGCTGCAGGTACACACAAACACAGCATTACACGCTTACAAGCCCCGAAGGGACCACACACTATAAATAAAAGGCCTAACAACACACATTCAAATCCACAGGGGAGCACAGATGTCTTCAGTCTGTCTTGAAATGTTCAGGTCTTGTTACGTCTTATTTGGTGGTTGTACATCTTTATACATCCATTGATTTATTTATCCACTGTTGTCTTACAACAGATACTTTTAAGAACAACATTTTGCTCTCATTATTGCAATACTTTATACTCCAGAGATACCCAATGGACCATTGCATTTGAATCTGGAGCTTGTCCCTACTTTATATTACTGTATGATCAGTGAAGTTGTCAATAATTTTAAGGACCCTAAAGCGAGAACTAGTTTTGTAACAACATTATATGGGACAACACTGCTACTTGTGTAACAGTTGAAGGGCTCTCTAAATTGGATTTTAATACTATATACATTTACATAATGTGGATAATGGCAAACATATGAAATATGGTAGCATAAATGATGTCTGCTGTTTTATTATAATCATATTAGCAATTCCTCTAGATAACCTAATGCACAGTTAGAAAAAGGTCAGATTACTTAAGACTTTGAGTATAAAATGCTGACATTATTAGAAAGTGCAGTTCACCCAAAAATCATGTACGCACATAAAACAAAAGAAAAAGATATGTTTTTGGCCATACACTGAAAGCCAATGGGGTTTAATGTTCTTTTGGACACACTGACTTTGATTGCATGAATAAAATATGAATTTAAACACGAATATGAGGATGATTTAACAAAAATATCACCTCAGGTCATCCAAGATGTAGATGAGCTTGATTCTTCATTGGAACAGATTTGGAGAAATGTGGCATTACATGAATCCTCTGCAGTGAATGGGTGCCATCAGAATGAGAGTGCAAACAGCTAATAAAAACATCACAATAATCCACAAGCATTTCACATGACTCCAGTCCATCTTAATTAATTTCCAATGAACACAAATCCATCATAAATGCATTCATAACCCATAATAATGCTTCCTTCAATGAAAAGTCCATCCAATTTTTTTATAAATATGAAACCATAATCTATAATAATGCTTCCTTCACTGAAAAGTCCATCCAATTTTTTCTTCTTACATCAAAATCTACCAACATATTTGTTTAGAACTGTTTTGGACTGTTTTAGTAGTGCTTGATACATTGGAAAATAAAGTAAAAAAAGTAATTTGTTTATAACAAAATGCATCTTTTTTCTTCACAAGATGTTAATTGATGGACTGGAGTAGTGTGGATTACTTGTAAATTATTGTGATGTTTTTATCAGCTGTTGGACTCACATTATGACGGCACCCATTCACTGCAGAGGATCAAATGCTGAGCAAGTGAAGTAATGCTAAACTTCTCCAAAGAAACAAACTCATCTACATCTTGGATAGCCTGAGGGTGAGTACATTTTCAGCAAATTTTGGGGTGAACTATTCCTTTAAAGTTAAGATGTTATTTAATGTTATCTGACTCACATGTGTTTTATTTGGCTGTAGCTTCATGGATCTGTGGCTGCTTTTCCCCTATTCTCTTTCCAGAATGTCTCAGGTTATGTCACCTGTTTTTCACCTCAACATTTCACCTCAGGTCATCCAAGATGGAGATGAGATTGTTTCTTCATTGGAACAGATTTGGAGAAATGTAGCATTTCATTGATCCTCTGCAGTGAATGGGTGCCATCAGAATGAGAGTCCAAACAGCTAATAAAAACATCACAATAATCTACAAGTATTTCACATGACTCAAGTTCATCTTAATTAATTTCTAATGAACATAAATCCATCATAAATGCGTCCATAATCCATAATAATGCTTCCTTCAATAAAAAGTGCATCCATTTTTTTTCTTACATCAAAATCCACCAACATACTTGTTATTTTGAACTGTTTTAGTTGTGCTTGTTTTATTGAAAAATTTATGTTTTAAAGTAAAAAAAAAAATATATATATATATATATATATATATATATATATATATATATATATATATATATATAAACATGCAGCTTTTCAAAAGATGTTAATTGATAGATTAAAGTGTAGATTACTTGTGAATTATTGTTTTTATCAGCGGTTTGAACACTCCTTTTGACGGCACCCATTCACTGCAGAGGATCCATTGCTGAGCAAATGATGTAATGCTAAACTCCTCCAAATCTGTTTCAATGAAGAAACATACTCATCTACATCTTGGATGGCCTGAGGGTGAGTTCATTTTCAGTATATTTTTGGGTGAACTATTCCTTTAAAGTTAAGCTGTTATTTAATTCTGCCTGCTTCTAGATCATTACATAGTGCCAAACTTGTTACAAACATGACTAATTCTGTTTTCCATAAAACTTCAATGATTCTCTTTTCTTATTTCTAAATATTTGACTCAGATGTTTCATTTGGCTGTAGCTTAATAGATCTGTGGCTGCTTTTCCCCTATTCTCTTTCCAGAATGTCTCAGGTTATGTCACCTGTTTGAGGGGTATAACAGCACACACTGATCTCCTGTGATGGATCACAAGCAGGTGTTTCATGCTCACAAGGGAAACACAGCCAATTTAAACAATCATTCAATCAGCAAAATCAACAGAAAAACTGGAGAGCTTTAGTCAGTTGCAGTTCAAACAAATGGGTAATGCAACACCTGTGGATGTGTGTGAGACAATCATTTAAAATGACTGAAGAACACGCTCTTTTCACTAATCAGACAGCGCTTGACTTACTAAGCAACTGCGGGACTAATTTCAAACATCTGGTTAGGTGACTTCATATTGATATATTGTAATCAAATCAAAACATTATAGCTCACTGTAAAACAAATGATGCAAAATGATGATGAAATTGGGATGGCAATAACAATCTGAATAGGATGCTGTTAAAGCTTCGGTTTATGTCAATGGTTGAGGTTTAAAATGTCGTTTATTGATTGACTCTACTAATCAAGACAGGAACTCATGTTATGTCTTATGTCTAACAGTTTTGCATATTTCTAATAAACCGTTACATTTAAAAGAAAAAAAGGATCTTTATTGCAAGAATCATTCATTTGTCAGATATGCAAGTTAATGACGATGCTGATGAGGAAAGTTGCGTATGGTATCAAAGAAAGTCAGTCATTTTCAGCCGCTCAGGGTGGCCAAGCGTTCTAGTCAGTGTTGGTCCACTTACGCTCCAGCTGTTCAGCTTTGGCAGTGCGACAAATAGGCTATGTAAATCAACGGGTCTAAAACATAAGCCACGAGGGATAAATCAACTGCCAAATTACATTTCCAACTCCTTTAGTGATCACGCTTTAGTGATCATCCTACTGGGAAATGTGGTATTTGAGTATTACATAATATGGGTTTTGAAAACAAAAACCTTAACCTTTCCTTGAAGCCTCAGCAGCTTGTGCTTTACAGCCTGAAACTTCATGGGATTCTCCACAGAAATAGATCCAAAAAAGCTTTAAAAGCAAAAATATCAGTCCCCATTGTTGATTATCATGAATTTAAGTTAAAGCAGAAGTGTATGTACAATAATATACAATGCTGGGAATAATTCACTGGTTTTTCACTGTGAATTAATGGTTCAGACAATTCTCACTATTAACTAGTTGCTTATTAGCACACATATTAGTATATTGGCTGTTTATTGTGGTCATGTCAAATCGACCAAATTTCAAAAACTCTCCCCGGTTAATATTTTTTTCTGAGGAAAGCTAGACATATAGTGATGAAAGCCAAAAAAAATGATGTCATAGATGGATATTTACTAAGTAATCCACTATTTTGTAGAGGGAGGTCAAAATGGCAATTTTCACCTGTATACAAAGTGACCAACATTTGGTTTTCGACCACTGAAAATGGGTAATATTCAACAATCTGGACATGTAGCCTTATTGAGATCCCCATATCTCTGGAAATGAATGATGTAAGGCATTGAAAATTAAGATTCCAAAAGACAAGCTTATTAACAACTAGAATCTAAAATCATATTGCAATGTCTTTGTTAATTACAGGCATGTGAACTTTGGAAAAAGAATATTTATGGCACTCAGACAGGTAAGTTCTATGCAGTTGTTTTGACAGAAGGAAACGAGATACATCTCTAGTTTCAACATTATTTGTTCTTTAGACATTCCTCTTTAAAAGTCAAAACGTTTCAATTTTATATATTTTTTCAAACTGACCCACATTTGGTTTTTGAGCACTGAAAATGTGTACATTTTAATGATTTACTCCTACAGCCATATTGAAATTTCAATATCTCTGGAACCGAATCTCATATGGCATTAAAAATAAAGAGGTCAAAAGGAAAGTTTAATAAGACCCAATATCTAAAAGGGCATTAAGATATCTTTAATAAGTCTTGAGTTACAGGCATGCAAACTTTGGAGAAAAACTTAAAAAGTGCTGTTTCCCCATTTCTGAATGGTCACCTTTGGCACATAATGCAACAAAGATGGCTAAACTCAACAGAGTTTACTAATAAAACTACCAATCTCTGTGTAAAAATAAGATAATGATGCTGCCATCTTTCTAAAGTCATTTTTACCCCCCTGTAACTTGACTCTGAATCTCAGGTTAAAAAAAGTGTCATTTTGACCTCCCTCTTTAAAGTAGTGGATTACTCAGTATATATTATTCCATGAAATTTAATATTTTGGCTTTTATCACTATACATCTTTTTTCAGAAGAAATATTAGCAAAATCTAAAATTTGAGGTGGTGACCTCTGGTTGAGTTGACACGGAAGAGCCCATCAGCACTTGTAAAGCACATATTAATATCTTATTCTGCATAACCGCATTTTAGATATTTTAATCTGACCCATACCTAAACTTAAAGTTCATCTTACTAACTATTAATAAGCAGCAAATTAGGAGTTTAATGAGAAATGGACCTTAAAAAAGAGTGCTTGAACTAACAAATGATTTTTTTTAAATAAGTAACATAAACAAAGGTTAATAAATGCTGTAAAAGTATAATTACTATTGTTAACAAATGAGAGTGTTACCAATATACTCGTAAACTGTCTAAAACAAATCTACTATAATTGTCTTCCAAATGTCTTGAATATATGAAGTGTGTCTGTTTAACACATTCATTTTTATTTACAGCTGCCATGATTCAGATCATTAAACACAGAAGAGTATTTTTGTTCCATCAGTCAACAAATTCCCTGTAAATGAATGCATTAATGCATTTGGCAGATGCTTTTACCCAAAGCGACTTACAAGTTACACATTTAGTCAGTTCTTGCTTTTCCTGGGAATCAAACTCACGACCTTGGCATTAAAAGTGCTGTGCTCTTCTGTTTGAATTACAAGAAGATTTAGCTTGATGTAGTCCAGCTTTGCAAATTGCAAATTAATTTATTAAAAAAAAGGACTGTTAATAATATGTGTCTGTCTCTTCAAACAGGATATTTCAAAGACGTTTTGGCCTTGATTTACCAAGATCCAAAATAATGTGAAATCTAACAAATTCAATCACTTTCAAAAGCTTGAAATAAGAGAACATAAACTGCCAGTAATATGTTTTATTAGAGTTATAAGCTGACATGAATGACAACAATATATTAAATTCAGTCATGCTTTTTTTTGCACTAAATGTAATTTTGAATAAAACAGTTGCTTACCAAAAGCTCATGAGAAATAACTTCATATCACATTAATGCATGTCATGCATTCTCAGAGTCTACATCCTAGACATGACGACAGCAGCTGGTGAACAATGCGAATCAAATTAAGAGCTGCTTTGATTTGCATTGACACTGCTCTGTTTGTGCACTCCAATGGAGGCATGCACCAAAATTCAAATTCATTCACCTTTTTTCTAAACACTACCAAATTTACATGTGGTTTTTGTCAAATCAGTATTTTTGTGAACTGTGTGAGTCACTGTAAGACCATATCCATTATAATTAACAACTTGCTAGCATGGACAGCTTCAATGAGAATTATAAAACTGTTTTAGTGAAATGCATTTGCAAACTGAACAATAATTGCAATTTGCAGGCACAGGACCCATTAACATTTTTAACAGATTTTAACAAAACATCTGACAATTTAGTTAGCTATTAGTTATTCATCATTTAGCCATCTCTATTCTTTTTTCAACTTACAGTTCATTACAGGGATCGTCCCTCTGGAACAACCTGAGGCTAAATGGATTGTTCAAGGGCACAATAGTGACAGAGGATCCCAGTAATTCTCCAGTTCATGACTCACCTCCCCCCTTTGTGATTTTGACCCCAACCTTTGAGTAATAAAAGCTCAGATCTTTAACAGTTAAGCTACAGTACCACAACCCCATCAATGCACAACACTTGCCCATATTTTGTCACTGCGAATTAATAAATGAAAGAATAAACAAACAAACAAGTAAGAAAGAAAGAAAGAAATATACAGTCAAGCCCAAAATTATTCATACCCCTGACAAATTCTGACTTAAAGTTACTTTTATTCAACCAACAATTTTTTTTTTGACCAGAAATGACACAGGCTTCTCCCAAAAGATAATAAGACGATGTACAAGAGGCATCATTGTGGAAAAAAAATATTTCTCAGCTTTTATTTACATTTGAACAAAAAGTGGCATGTCCAGAATTATTCATACCCTTTGCAAACTGTCACAGTCTATGGGAAAACCCAAAGTTCTATACCATTCCAAATAGTCCAAGCTGTTCTAAAGCATCCTAATTACATTATAGGACCATATCTAAATGTTTTGAAGTTCCAGTGGCTACAGTGCAAAGTATTATTAAAAAATACAAGACTTTTCGCATTGTGAAAAATCTCAGAGGACGTGGTCAGAAGCCAAAAGTGACACCTGTGCTGGCCAGGAGGATAGTGAGAGAGGTAAAAAATGATCCAAGGATCACCACGAAGGCCATCCTGATGAATCTGGGCTCTGCTAGTGGCAACATCTCAAGGCAGACAGTCCATTGGACACTGCACACCGCTGGGTTCCACGGACACAGACCAAGGAGGACACCACTTCTCCAAATAAGGCACTTCTCCACTTGGCTTTTGCAAATGCTCATCTGGACAAAGAAGAAGACTTCTGGTCTTCTGTTTTATGGTCAGATGAAACAAAAATTTAATTGTTTGGCCAAAATTATGTAGCCTTCATCTGGCATGAAAAAGGAGAAGCCTTTAACCCTATGAACACCATCCCCACTGTCAAACAGTAAACAGCATCATGAAAAAGGAGCAATACATCAAAATTCTCAACAACAACATCAGGCAGTCTGCAGAGAAACTTGGCCTTGGGCACCAGTGGCCATTTCAGCACAACAACGACCCAAAACACACAGCAAAAGTAGTGAAGAAATGGTTAGCCGACAAAAACATTAACATTTTGCAGTGGCCCAGCCAGAGTCCTGACTTAAATCCAATTGAGAATCTGTGGAGGGAGATAAAGATCAGGGTGATGGCAAGGAGACCCTCCAGCCTGAACGAGTTGGAGCTCATCGCTAAAGATGATTCGGCAAAAATACCAGTGGAGACATGCAAAAAGCTGGTCAGCAATTACAGGAAGTGTTTGATTGCTGTAATAGCCAATAAAGGTTTTTCTATTGATTATTGAGAAGGGTATAAATAATTTTGGACATGCCACTTTTTATTCCAATGTAAATAAAAGATGAGTAATCATTTTTTCCACAATGATGCCTCTTGTACATCGTCTTATCTTCTGGGAGACGTCTGTGTCATTTCTAATAGTAAAAAAAACTTCAAGTCAGAATTTGCCAGGGGTATGAATAATTTCGGGCTTGATTGTCGATAGATAGATAGATAGATAGATAGATAGATAGATAGATAGATAGATAGATAGATAGATAGATAGATAGATAGATAGATAGATAGATAGATAGATAGATAGATAGATAGATAGATAGATAGATAGAAAGATAGATAGATAGATCCATTTCTAACCTATTTTGGGTTCATTTTAATTAATAACCCAACCGTTGGATCAAAACAACCTAATCGCTAGGTTTGTCCAAATTTCACCCAGCATTTTTTAGAGTGCAGAGTTGGTGCTAAAAGAAAAAGAAAAAACAGAAAGACGACAGAAAATCCATGAATACTTTGGGTGTTTTACTTTTTGCCACTTCTTAAACTTGTTCTTTCGACGGCTGAGATTATCAATTCTGACTTGCTCTCTAAATAAGCATGTCTGTTTACATGAAGTCAACATTTATTTATTGTTATTATTTATTTCAATCATTTAGTTGTTATCATCATGTGGGCTGTTAAGAAAGCCTGTCCAGCTTATGAAGTTCTGCTGTTAACAGATCTGCAACTGCAATATCAGAGATCCCTTGACATTCCACTCTACGCCTACTCCAATTACAGGATGCAGGCTTCTTATCAATTCTGAGTATATAAGAACTCCTGCTTGTTACAGAGCCTCTCAGTGATGGCTTGGTCTTCCTGACAGTGGATGGGAATTAGACACACTAGTCACTCAAATAATTTGCTGCCTGCTGAATATAAGGCTAAACCCAAAAAGACATCATCATTTCAACAAGTACATAATGAGAGCATCACAGCGGAGGAGGACAGACATGCACAACAACACACATATCATAGCATTTTGTGACTTCTTACAATAGTACTTTCATCAGGGTCATACAGGAACTATTTACACCTTATCTGGACTTAAAAAAATACTAATATTGGTGTGACTTATATTTTAAGAGGTGCATAATTATGATCGGGGAACACATATTCACTGTTAACTAAGAGTTTTCCCTCATTAAAATTTTTGCTTATTGATAATAGTTGTGGGTTAAGAGATGTAGAATATGGTCATGCAATCATATGTCCTTTAAAAGAACTAATAAGCAAGTAATATGCATATTAATAAGCAACTGTGTTACCTCATATACACCAACATGTAAAATGTAATGCTTTTATTCAGCAAGGGCACATTTAATGGATCAAAAGTGACATTAAAGACAATTCTAATGTTACAAACAGAATACGTGTTCACAGACATTATAACATTGTAAACTGCCGTCATCCAAATAAATTCAGTCTGTCTTATATTTTTGTTAATGGGTGTTCTTGCTTATTAATAAATGCTCATCTATTGATTATTAATGTTGCCTCTAGTAATTCTGTGTGTGATTTCTACTTTCCAACCCATTTGAAACCATTATAGTAATTTTTAAACAATAGTTAAGTTAAATCAAACAACCCAGCATGTTAGGTAAAAACATTTAACCAAACTAACTGGGTCAAAATAACCCAGCATGTATTCTGTCCAATATTTTACCAACACTGGGTTGCCAAATAACCCAGAAATGGTTGTTTTTAAATATTATCATTGATAATAAAAGTTAATGCATGCTAATTTCTAACCTATTTTGGGTTCATTTTAAACAAGACTTACAGTAATTTTGAAGCAATAGTTGAGTTAAATAAAACTAACCAGAAGTTTGGGTTAAACATTTTATGGCGTATTATAGAGTATAGTAAATTTCACAAAAAAACTTTGGTTCTAGTACTTTCATTAGTGTCTTATAGGAACTACTTACACCTTAACCGGACTTAAAATGGTTACTAATATTTGTGTGACTTCATATTTTAAGGGGTGCATAATTATGATTGGGGGACACATATTTTAATATACATAAGAATTTTCCCTTAGTAAATTTGCTTATTGAAAATAGTTGTGGGTTGAGGTATGTAGAATATGGTCATGCAGAATGGGGCAATAATATGTGCTTTATAAGTACTAATACACAGCCAACAAACAAGTAATATGCATATTATTAAGCAGCTACTTAATAGTGGATATTGTTAACAAATCTAAAGTGTTATCTCATGTACGCCAACATTTAAAATGTAATGCTTTTATTCAGCAAGGGCACATTAAATTGATGTTACAATGTTACAAAATATTTATTCGGTAACACTTTATTTTACGGTTTCTTAAGTAGTTGCTTATTAGCATGCTTATTACTAGAATATTAGCTAGTTATTAGTACTAGTTAGGCAAATTTTAATGCCTTATTCTACATTCTACATCCCTAATCCTACCCAATACCTAAACTTAACAACTACCTTACTAACCATTAATAAGCAGCAAATTAGGAATTTTTTGAGGAAAAAGTCGTAGTTAATACTGAATAAGTGTTCCCTTATTCACAAATGAAATAATTAATCACAGACATCATGCTGTAATTCATCCAAATAAATTCAGTTTGTCTTATAAGTTTGTCCATGGGTGTTCTTGCTTATTAATAAATGCTCATCTATTGATTGATTATAACTGTTGCCTCTAGTAATTCTCTGTGTGATTTCTACTTTCCAACCCATTTGCAACCAGTACAGTAATTTTTAAAGAATAGTTGAGTAGATTAAAGCAACCCAGCATGTTGGGTAAAACATTTAACCAAACTAACTGGGTCAAAATAGCCAGCATGTGTTCTGTCTGATATTTTACCAGCTGGTTTTCCAAATAACCTAGAAATGATTGTTTTTAAATATGAACAAACCTATCAACTGCATTGTTCTGACCAAGCGGTTGGGTTAAATGTTTAACCCAGCCTTATGGGTAATTTTATTTAATTCAAATATTATTTAATAACGACTATACTGGCTTAAAATGAACCCAAATAGGTTGTAAATTATAAATCAGACAACAGAGGCATCATCAATAATCAAAAGATGAATATTTATTAATAAGCTCTGCTTATTATTTAATTATTATCTATTCAACTTATTATTAAATACTCATTTATTGATAATAAATGTTAATGCATGCTAATTTCTATCCTATTTTGGGGTTATAGTAATTTTAAGTAATTGTTGAGTTAAATAAAACTACCCAGAAGTTGGGGTTAAGCGTTTAACCCAACTACTGGGTCGAAACTAACTAGTTGCTGGGTTTGTCCTAATTTCACACAGCACTGGGTTGTTTTTAACCCAGCATTATAGATAACAGTACATTTCACAAAAATGGCAAGCAAAACAATGAATTAAACATGAAATTTTGAAGTAGACAAACTGAAATGATATATCTTGTAATATTTGTTTACAACTTCAAAAATACTTTTTAGAGAGTACTATTGTTCCCTTTTGAAAGCTACAGTCGATGCTGCGCTGCTAAGCGCATTGGGAACGTCTTTAGAAGTGACCAGCTGTGAATATTGTATGTAAAACGTCAATAAAATTGACTAAACGGCAGTATAGCCTCGGTTGGTGACGTCACAGGAGCGCACGCGCACGCGCACGAGGCTATAAATAGATGAGCCACAGGTGCATCGTCAGGTCTTTTGTCTTCAGAGATCACTCTGTGTGTTGTGTGCGTCGAAAAACTCTCTCTCTTACTCATCCTTGATTTTGTTAGGAGTTAGTTTGACTAAGCAGAACGCAGAAACTTCACTCTTTTTCTCACTTTTCTCTCTTCTTATTTTAAGAGTTTAAAAAGAAGAAAAAGAGCATCATGAGTCAACAAGCAGGTAAGCGTTGTGTTCCTCCATGCTCGCGTCCCATGACCGAGATGGATACACACGATTATTGCTTTGTTTGTTTGGGAGCACGCGGTCATGGCGATAGAGGAGGGCGGGTGTGAGCATTGCGACCTGTTTACTGTCAAGATGCTTCGCACTCGTCTTAATTATTTCCAGTCCGCACCTGCATTTCAATCGTGGGGCTCTCGCATGGATTTGCTTGACGAGCAAGAGACGGGTTCGTCCCTTTCGCTTGCTGCGTCACCAAATCCTGACATTCCTTCTCGTGATCTCGAAGCGCGCTTCGGTGCTTCTTCGGTTCACGGAGGGGATGACATATCTCTTGGTTCATCAGATCGCGAGCCGCCAGCCTCTGAGCGTTCTTCTCGCGAAAGTAAATCTGTTGAGGAATTGCTAGAGGTGGTCACTCGCGCTGTGGACAGGTTGCAGCTTGACTGGCCAGATGAACAAGAGACCCCCAAATACAGTAAATTTGTTGGATTATATGGAGATGTCGGGTGAAAGGGACGCTCGCGAGCTATCTCTCGCCCGAATTTACATCGTCTATAAAGAAACTTACCCTGCCCACTAAACCATGTAGCACAACATCAGCTTAGTGGGTAAAGTTTATCAAGCTGCAGGTCAGGCTGGTGCTGCGTTGCACACTATGGCAGTGTTACAGGCGTTCCAGGCTGATTTATTGAAGGATTTGAGTGTGTCTCTCCGTGCAACCAAGCAAACGGCTCGCGCCAGCGGCCGTTCTTTGAGTGCTTTGATCAGCGCGGAGAGGCTGCTGTGGCTGAATCTGACAGGAATTAAAGAAAGAAACTGTTTTTTCCTGTTAGATTCCCCCGTTTCTCCCTCCGGTTTATTTGAAAACCTGGTTAATACCATTGTTGACATATATAAGGAGGTAAAGAAACAAGATGAAGTATTTGTGCAATTCTTCCTCACCGCACTCAAGGGGAGGGGCCGTCTAACACAGTCCCGCCCCGGTCCTTCAACATCTAGGGAGGCTAAAAAGCAGAGCGTGGCTTAGCGTGCTCCCCCTCGTAGAGACTGGGAACAGGCTCGCTGCGCTCAGCAACCTCCCAAGCAAGACCTCAGAACTATTATTAACAAAAATAGAAAGTCCTGATGGTCTCGTATCTATGGTGAGGGTAGTTCCCCGCGGGATGTGGCGTGTTCAACATCTTCGCCACTTCCCGATACCCTCATAAAACCTCTCCATCCCCGCCACTTCTCGTGCCTCGGGGGGCAGCGGTTTCCAGCGAAATGTTAGATGTTCTGTCGTTTCCAGCTGTCATTCTGGACGTTGAACATCTAACATGCCCTCAAAGGGAAGTATTAAAATTAAAACTAAATTAATACCACTCTCAGAGTCTGGCAGCGTGTAAAGCTTCTGCCAGGCATCTCTTTGTGGGGTTTAAGCACAGTACAGATAGGATATAAAATCCAATTTATCAGTCATCTTCTGCGTTTCAACGGCGTGGTTTACACTTCCGTGAAACCGGAACTGATGCACGTACTGTCACAACAGCTACAAATCTTCTGAGCAAAGAGGCCATAGAGCATGTTCCTCTTTCAGTAAGAGAGTAGGGCTATTAAAGCAGATACTTCCTGGTTCCCAAAAAGAATGGGGGGCTGCGTCCAATCTTAGATCTTCGAGGCTTAAACCATTCAGTTAAAGCGCTCAAGTTCAAGATGTAAATTGTCAAGACGGTCGTGACGCAGATTCAACATCGATCGGTTCGTCACGATCGATCTGAAGGACGCATATTTTCGCATAGAAATATTGCCACAATAAAGGAAATACCTGAGGTTCGCTTTCGGGGGCGAAGCATACCAATTTCGGGTTCTTCCATTCGGCCTAGCCTTGTCACCCGCACATACACAAAATGCATGGATGCAGCACAGGGCTCCATTACGACTCCAGGGCATTCGCTTTTTGGATTACATAAACAATTGGTCAATTCTGAGCACAATCGCGAGAGGTGGAGATCCATCACGAGACCTCGTGTTAGCTCATCTGGTTTCTCTAGGGTTGAGACTCAACACCAAGAAAAGTGTTCTTTCTCCTGCCTTGAGAATGACTTATTTCGGAATCGTTTGGGATTCGATCACGATGCGGGCACAGCAGTCTCCCGCTCGAATCGAGACCATTCGGCAGACCATGACCAAAGGCAGGCCAGGCCAAGAATGCACTGATCGTCAGTGCCAACAATGTTAGGTTTCATGGCATCAGCATCCACGGTGATTCCTTTGGGGCTGTTGCACATGAGACAGTTTCAGTTGTGGTTAAAAGCCGGAGGATTTTATCCAAGAGCCAATCCTTTAAGGCAAATAAAAGTGGCGCGCCGCAATGGCTTCGTACACTATCTCCGTGGTTCAGACCCCGGTTCCTCACCTTGGGTCCCACTCTAGAGGCTCCATGTCGTCGCAAACTGCTAACGACGGATGCCTCCCTGATGGGCTGGGTAGCGGCCTTAAATGGTCGTCCAGCTTAAGGGGCATGGGAGGGCCGTCAGCTCGTTTGGCACATCAGCTGCCTCGAGTTGATGGCTATATTTCTGGCTCTGAAATATTTTCTCCTTCAATTAAGGGGCTGTTATGTCCTAGTGCGGGTGGACAACACAGCGACAGTCTCTTACATAATCACCAGGGAGGTCTATGTTCTCGCAACCTGAACAGGATAGCGAGACAGACTTTTCTCTGGGCCCAAGGAAAGTTCCTGTCACTCAAGGCAGTTTACATTCCAGGGCACTTACACAGACATTACCGACGGGCGAGTGGAAACTCCACCCGGAAGTAGTGAATCTGATATGGACCAGATTTATCAAGCGGAAGTGGACCTCTTCGCCTCCGAACAGACAGCGCAATGTCACCTTTACTTCTCTCTGAGTCACCCAGCTCCGTTGGGTCTGGATGCGATGGCGCACTCATGGCCCAATATGCGCCTGTATGCGTTTCCTCCAGTCTCTCTGCTCCCGGGGGTTCTAGCCAGAGTTCGCCAGCAAGGTTCTTGCCTCTTATTGATAGCGCCGCGTTGGCCGAACAGAGTATGGTTCTCGGAGATAATATCTCTCCTCGACGGCCCGCCTTGGGCGATTCCGGAGAGGAGGGACCTTCTATCGCAGGCGGGGGGAACGATATTCCATCCCAGGCCCAACCTGTGGAATCTTCACGTTTGGCCCCTGAGGGGAACCAACTGAGGGACACGGGGCTTTCACCTGCCGTTATTGAGACCATCCTAAGTGCTAGGGCTCCCTCCACTAGGAGGATTTATGCCGTTAAATGGGGTATTTTTGAAAGGTGGTGTGCTGCACACAATGTAGATCCAGTTAACTGCCAGATTGCTTCAGTGTTGGACTTCATGCAAGAGAAATTATCATCAGGCACTTGCCCCGCTACTCTTACGGTATATGTGGCCGCTCTTTCGGCTTGCCACACCCTGATTGATGGGGAACCGCTTGGGAGGCACCCTCTGCTCTCCCGCTTCCTTCGTGGGGCCAGGAGACTGAGGCCTCCAGTCAAAACCAAGATCCCTTCTTGGGACTTAGCAATAGTCCTTGAGGGTCTGGTTGAAACCCCGTTTGAACCTTTAGAATCAGCGTCTGACAAACTTCTGACTTTTAAAATGGTTTTTCTAATGGCAATAACTTCCTTAAAAAGAATTGGGGACATGCAGGCTCTGTCCATCGCGCCATCCTGCTTAGATTTTGCCCCAGGAATGGTCAAAGTGATTTTGCATCCTCATCCTGATTATCTGCCCAAGGTGCCATTCTCGGCTGTACATCCGGTCATTTTAGAAGCCTTCTGTCCTCCACCGTTCACAACGCCGGAGCAGGAGAATTCTCATAGACTGTGTCCAGTCCGTGCTCTTCAGGCTTACATCCACCGCACTAGCCAGTGGCGTAAGTCGGAGCAACTCTTCGTCTGTTATGGCCCCCATAACAGAGGAGCAGCTGCCACCAAGCAGACCATCTCTCATTGGGTCAGGGATGCTATAGCTCTTGCCTATGAGGCGCGCGGTCAAGCTTCGCCTATAGGCCTTAGGGCTCACTCCACCAGGGGGGTCGCCTCGTCCAATGCGTTGGCAAGGGGTGCTCCCCTACAACAAGTTTGTGATGCGGCAGGCTGGTCCTCTCCGCACACATTCATAAGATTTTATAGCTTGGATGTTCATGCCACTCCGGGCTCTCATGTCCTTGAGTCGACATCACAAGCTAATGTCTAGGCCTTCTTGCGTTCTTGTGAAACACACCTGCACAACCGTAGGAGTCCAGACATATTCAAGCACGGCGGCGTGGGTATTCTCGTTCCCAATGCGCTTAGCAGCGCAGCATCGACTGTAGCTTTCAAAAGGGAACAATCTCAGGTTACTTGACTGTAACCTTGTTCCCTGAGAAAGCGGAACGAGATGCTGCGCTACTTTGCCGTGCTGAAGATGTCCCAGGACTGCTCTTCAGACAAAATATCCTGACGATGCACCTGTGGCTCATCTATTTATAGCCTCGTGCGCGTGCGCTCCTGTGACGTCACCAACCGAGGCTATACTGCCGTTTAGTCAATTTTATTGACGTTTTACATACAATATTCACAGCTGGTCACTTCTAAAGACGTTCCCAATGCGCTTAGC